>NC_054747.1:7194616-7508462 GCF_018143015.1 Lytechinus variegatus | reverse complement strand
TAATTATATAATTTATGTAATAAAATCTTATGATCAATGGTGTCGAAGGCTTTACTTAGATCCATAAATAAAGCGATTATATGACTTCTTTTTGAAAGGGAGTCAACAACATTATCAAGTAATTTAGTAATTGCAAAATCGGTTGAGAATTTTTTTCTAAATCCGAATTGGGTTGGAATAAGAATTTTATTTAATGACAAAAAAGAATCCAATCGTTTGTACACAATTTTTTCCAATATTTTTGATAAACATGGCAAAAGTGATATAGGACGATAATTAGTAACTTTAGTCGGGTCATCTTTTTGTAAACTGGGACTACTTTTGCTACTTTTAATAAATTGGGACAACAGCCAGTAGAGAGAGATAGATTAAAGATATGTTCTAATGGAAAGACAATGCTATATATTACATGTTTTAAAAGTTTTGTGCTGATTCCATCATATCCTTTAGATTTTTTAGATGCTAAGGCTTCAACGATCTTAATTATTTCATGTTGATCTGTTGGAATGAAACACATTGTATTTGAGATAGGCTCGGAGAGATACTCAGTAAAATTTTTACCATCACTTTGTATTTTTGAAGCCAGGTCAGGACCAATGCGCGTGAAAAAATTATTAAACTCTTGAGCAATTTCAAAAGGTTCAGTAAAGAATTTATTTTCAACTTCAAGTTTTTCAATTTTATCATGGGGTTTACTTTTGTTTATTAATTTGTTTATGACATTCCAAGTTGAATTCAAATTCCCTTCTGCGTTTTTTATTTCTTTTGAATAATATATTTTTTTCGAAGATCGAATTACGCTGGTGAGTGTATTGCGATACTTTTTATACTTGATAAAATTATGTTCAGATCTATCAGAAATGAATGATTTATAAAGTTTATTACGTTTTTTGATAGACTGTAAAATTCCTCGAGTAATCCATGGATTTCTGATCTCATTTTTACGCTTCTTGCTTTGAACAAGTGGTATATTTTTATCATAGTAATGAGTGAATTTATCTAGGAACAATTTATAAGCAACATTTGCATCATTTTCTTCCAAAATGTCATTCCAATTCTCATTGGTTAAATCTTCAATCAAAGCTGAAATAGTGTTTATATTTTCTTTCCTATATGTTTTCCTAATATTTTCTTTATCAACATTAACTTCGTATTCTGAAGAAATAAAAAATATTGGCAAATGATCCGTAATATCATACGTAAAAACTCCACTATTGTTATCATTGCTAAAAGAATTTGTAAATATATTATCGATCAATGTTGCTGACGTGGACGTCATTCTAGTAGGTATGTTGATACAAGGATGAAAAGCATATGAGGAAAGTATATTGAGAAATGTGTTTGCACTATTATAGCTATTATGATTCCTTACTTTATTGTTAATGTTATTATAAGATGGTTTGTTGTACAAAATGTCTGATAAATCAATATTAAAGTCGCCCATTATATAGATTTGTTTATTTTCACGGGATATCTTTTCAAGTTCTTTATCAAAATTATCGATAAAATTGCCGATGTTGTTATTAGGCGGTCTGTATAATGTTCCTACTATTATATTTTTACCAAATTTGTTTTCTACTTCAATAAAGAGAGCTTCTATGTCATTAATGTAAATGTCTGATCTTACTTTGTGTTTTAGTTTTGAGTTGATATACATTGCCACACCTCCTCCTCTGCCTCTTCTCCTATCAACATGTACCATGCGATAATTAGGTATATTGTATATGTCCGGGGAATGTGAACTCAGCCAAGTTTCAGAAACACCAATAATTGAAAATGAAAACGTGTTTAGGGAATTCAAAAAAGTTTCTACGGAATCAAAATTTCTGTTAAAACTTCTTGAATTAAAATGTACAAGACTGAGATTATTGATGTTGTTATCATTTGATTCAAAAGCTGATATAAATTCTTGGGAGGTATAATAAGCGCAATTTCGAATTTCATTCCTGTTATTTATTTGGTCTATTTCATCTAAATTAGAGTTCATTTAAAAGGTAGGTGACACCTGTAAGGACCAAGCATGAGGGAATGTGTCGGGGGGGGGGGGTGTAGAGTGCATGCAGTTATGTTTAAACAATTCTAACATTTTAGGGAACATAACAGTTACAATGTGGTCTCAAAAATGTTTTGTTTTTTTGTGTGTGGGACTTCGGGTATCTAAATCATATCCACACAAAAATATACAAATTATATACATGTTTGAAAGTATTACATCAATAATGTCCTTTCATGCTTAAACATTCAACAAAATAAATTGAGCATGATACAAGTAATAATGGATGAATTAAAATCAAGTACACCTATATTATCAAGGAACAAAACAAATCCAGCACTGAGGGGCCGCAAACAGCGACCAACCAAACAATGAATCCGTTTCCAATCCAAAACTCAATAAAATCTAATCTTTTGATTTTTAAATTTTTAATAATTTGATATCATATTCACCTTGTTCAACGCATTCATGATATATCCATGTGAAAAAAGGTAAATGGATTCGCTTGAAAAGTCGCAAGTAATATTAGTCCATTTGGCAGATGACTTAAATGATTAAAGACCAAAAAAAGGAAAAATGTAAAGGAGCTTAGGAAGGACATCTGAATAACCTAACATTCTATGGCAATTATAGAACGAAACGTCATGCTGCCAAACATAAAAATATGTAAAATAAAGAAGACACTCCAGTAAACTGTAGGTACAGCATATAATTTGAAGGTGGTATTAAGACTTTCCATTATCAAAAATAATGTGACTAAATGGATAAGAATTTGCTTTGGTCTTACGAACACAAGAACGTATATCGAGCTGGCGATCAGTCAACCAATTAAGTTAAGCAATCTTTGCATGCTTAAAAAGCTCCAACGAAACTAAAGCTCAATTGCAACTTCATGTATCATCGAAATGTTGGACAATGTAGTTACTTGGCAGCTGCTCTATACACCTGAATTCAGTTGATATATAATTAAATTGATTTGTGGATTGCATTACAGAGTAACGCATGAGAAAAAAATCAACATTCCATAATATGTTGCAGCATTCCATAATATGTTGCAGCAATAAATATCTAATGCCCTACATCAGTTGTCAATCCAATTTATTTAGTTCTTGGGGGAAAAAATTTTCAATAAACCTAATTTCATATAATAAAATACAAAAGAACAAGGGGAGATGTGACATCATCAGCCTATCTAATGAATATTCATGACGACTGTTT
Source organism: Lytechinus variegatus (assembly GCF_018143015.1). Taxonomy (NCBI): domain Eukaryota; kingdom Metazoa; phylum Echinodermata; class Echinoidea; order Temnopleuroida; family Toxopneustidae; genus Lytechinus; species Lytechinus variegatus. The sequence goes on along the minus strand of NC_054747.1, from coordinate 7,505,251 downwards.
TCACAAAATATTGCTAAACTTTAAAATTCAACAACTTTGTTATTTATGATCAGATTTTGATGAAATTTTCGGCATTGCTTAGTGAATTCTACTCTATTTATTAAGCTATACATACTTTCAGCCCGGACAATCGCTTTAAAGGTCAAAGAACAAAGGTCGAAGATCAAACTTAAGTGTGATTTTCGGTAAGACTTGATTTTTTGTTAAAACTACTCTTAACTTATAGTTTAACACCACTAAAAAAAGAAGTGAACTGCATTTTCAGAGTGTTATATTAGCTAAATCTAGAGCTCACATTAGACCTCTAAATATCCATGCAGGTGAGACAAAGGTCATAAATGTCGAATTTAATTGCGACAATTTAATAGTCAGACCTCTTGTTTAACACCACAAGAAAAAAAAGTGAACTGCATTTTAAAATTATTATATTGGCTAACCCTGAATCTGTTATATCTATATACATGTACCCCTAAATACCCACGCACTTTGTGACAGAGATCACAAGTCGACTTTAGTCAGACTAAACATTTTGTTGTATATCTCAAGAAAAAAGTGCAATTTTATTTGTTAGATTGACTTACTCTATAGATCAATTAGATTAGATCTGAATTTTATTACGCCCTTGAAGTCGCTCGATTTGCAAATAGGCCAACAAGCATTTTATTTTTTGATTATTATCATTTTTATGACGTCTCAAAGATGTGAACAGGTTATAAAACGTTAAAACCTACATGTATTAAGTTGATTGGTGTCTTAGGCCTATGTGTTCAATTAATATGTAAAAATAGTGAGATAATATTCATGAGGGCTTTTCTTCGGATGATACTGAAGAAGCCAGCTATCCGATGAATTGAATTTGAAACTACTAAACTGTGTGTATACTTCGGGATCTAAAATCGATGATACTGCAACATAACCAGAAATATTCTGTGTGGTTTTTATATTCATGATTGACTTTTCGAAACAGATCGGGAATCTTTTTGGAAAAAATAAGTCGACAGTCATCACGATAATCAACGCCATGTATAGCGCATCTATAATAATATCTGTTATAGCCAAGGTGAGAACTTGTCTTGGAGTAGCCTTGCCTAACTCTGCATCGGGTACTTCGGGTACCTTTCTCAGTCTTGCTTCTATCTCCTATTAAATATATGCTGGCCTTTCAATAAGAGGCCAGTTAACATGATTGAAACAAATACTAGGATATTTTTTCCCCTTTTTTCAATAAAATGTGTATTTGCCCCGGAGGGCCACTTCCATTCACGAGTGGATACCATGCGCGACTATGGGGTCCCGAAAAGCACCCTAAACACGTAATTTCCATATTCTGAAAATGCACCCCTGAACAAGTATTGGCGTGTGAAACCCTACCCTTAACAATTTTTTTGGAAACAAAACCGTTCTTAGCAAATATTCCTTGAAATAAACCCCTAAACAAGTACAGGAATGTTTTAATGTTACGGGTCCTTCGGTCGTCGGCTTTACCTTATTTGGTTTAGTATGACCCCACCTTCTACACCTCTCGCAAATCAGACTCCAAATACGAAGTGCTGGGGCAAAAAGGACATTCTTTATAAAACATTTCAATTTTGTTTTATCATCCCCGCAAATTCGATCCTAATCACATAATTTTCTTAGTGGAATAGATACCTTTTTTTGATTATTTTTTGTGTTTTTGACACCCTTATCACGTTACGTACGTAACGTGCCCTATCGTGAAAAAGACATCCTTTTTACGTGTTTTTTGGTCGCGCATGGTATCCACTCGTAAGTGCCCCCGGGGTATTTGCTGTTTTCTTAATTTCCTGTGCTACCTCAACAGTGTAGACATCGTGTAAACAGTATTCGGTATTATGGGTCTGAAACCGGCTATGTACGTCACCCCCCCAAAAAAGGTTCTTCCTTTCAGTAGCCCTTCTTGCGAAATGTAAATGAAAGTTTACGTGGTTAATGTAGGGAAGGCGGGGTAAGTTGTGACACTTTTTGCATTTTGCGCGTTAGAATTGATATGACTAGTAATATCGTAGAAATAAGTACCTTACCTTTAAATTTGATTCTTGGGAAATATTTTTCCCCTATATATAACTTTCTACCCTCACGCTGAATGTCATTGTGACCTTCGAAAAAAACGATGTCAAATGGCTCAACTTGCCCCATCTGTGGGGTAAGTTGTGCCACCGTCTGGGGTAAGTTGAGCCACAAAAACTATGTACAAAATGTATGCGGGAAGAACCAGGATGTCAATTTTTCATTTAAAGTCTTTTCACTTGCTAATTCTCTATAAATACTAACATCTTCTAAAAGTAAAATAACTGTCATGTGAATTTCCTGCTTTCTGTCTGCAAATCAATGGCTTTTTACGTTTTTTATTTTTTTTTATACATCACCATAAGAATTATCATGGCTCAACTTGCCCCATGTTGATTTGGCTTCAATTACCCCAGTCCAAACTTATTGCGATATTTTCACATCCACACATTTCTTATGCATTCATCATGTAAAAGACTATGACAAGAATGAAAATCCATACCTGGACTAACAATATTGTTCTTATTTCTATAATATATTTAAAGACGTGTGTGGGTAAAAAGCACTTATCTATTTCACACCCTTTTTTTACTTTTTTGGCTGAAGTTTGTATTTTTCCCTCTAAAAAGGTACCTTTGTTTCAAAGTTGAAAATAAAATGGTGGGGTTAAGGGTTATGCATTGGGTCATCAATACATGACACCACCACAATGTCTGACTCATTTATTATTAGACGGGGGGTGGTGACTCAACTTGCCCCTATGCTCAACTTACCCCGCCTTCCCCTACTCCTTTTGTCTGTCTGTGACAATGGATTTTTAATTGATTTGCATTTTAAATATGAAACAATGACACCCTTCTCATACAAAGCTGTAATGATGCCGTTTACTGTAATCCGCAAGACCTATGTATCCTTATAATATTTTGTCACTTTAAAGTAAGGAGACTTCCTGAGTTGGAAGTTTTACACAACTTTCCGTCCCCGATAAACCGATTAGACTTACTTTTCAAAGTTGTTTTTTTTTATCCTCAGAGTTTATACGAGGCAGGATTCTCCATCAGTACCTTCTTCTTCATCATGACTGGATCCGTACTCCTCCTCAGCATCAACACCTTTGTCTTCTTACCAGGAAAGTTCATCCCCTGGCCGCTACCAAGGGGGTACACACTGACCCCCTGTCGGACCCCTCCGACCACCAGACCCAACAAAGGAGAGGGTGCATGCTACCAATATCGATGGTACGGAGAAGATCCCTCCAATCCACCACAGAGTAGAGAGGATACCACCCCAAAGGACATTTATCTGGAGAAAAGTAGAGCCATAGATGGATGTACGGTTGAGAAAGTACCTATAACTGACGGTGGGGAGTACTTAAGCCAAAATAGAGTAAACTTTATCGGAAGAGAAAGACCATGGGAAATGGGCAAGACTGACCAAGTGGCAAGTGACAGAACCGCAACTGCAAATGGTAATTGCGATGAGAACAAAGGTGACTACATACGCAGTAGAAGCTGCAAGGAGATAGACTCACCCATGAAAGAATGTAATGGCGGCATCCTTTATGTCCTTGAAAATGGACTCTCCGAACAGAATAGAGAGGACATTAGCAGTGTAGAGGTTGGTGGAGATATGCATGAAGGTGGAACAGGTAAAGGGGTTGCTGACGAAATCGACGAAAGGAAGAGACAAGAGTACGGAAGCCTTGGCTCGTGTCTCTGGTCGATGCCCTTTTTCTTGCTCCTGTGGCAGGCTTTCCTAGAGATTGATATGATCTTCATGATCGGAACTCTCAACTTCTTCCTAACCAAGATGGCCGACGGTGATGAGGATATGGGTAATTTATATACCGTACATGCATTATAGTTGGGGAATTCATCTTAATTTCAGACCTTTCTTATTTTCAAGAGGAAATTCCGGGTAGTCTATTGTCAGTATTTTCTTGATCAATCTGACAATTGTATGCGCAAACAATAAAATTATGCTGTAAAAGTTTTTTGCAATAGTATTCAAAATTACAACATTAGTATTCAACCTAGGGACGATAGATAGCGAGTCCCAAATGGTGAAAAAAAACTCAACTTTATCAGTCAAATCTGACTTTGACCAAGGAGGTACCAGCAGTGTGCAGTGGCCAGTGATCGAACCCCGGACTTTTAAATGTCTAGTTAGGCGCCTTAGACCACTCGGCAAAGGCAGACGACGTCGACTACTAGAAGTAGAAATTGAAGTATTGTTAGAAGAAGTAATCGAATAAGTAGTAGTAGTAGTAACAGTAGTAACAGCAGCAGCAGCAGTAGTAGTAGTAGTAGTAGTAGTAGTAGTAATAGAAGAAGTAGTAGTAGTAGTAGTAGTAGTAGTAGTAGTAATATCTTTCGTACATCTTAAATAATGGAACTAAAAATACTTGAGGGAGGACAATTTTTTCCGTATCTACGAATATACATTCAGACACAAAGTAGCATAAAAATAAAAAGAGACATTACATCGCGTACTAAGCTAAAAAATTATATTTCAACTTCCTTTTTCTCTTCATCCCACATATTTTGTCAATGTACCGGCGGTTAGCTGGTATATAGATGCATTCTCCTTCATACAATTCCTAGTTCTTATCGTTGGCCCCCTTGGAGGTCTCCTCATGGACAGGAACAACGTCTTCACATCTTGCTCAAGAACCAGTAAGTGTAGGCCAAAATGAGATGGGTTATTTTCCATTTGATTGGAGGACTTGTCTTTATTTCGTAAATCTGCCATACAACCTGTTCCTTGTCCCGTGGCACTCGTCCCTCTCCTGCAATTCTAAGATCATTCTCCTTGATGGTGAGAACAGAGTCGTGACAAAATGAAAGTTGTACAATATTGTGCCTATGAATCCCAAATAATTATGATAGAACAGAATTCAAACATAACTAGATTTTAACTCGCCATGAGGACGAATTAGGTGGTCTGTCAAGATTTTTCATTCAGTGTCGGCTGATGTTGTATGAAATGATTTTTTTTTAGATATGATAATCTTGATCATAGACATCGTAGGAATAAATATTTACCATTGCTAAATGTGATCATTAATGTGGTGATGACAACCGTCATGATTACAATGATAATGCAATACGGTAAATACGACATGAAGTTTGGAGCACGTAAAATGCCTTAAAAAACTCTTCAAAAAATTGATACGATTTACCGAAATTAGCTTTCCAAAATTGCGCTATGAAAAGAGCCTTCATTTTCAGAGCAGCTAATTCTTAATCTAAATTTTCATGTTTTGTATGCAAAGTCTTTTTAAAAATTCTTTATTCTGTCAACAATTTTTCTTTTAAGCTTTCAAACAAGAATTTTCACAATGTTCAAAACTGCTGGTAAATTTGAATTATTTTTGATGAGAAATTTTACAATGCTACAATTTCACAGCATTCACTTCAAAACTCATCAGTGATGTATCTGACGAAAGAATTAAAGGTCAAGTCCACCCCAGAAAAATGTTGATTTTAATCAATAGAGAAAAATCAGACAAGCACAATGCTGAAAATTTCATCAAAATCGGATGTAAAATAAGAAAGTTATGACATTTCAAAGTTTCGCTTATTTTCAACAAAATAGTTATATGAACGAGCCAGTTACATCCAAATGAGAGAGTCGATGATGTCACTCACTCACTATTTCTTTTGTTTTTTATTGTTTGAATTATACAATATTTCAATTTTTACGAATTTGATGATTAGGACCTCCTTGCCTGAAGCACAAAATGTTAAAATAATGGAATTCCATGTGTTCAGGGAGGAATGAAACTTCATTCCACATGACAATGACGAGAAAATGAAAATATTTCATATTTCATATAATAAATTACAAAAGAAATAGTGAGTGAGTGATGTCATCAACTCTCTCATTTGGATGTAACTGGCTCGTTCATATAACTATTTTGTTGAAAATAAGCGAAACCTTAAAATGCCATAACTTTCTTATTTTACATCCGATTTTGATGAAATTTTCAGTGTTATGCTTGTTGAAGTTTTCTCTTTTTATTCAAATCAAGTTTTTGTTGGGGTGGACTTGTCCTTTAAGTAGATTTTTTTTTTTGGGGGGGGAATGTTTGCAAAATTTCTGAAATTCCTAAACATTTCACATTATATTTTCCGTCAAGAATTTTCAATATCCATTTATTAATTGTGTATGACTTTAACATTAACTTGATAATTCTTTCTCGATGACTTTACAAGAAAAAAAGTCAGGTGAAAGATTCAAATACAGGCAATTTTCCCGCAAAATTTCGGAAAATGTGTTTTTAAGTAAATTGCATAGTTTTTAATTTCACAGAAGGTATCTGAAAATTTGTTATATGTTATATTTAGTGAAAAGCGAATGAAAAAAAATCTGGAAATTTCCACAAAATGTCCGGAATGAAAATTTTTAACACAATAGCGTTTCAATATTGTAGCGTTTACTAAGAAAATACATAAATGATGTTTTACAATGTTAAAATTACCTCTTAAAACGTTCCGGAAAAATTACAAAAAAATGTCCTACGTGAAAAACCGCAAAACCAGTTGGCTTGAAATTTACATGAAGACCGTAAAATTGATTAATAAAACATTTTCTTAAAAAAATTCTCAAAAAATAGGCCCCGAAAAAATTTGCAAAAACTTAAACAGGTCACAACACATTGATGCTGTAGTCAAAAGTGAAAATTATTCACACATCATTTCTAGAGAATTGTCTTCACTAAATCATATCCAAATTTGAGAGAAAACTGACAACTTATAAAAAAGATACGGTCAAATACAGTGCCGGCCGCGGGAAACGTCACGCCCGAGCACGCAAACAGCCTAGGGGGCTTTCGCGTCTAACCGAGGGTATTCAAGGGGAGCAGACTAGGGCGTTTAGACGGGCCCGCGGTTTCCCGCGTGCTATATAATATTGGCCGTGCCCGCACTTACCCTCGGAAATCCGAGGGTACGTACATTGCACTATGTTTACATGTACTTCGATTATCTTGTGATAGACCATTATGTTTTTAAACAAGCGTGATCGGGATCTATTGTAGGTTGAATTTTTGATTTAAGATGTTATTTGTTTTGTTTTCTTTTATTCTTTAATTTCTGTTTCCCTTTTAATTCTTTTTCCTTATTATTTCTTTCCCTTCTTTCCTCCCCTGTTTCCTTTCCGTTTTTCTTCTGTCTTTGTTTCTTTCAAATAATGAAGGAATTATTTTTCTTTCTTTTCACCTCGGCTGGAACGTCGAAGCTATTATCGCAATGAATCTAAAGTTTTCGACATATAGATGCATGCATATACTCTCGGACGAAGGCCTTCTCCGAGTCTTGACATTTTTTCAGTGCTCATTTATCATTTCTTTTCGCTGGAATAGTCACAATGATCGTTGATTACGATACAACGTTACGACGTGTTTATGACATCGGTCATGCGCGAGGTCGACTCATGATATTTCACCGCCTCCTTTTTGTGCCACGATCTTTCTTTGATTTCTTTAAAGGGGGTTGTCGATTACGATCCGACGTTGGTGTGTTCTTTCGACATCACATCATGCACGGAAGGCAAGAGCCCCACTTATTGTCATTTTATCTCATTTCGGTATTGATATTTTATAAACCTTTATCATAATAAGCGGGGTATATAGGGGGCCGGGGGGAGCAAAAAAACCCCTCTCATATCGGGGAAAATTGTTCTTTCTCACATCATAAAAAGTAGACGCGCAAAAAGCGAACCCCAGCAAAACTGGTTGTGCTCATCGATTTTTTTTTATTTGGTTCTTTTGTTATTGTGCAGTCTGGGAGAGTCTTGCTCCCCGTCCACGCCGACCCCTCTCCTTTGATCACATCCGCTTCCCAATTTATGACAGGATGTTCTTAGAAATGGGGGGGGGGTATTAATTATCTGATGCGTCAACAACAATGAATAAGGATATTCTTTTCAATTCGGTTCAAATCGGGTCTTTAAAACCCCCACCCTGTAAAAAGTATAACTTTACCCCAATGTTGCAGATTTAACAAGTTTGTCTTTTTGCTAAAACATCTGATTACATTATCTGCTCTCGATTGCGGTGTTAGTTACCTCGGTAGATATTCGGATTGGGAAGATAATAATAATTAACATAATCAAAGTAAAGATTACTTGTCCAACGCATTTATTACGCGCAATTTTATAAAAAGTTATAGATGGGTTTAAAACGAATATTAATATCCTTGATACACTTATATGATGATCGTCGAAGTAAAGATTAACCTATCATTTTTACGAACTGCAGTTTTATATAGATAGATTAGTAGGATATCATTTATGGTCTAGACATTGTTTCAATTATTTCATTTCAGTAAAACAATATTTTCCTTCGAATATATTTTGTTATATGAATTGGAAATGATAAAACGAAATCACAAAACCAAACCACAGCTTGGTACAATACATAATTCAGTGTTATATGGAAGATACAAATAATAATGCATGAGATTTGTATATCGCACTTTCCATCATGATTAGATGCTCAATGTGCTCCAGAGCAGAACAACAAAACTATTTGCATATATGTAACTATGAAAAACTTTCCTAACGCATTTAGCTTAAATGCTTAAACCCAAGCAAAAGTATGTTTTTGAAAGCTACTATGACGTGTTGTATGGAATGGGTACTTAGCGAGTTGATTATCACTTGCCGACAAAGCAAGAATGGAGCTATACAAACCCTTCTTTTCTTTTATTAAGAATTTTAGTGGGTGCTCACGCAAACGCTAACTATCAAACCTAACTTCTTTTCGGGGAACAAAGGAGTTAGTCGAGCCAAGTTGAAGAATAAAAGCCCGTCCGGGTTCACCTCTATACAATATAGTCGAAAATCCCTTTAATCATCACGCTCGATATCCCCCGCTATATTTTCTCTTTCTCTCCCTTTCCCCTCCTTTTTACCCCCCCCCCCATTTATTCACTCTTTTCCTTCTTGCTCCCCTTCATATTTTTCTCTTTTTCCCTCCTGCTGTCCCTGTATATATTTTTTCCCTTTCCTTCTTTTTTCCCTTTCCTTTATCCCTTCTGTTCCCTTTCCCCCCCTTCCTTTTCTGTGCCCCCTTTCACTCCTTGATTTGTTTCTCCCCTTTATTTTCTATTGCTTTCCCTTCCCCTTCTTTTGTAATACCCCCTCCGTTATATTGCGAAACAACAGTTTCTTGTATTCTATAGAAATGTATAAGTAGCTTAATTTAACATAGCATTATATGTTGGGAAGAGAGAATGAGTAGTTTTATAACTAAACGATAAATGAAAATTAATTTGATGATGAGAGGTGCATATGAAAATGATGTCCACATATAAACATCGGGAAATGATGAGAGCTAGTGGTTGAGATAGATAAAGGTAAATCAGGAAGGGGATAAAAAATGATGAAAATTAGAGAGGGGTTCCAGTATTTTGATAAGGATAGTCGTATCCTTTTCTTTCCTTTTCCTTGTTTCTTTTCTTAGTCCCTTTCTCTCTCTCTTTCTCGCCTTCAGTAACTCTTATCCCCGCTATTTCATCTTTCTCAATTTTCCCTTCCTTTTTAATTTCTCACCCCTTATTCCTTCTCTTTATCCTTCTTTCTTTTATTTGCCTTCCACTTCCCTCTTTTCTTTCTATCTCACCTTCGCTTTTTTCATCACCTCTGTTTTCTTTCTCTCTAGGTTCTTCTTCTTGTTTTAATTTCCCCCTTCCTTATCCCTTCTCCATTTTACCTTTTCCCTCTTTCTCTTCTTCGCCCCCCCCCCTCTATTCTCTTTCTCCCCTTTCCCCTTCTCTCAGTCCGGGCTCCCAGTTTTCTATTTCTTTTATCAGCCTCTTATTACCTTTTGCTTCCGATTTGAAAGATAGTTTTCCGGAAAGTTTTAGTGTTACAGTGCCGGCCGCGGGAAACGTCACAGTGCCCCGGGGATAGACGCGGGCGGTTCCCTAGGGCAATAATTTTCTAGGGGAGTGGACGCGGGCGTCTTCCCGCGTCCGCTCCCCTCAAATGCCCGCTACGGGCTACCGCGTCCGCCCTAGGGGGCACTGTGACGTTTCCCGCGGCCGGCACTGTATGCAAAAATACGTTGACGTATTTTGCGAAAATGTGTAATTTTTACTTGTAACGTAATTTTGTGGTATTTACGCAAACTCAAGATGATTTATTGACTATATCCAAGAGTGATGAAAAATTAGTGGTCAACGGACTCCCTGAAGAGCTACAGTGAATTTTTATATAGGCATATTTTTGCCCACTTATGACTTATTTTGCGAGTTTGCACGCGCGTGCAATGCAAATTTGAATGGACGCGCATTCCGGTATTATTGGTCGTAAGAGGCTGAATGAGGTATCAAATTAATCAGAAGATAATGGACAATTGACAGACATATAAAATAAATGACGACTCGAAGAGGCATAGCGATGGTAGGAGCGAGAACGCGCACGCATACCTGTGCGCGCGCAAATTCTTGACATGCTCAAAATGGCCTGAAATGTACCCAAAATTGATCACGGTTGATTTGGAAAATTTTTAAATTTTGACGCGCGCGTACGTGCGCGTCGAGACCTTTGCATGACCTCTGTTGACATGTCCTGATGACTTGTCACCTGAACTTGATATGATGCAAATATGGATGATTTTTTTATGTTTAGTTGCGATGATATTATCAATCATTTTATTTTACAAAATGGCGCCTAGATGACATCATCATGATTTGATAACCTTGAAAAGTTTCGTTTCGCATGTCCATAACAATTGCCATACATGACATGAAAATCAAGAAAATTGAAATGCCCGATATTGAGATAAAGTGGTCACTAGCTTTGGCAATAAAAAGAAAGAAAATTCTGACGAATATAATAGATGATCTGTCCTATTCATGACAGACCACCTGATTATGAAATGTGCGACGATTACTGAAAATTGTTTTCTGCTGCATGCATGCGACATTTGTGAAATAATGATCAAGTAATATTTTTTGTTACCATTTAAGAAAAATGATGAGCAAGTTTTGAATTCAAATCTAAGCATTCAGGCAATTCAAATTTTTTTCATTTTTTTACGAGTCATTCAATACTACTAATGTTTTTTTTTTACAACTTTATGAGCAGCATTTCAAAGTTTTTTTTTTTTTTTTTTTTTTTTGGGGGGGGGGGGCGGGTGACTCAATATTTTTCATATTTTTGAGGAGCAGTTCCATATTTCAAACTTTTTTCTTTGACATACAGGAAAACCCAAGTTGAGAAATCGATACGCGGACATGCGGGACAGCTGTCTACCCCTTGCCCTAGCCACTCTTGCCTCCATTGGTTACTCTATCTGTCTCCTGATAACTAGTCTCCAGCTCCAATATCTGACATTCATCCTCCTCCTCATTGTACCATCTTTGCTATTTGGTAATGGAACAGCAGTTGTCGGCATCGTGTAGGCATTTGGGATTTTTTAAAAAGTAAATTATAATAGTTTTACTTCGTCTAGTAGCATTAATTGGCTTGCAACGTTTACTTCCGCTATCATGTCACTGCGCGCTCTCACGTTTTTGAGTACTCAGTTTCGTAAAAAAGCGTCCTCTTTATCTGCGAATATAGGGTCTACACTTTCTTATTTTGCACGAAAAGTCACAGTTTTCATTTGCTAGCGCTTGTTAGTAAGATTTTACATGATGACATCACACACCAAAATGCATGCACCCTCACAAAGATTGCAATGCATGTGTGTAACAAAACATGCAAGTCCGAAAGTCTCACCCTTTAAATAAACTTTCCTGTATTCATTTCAATTTTGCAAAGTGGTAACCTATGAAGCATTTTCATCTGCGATCATATCCTGCCATTTCTGTTTCGGTAAATTCTTGCATTTTCATAAAACGAGAGAAATTCCGGCGGTGTTCCATCCATGGAACCTTTGTGGTTTTCAGATTCGAGTCTCGATTCACAAAAGTACATGTGTCCGGTGGTCGGCCAGCAATATACTGTGCGAGGGTGTTTGTCTGTTCCTAATGTACATTTATTTGGTTAACGTTACGTGATGAGGGATGATTCGTGTTTTGCTTGTAGCATGTTACCGAGTTGTTGGGTTGCATAACCCAACACTTCGTAGACAAGAGAGATGTTTTATTTTTTTACGAATGTACTCAAAACGTGTCAGCGCACCGTGACGTGATACGTGAGTAAACGTTACAAGCCCCCCCCCCCATTGATTGATTCACCTTCGGGTTCAATTTTTTTAAAGTGATATTTTGGAAATATTTTTGTTTTTCATATTTTGTTTTGTATATTTATATTTGTAGGTTATTTCATTACATTTAATTTCATTTAGTCCGTTCAGACATTTCTTGTTTATTATTCTAATTTATTCATTATTATATTTTTTCGTCATTATTTTTATTTACTTTTTCTTATTTTGTTAATGAATTTATGATCCTTGTTTACAGTATCTTATTTCATTAATTTATTAATTATTTTTATTATTAATTTTTTTATTGTGATCAATGTTTATTACATTTTATTTAATTAATTGATTAATTATTCATGTATGTATTCACTAATTTTATTTATCTATTTATCTCAATATTGTATGTTGAATATAGATACATTTGTTCACTGAAATACTTGTTCACAGTTTTTTGTCTATTTCATTTTAGTAATTTAGGAAATTTATTCTTCTTTCATCGTGTTTATTTTCATTTACATTTTGTTCCATTTCATTTATTCATTCATGTATCAATTTATCAATATTATTTTATTTATTTATTTTATTTTTCGTTTTTATTTTTTTTTTATTTATTATTATTATTATTATTTCACCTCTTGAGTTGTTACATGTAGATGGTTTCGCAACTTTTTCTAGACCACGTAAAAATCAACAAGGAGGTGGGGTTGCCAAGCATTAATTTCATCCTCGTCTTTTACCTGACATTAAAGTACCAGAGAATATTGAAGCAATATGGATTATGTTAAGACCATCTCATTTACCCAGGAAAATTTCAAGTATCATTTTATGTGTTCTCTATTTTCCTCCAAGAAGCCCTAATGAGGCTGATTATGCAGATCATGTTATCTCGACAATTGACTCTTTACTTGTGAAATACCCTGATGCAGGGATAACTGTACTTGGTTATTTTAATGATCTGAATTTACAAGAAATACTAAATGATGACATGCTTAAACAAGTTGTAAATAAACCAACAAGAGGGCACAATATACTTGTTAAGATTTTTACAAACTTTTCTGAATTTTATGATAATGTTTTTACTCTCCCGCCAGTCAGCAGAAGCGACCATAACTGTGTTATTTGGTTTCCTTCTAATATTTCTAAAAGAATTATAAGAAAATCAGAATTGTACGTCCCTTAACGGACAGTGGTTTGAGGTTGTTTGGACAATGGTTGACAGCACAAACATGGGAAGAAGTCTTTTTAAATACGTCTGATTTATCAATAATGTATACCAGGTTGATCGATAGCATAAAAAATGAACTTGATTTATACTTACCTTCGCAAGAATTAAAAATTAGTCAGTCTGATAAACCTTGGATAACACCTTTTATCAAATCACTTATACGTGACCGACAAAAGGCTTTTAAAAAAACAAAATGACACTCTTTGGAGACATTTCAGAAATAAAATTGCTCAAGCTATCTCTGTTGCAAAAACTAATTATTACAATACTCGTATAAAAAAAGAAAAATTAAATAATCCTTCAGCCTGGTATAGACATATTAAAATACTTACGAATGGTAATCAAGACAATATTCCAATCACGATTCCTAATGTTGACATTGAAGATGATCTATATTGTAAACAAGCAGCTAACGCAATCAACAATTTTTTTGTGTCAATTGCTTCTGATCTTTCTCCTCTAAATAGAGGATCATTACCAGGCTCAGTTTGAAAGTCCTGAGATCAGTTGTTGGCAAGTCTATTGCAAACTGCGTAAATTACAATTACATAAATCATCAATCAGAGACGATCTCCCCATTCGTGTTATTAGAGAATTTGCATGTGAATTGAGTGTACCGGTTACTAGGATACTCAATATATCTTTTAGACAAGGAATAGTACCTTCACAGTGGAAATTCGGTCAAGTAACTCCCATTCCAAAATCTCATCCACCGTGCATCAATAATTTACGTCCTATATCTTTAACTTCACATTTTGCTAAGCTCGCCGAATCTTTTATGGCTCAATGGTTATTGAAAGACATTGAGAAACAAATTGATATGCATCAGTTCGGTAACAGACCAGGATTGTCTACATCACATTATATTGTTGGTCTATTACATCATCTATATGGCAATGAAAAAAAAATCTGTGTCCACTGTTGTATGTACAGATTTTAGAAAGGCGTTTGATTGCCTGGATCACAATATTCTAATTAAAAAAATGATTAATATGCACATAAAACCATGGATCATAAATTGGATTGTAAGTTTTTTTTTAATATCGCAAGCAATGTACGTTATATCATGGAATCTTTCTGATATCAAAGTTAATAATGCCGGTGTGCCCAAGGGGACACGACTTGGCCCGATCCTTTTTTAAATTATGGTAAATGATTTATGTGAAAATATTCCTATACACTATTTCAAATATGTTGATGATTTGTCTTTAGTACAATGTCGTAAATCAACCGACACTTCGCAATTACAGTCAGTACTTAATTCAGTGCAATCCTGGTCACAATCAAATAATATGTCACTCAATCCCTCAAAGTGTTTTACATATTACTTTTATGAAAAACCCCATCACTCCTGAGGTTCTTGCCATTAATAACTCTGCCTTATGTAATGTAGAAAGTATCAAAATTCTTGGAGTTATTATACAATCTGATTTGAAATGGAATTTACATGTCGATGACTTGGTTAAGAGGTGCAATAGAAAATTATATATGTTAAGGAAACTGAAAAAGTTCAATTTACCTTTGACATGTTTGAAGGATTTAGTGACAATATATATGGGTTATATACGACCAATTTTAGAATTTTGTGCCCAGTTTTCCACAGCAGTCTTACAGCAAAACAAAATAATATTATTGAAAGAATACAACGGAGAGTATGTAAAATTATCTTAGGACATAATTACATTACATACTCAAATGCACACCAGGTATGTAATTTATCAACACTTGAGGAGAGAAGACTGACACTAAGTAAACAAATTTGCAAAATCACTTTCAACATATCTCTTTGTCGTACAAACAACTATCTACAGATTCCAATAAGAATAATTTGGTAGACATACTCAACAAAAGATGAGTGTGTAGACTAACTTTTAGGGACACATAACTACTGGGCAGAAAGGTGTAATAAAAACCCCTATTTACTCTAAATCGCAACTCACCAAAAAAAGATAATTCACGTCATGTCCTCATTATTTCTATGTTATATACAAATATATAACCTCATGCAAAAACTAGTCATTCATTCATTCCTGCCATTAAAGGACAAGTCCACCCAAACAAAATGCTGATTTTAATAAAAAGATAAAAATCCAACAAACACCATGCTGAAAATTTCATCGTAATCGGATGTAAAATAAGAAAGTTATGACATTTTAAAGTTTCGCTTAATTTCACAAAACAGTTATTTGCACATCCTAGCCGGTATGCAAATGGAGAGGTTGATGACGTCATCCACTCACTATTTCTTTTATATTTTAGTATATGAAATATTCTAATTTTTTTCCTAATTATCAAGAGAAACAACGATTAATTCCTCCCAGAACGCGTGGGATTAGCATTATTTAATACTATATGTTTCTGTCAAGTTGGTCCTTATTGTCAAATTTGTAAAAAATGAAACATTGTTTAATTCAAATAATAAAAAGCAAAAGAAATAGTGAGTGATGGACATCATCAACCGACTCATTTGCATGTCACTGAGTTGTGCATATCATTGTTTTGTGAAAATTAAACAAAACTTTAAAATGTCATTATTTTACATCCGACTGAAATTTTCAGCGTTATGCTAGTTAGATTTTTCTCTATTTATTCGAATCAACATTTTTCTGGGGTGGACCTGGCCTTTAAGATAGAAAATATAACAGCAATGAAGCAGAACAAGTGAAAAAGTTGAGACAATCAGCTTACTTTATTTGACCTCAATGGAAGTGGGTATTATTACAAAAATGTAGTATTGTCTCAAATTGTTGATGTATTTCAGAGTGGTGTAACTCTTATTTAGAGTGATACACACTAATGCATCTTAGCCTTACAAATGAGTAATGTACATCAAACAGTATTATCTCCAAATCAGATAGATTTCCTGCAAATTGCATTTTACTTTTAGATGAACTGTTTTCAATTAAATTGATAAAAGCCTATTGTGCACCAATTTTTAGCTATATACCTATATCTAGTCGGACTCAAAGTAAGAATTAACGAAATTGTGAAGTTGAGGTCCTTAAGGTGATGAACTGGGCCCCGTTTCATAAAGACTTGTTATAACAACAAAAGCACGATTTCTATGACAAATTTACTACCAGCCAATCAGAATGATGGATTTCAGTAGCTTTTAACTGTAAATGCAAATTGTTTATTATAAAAAAGTATCATGAAACGGGCCTATGGTGTCTTAGAAGAAAGGTGGCAAGTGGTAATCCTTGAGATCGAAATCTGGTACAGCTCGAGAAAAGCGTGGTGACACACGGTTACCCTGTGTTACAGTAAATGTGAAAGTGGGGGGGGGGGGTTAAGAAAGATGGGTTTGGATTGAGTAAAATGAGAGGGAGGTCAAAATAAGAGAACGGGTTAATGAATGGCGGCGAATATCGAGAAAGGTTAAGGTGGTGTAAAGGAAGGGTGTAGTGAGGGGGGGGGGGGT
Organism: Lytechinus variegatus; assembly: GCF_018143015.1. Taxonomy (NCBI): domain Eukaryota; kingdom Metazoa; phylum Echinodermata; class Echinoidea; order Temnopleuroida; family Toxopneustidae; genus Lytechinus; species Lytechinus variegatus. The sequence goes on along the minus strand of NC_054747.1, from coordinate 7,488,418 downwards.
ATAGATTCGGGGGGGGATAAAGGGAGAGATAGCGGAGAGTATGAGTAGATAGAGAGAGAAAAAAATGATAGAAACATGGAAAGAAAGTTAAAAAGAAAGATGGAAAGAAAGAAAGAAAAATAAATAAAGAAAGTGGGAAGGAGGGGGGGGGGGGAATGGGTGGCATGGATTAGGAAAAAAAAGAGGAAGAGATTGAGAAGGGGGGGGGGGGGTTCCAAGGAAATATAATAAAATATTCATTCATGGTATTTTGGAACTCAATTTGTGTTGAATGCATTCACTAGAGCCTGTACGAATCAATATTGAGATGATTATTTTCATAATAGGAGTGGGTACATCGTAAAACACATGTTGTATGAAAAATGCGAAGTGAGAATAATAATTAAAAAAGTTACATCCTCGGCAATTATATTGTCAGGTTGTTATTCAAATGGAAATCACACAATTGGTACACAGCAAAAACTGTGGTGTTAACTGGTGTACATATAGGACCACACCAGTTATTTTACACCGGTGTTAAATTGGTGGTGTTAGTTTTACGCCTATAAGTGTTATTACAACACCTTTTGTTGTTACATTTACACTATTTGGTGTTATGTTTAATCTCTAGGGTGTAATTTTAACACCTCAGGGTGTGGTCTTCTATTAACACCAATTGGTGTCAGTTTTAACACCGTAGTTTTTACAGTGTAGTATTCTCATTATTTCATAGCTAGTTAGACCATTGTATAAGTATTTCGGGGATGATAGTCGCTATTCCATTCGCCAAAGAACAGCTTGTTTTAATTACGCAGCAAAAAACAAAATGTTAAAAAATTGAATATTTATGGCAAAGAACAACTTAATTATTTATTTTAATGACGCAGCAAAAAATTGTTAAAAAAATAATATTTACGGTTGTGAAATTATAAGAATAGAAAACAAATTAAATTTGAACGAATTTTTTTTCTTTCATGTAGAGTTAAACATAGGTTTAAATAATCAGAACACCACCCAAAGACTTTGAGCATGTCTTTCTGATTTTTATGTAATACATTAAAGTGTAAAAGGACCTGAGCAACCCCGCGGCTTCTAAGGGCCATGGTGTATGACATAGGTGGACGTGAATGAATGACAACCAGGGTGTTAAAATACACTGGATGAGATAAACTAGAATCAAAGGTGTCATATTAAAACCAAATGGGTGTTGAACGAATACCAATGGGTGTCAAACACCATGAATCTAATGCTGATGTGAACATCTTTGCGTGGTTGTATACACCCGGTGGTTGATTATAAATACAACATTTTGACACCAAATTTTTTTATGCCCCCGCAGACGAAGTCCGGTGGGGGCATTAAGCGTTGCCCCTGTCCGTCCTTCCGTTCGTTGTCCCCCACTTGGTTTCCGCGCAATAGCTCGAAAAATATTTAATAGATTAAAACAAATGGTGTGTAGTTAGATGACACCAAAATAAAAAAAAGTACGAATTCGGAGTCCGCAGGTCAAAGGTCAACGGTCACAGCTCATTAAATATGCGAATTGGATTCCGCATTATAAATATGAAATGTTCACCAGATATATGAAAATGTTTGGTGTCTGGGTAGATGACATCAAAATACAGGCTAAGTTTGAAATCGGAGTCCCCAGGTCAAAAAATTGATGAGACAGCAAGACTACATTTCAATATGACACAATGAAGTGAGGGATTATCCACATCAAATGACCCGACTGTCATATCTTCTGTCAGAGATTATTATGGAAAGGGTGAGTCTTTAGGTCGGAGGTCTAAATTTGTTCATTATACATGTATATATATATATATATATATATATATATATATATATATATATATATATGCAATCATATTGAATGAATTTCTGATCGCGGTAAGCGGGGGCACCTGTGTCCATTGGACACGTCAAATTTGGAGTTTTACCAACAACCAAAGGTGTCATATTAACACAATGTGGGTGTTGAACAGATACAACATGATGTGGAACAGAAACCGTGAATCTAATTCTGATGTGAACGTTTTGGTGAGGTCAAGTAAGGCACAACATGATCTTTGTTCAAAATACGAGTTTAAAAACCAAAGGTTTCCCATTGGGGTTTTGACTAAAAACCAAAGGTGCCATACTAACACAACCACGGCAGCTGGGTGTTGAATATAATTGCCAGAAACCGAACACTCCTGTTAAACTTTTCCCTGCGTGTGCCAGTGGTGTAAAAGTGAATAAGACACACACTTAAAATGTTGGGCAACATACTGTCCACTGTGTTGTGTAATGTATGTTGGTAATGTATATATATATATATATATATATATATATATACATATATACGAGTTCACAAGGTTGACTGGAGGTTCATCAAAATTTCATTGCTAAAATAGAATTCCCGAAGAAATTTATATAACTATATATGTATATATATATTCTTGGCAATTATTATCCAATTGAGCAAATTTATTACTCAATTATTAGTTTCTATTACCAATTTGGGCAGATCTTAACCAATAGTTGTGTGGACGGTATGTTGCCCAGGGTTGGATAAAGGTTGGGCATTTTTGCCAAACTACGCTGCAAAAACTCCGGTGCTAGCCCGGAATCTATACATGCTATATATGTCCACACCAGAGAAGTGCTAAACAACACTGGTTTGGTATTATAGGTGTTTATACAACACCAATTAGTTTTAAAACAGCATCGGTTTGATTCCAAACTGGTGTTGATTCAATACTTCTCTGGTGTGGACATATATAGATTCCGGGCTGGTGTTGAATCAACACCGGAGTTTTTGCAGTGTATTTTAAGTGTACACATACCCTGCGGCACGAGTCCGGCAGTGTAAACCAAGCATCAGGGTTAGGAATCCCAACGGTCATGTTTACGAAGCCAGATGTGCTCATGTACTGAACTGTTATAAAAGAATATAACATTTGCATTATTTTCTCGAATGATAATATATTCTGAGAAAATTATGAAAAAAAAATCATATTATTTATTCAGGATAACAGAGGATCAGAGAAAATATTTTACATCTTGGTCATGTTCAGTTTTAAAATCATTAGATTCATACAATACAAATTCATTAAACACCAATGAGGAGTATACAGTGTGGATAAAAAATACGGGACAGTTTTGAAAAGTCTATACAAAATTTGTTTCAAATTATGATATCTATATTTTGATGTTAATAGATGCTCTGAAATCTTATCTTTGAAACGCAATTTAAAAAAAATAAATGTTGTTCATGCTTGAGCAAACACGGGACTTTTGTGTCGGGGGTTCAAAAAGAGGGCATGCGCCAGAATGGCAGAATATGAGAAATATGATGATCAGACTTCTTGCTAATTCGAAGACTTCCTCTTAACCTTTTCATTATCTGTGCCATGATTTTCGAATTATGCTGTCAAATTTTATTTACAAATTTATTTATTTACTTGAATTAGTTTTTTTTTATTTATTAACTTCTTTTACCTTTGATTTTTCCTTCTTAAGTAAGAAAAGAATACTTTTGTCAACCCAAGCAAGAAGATTTGCATTATCATTGGGAAAACTTGTAATCATTCAAATGCTTTTATTATGTGAAACAAATTATGTTATGGTACTTTAAAAGAAATGTATCCATTTTTCAAGGGATTATTGATTACTTGACCAAGTTTGATGCCTGAGATAACCTCTCATTAACTCGCTTTAAGAGGTATTTGTGCATGACAGGACAAGCAGGACGTGATACATGTCTTTCAATGGCAATGGTGTATTGAGTAAATTTTGAAGCGCTAGATATGGCATATCGGGTAAAATGTATTGAAAGGTTGTGAGCTAGCGAAGCGAGCACGCAAGCATTCCCACTTTTTATTACAATATCAAATTTTGCGATAGATTTTGACATAATATTCATAAAATAATATCATAGTTTACTTTCTATATTTCCTTTTATTTCCTTTCCATTTTTTTCTTGTTCATGATTTTTTTTACTTGGGGAGGGGGGAAGCAACTTTGAGCCCCCGCCAATCTGTATGGCGCTGTTCAAAAGGCACCATAACCTTTGTAGCACACAATGAAAGGATTTGGAAAAAAATACACGCTCTCCCATACTTCGGTTGAGACAATTTTGGTTTTGCTTGAAGAAGGAGTATTCGAAGCTATGAAGAAGGAATATTCGAAGCTAAAAGAGAACATATTAAAAAGGAACAACAACAGAACAATTCAAGCACATAAATAGATTTGAAAATGAATTTTTACCGCATAATTTGAAAATTATGGCAAAGATAATGTTAAGGTTAAGAGGAAGTCTGCTGATTAACAAGAAGTCCGATTATCATATTCATAATTTTATGCCATTTTGGCGCAAGCCTTCTTTTAAACCCCATGCAGTCACAAACGTTCCGTGTTCGCTCAAGCATGAACGAAACTATTTTTTTTAATGGCATTTGAAAGATAAGACTTCAGAGCACCTACTAACACCAACATATAGACATCATAATTTGAAACAAAAAACCAATCAACTTTTCAAATCTCTCCCTTTTTTTTTTAATACGCATTGTATAGCAAGACATAGGCAACAAATACAGAGAAAATATCAAAAAGGATTTCGATCAACAAATTTAGGATGAAAAATCAGGTATGGCTTAAAATGCATTGTACCATGAAGCTTTCACATATTATACCATCTGTAGTATTGATTCTATAATACTGTGAGACCAACCCCTTCCTTAACACAAAGGTTAGCGATTAATCGCTAAATGGAATGGCCTATCAAAATCATCGTTACATGCGTGTTTTGCTCGGTACACTGACTAGGAACCAATCAGAATTGCTTTTTCAAATTAGCTCCGTATTAAAAAAAAAAAATCTGGGCTCCGTAACAAAAAAAAATTGAAATCAATAATTGCTAAACCAAGATCATGGTTTCGTGCGCACTCTGTTCAAAACTCCTATACCATGCCTAACGGACCCAATCAGAGTTGTTGCTTCTTATTTTCAATTCATCGCAAACTTTGGCTATTGGGGCCCAAAACGTGACAGCATTGGCTCACCTGTTGAATTCATATATGGGTCAAGCAACCATGGCATCTGCCCGATATGTGCTATGGTAAGTGGATAACAGTTCTCGTGGATGACGGTGGCATATGCCATTGTGTCCTCAAGCGAATGGGGATAGCGGATTCCATAAGAGTAAGAATCTGCTACCAGTCCATTCTTGCCTCCAAAAGCCGTCTGCGCTAGGAACTTGGCATCGCCTAAATTAACGAAGCAACCAAAATAATGATAAAATATATTTACGTGATTGGAATGAAAAAATGTATCGGCATACACATTGTCTGATAAAGGAAGGTATAACGATGGAACTTCAATCAGTGGCGGCTCCAGGGGGGGGGGGGGTGGCACACCCGTCCCGTGCCCCTTTAAGAAACATCTTAAATCTTTTTGATGTAAAAATGCCGTTAATACACATGCATGTTCCCCTCCCTTTGAGAGTCACAGCAAATATTTTTAATTGGAATATGTCTTTCATCCACAAGTTTTGTTTTGTTTTTTTTTGCTTGTCATATTTTACGTGGACAAAATGACCTTTAGTTTTTAGGGAAAACCGTTTTTTTTTGCTTCTCCATTTTTTTCCTACGAACAATGTGCACCCCTCCCCCTTGGAAATCCTCGATCCGCCCCTGACATCAATGAAGGCAGAGGGCGCAACTCCTCTTCCTATGTATAGGGGTACGTGTCTGTAGGCACAGGCCTGAGTAAAGGTTTTCACAGTATGAGCATAACTATAAACTGAGGGGGGGGGGGTCCAAACCAACTATGATCAGAGTTCTTTCTTCAGAATGACATTGTGAAACACATAAGCAATGATTTCTTCGAACGCTTTGTAAATTCTTACAAAAGAAAATATTAAAAAGTAAGACTCAAGGTTCAAGGTTTTATTCATATCAAACATACCACATTTTCAACAATATCAACAACTCGGTACAAACAATAATATTATACAAGACAAACAATAATACTATACAAATTATTATAAGTAAGCATAAATAAATATCGTAAAATATGAAAAGTATACTTAATATGAGAATAGAAAAAAAGTACTATAATGCATTCTTGTAAATGGTTGTAATATAATGACAAAGAAAGAAAATGTGAGGTGTGGATATGGGGAGCCAAAGGTAAAAGCAAAGCTTGTTCATTAAAGGCTCTAAGGAATATGCAGTGAGAGTCCCATAAAAATATCAATACGATAAGAAAAATAGAGGAATAAATAAAAGGGCAAACGAAAAGTAAAAAAAAAAAACGGGGGATACATAAATACATAAATGATGAGTACATGAAGGAAGAACTAAGTGAAAAAAACAACATATTGAATTAGAGCCTGTAGGAGAATGGAAATAAGCATTGCTAAGAGTGGGAAATGGAAAATTTATGGCATCAGGGAGCAATGATAGGAAGGGACATCTTCCAAAGATCAAGACAACCCACGCGCAACGATGATAAAGGAGCAATGAAAAGATAAGGCATAAAAAAATAATTTAGTATAAACCAGTCAAGTGAATGGAATGAAGCTATAACTGATAAAAAGATACACAACTGTGTTCGAACTAAGTATAGTCCTTGAGAAGATGGTGTTTCAGCTTTCGTCGAAAGACATATATTGAGGGCGAATGTAATAGTTCATTATGGAGGGCATTCCAAAATTTTGGACCTGTAAAAGTAATATTCCTTTTGGCAAACGAAGTTCTTACACGAGGAAGATGAAACAGATTACTTTGCCGAGTAGGATAACCATGGACACTGCTATTTTTTGAAAAAAGGAGGCAGTAACAGAAGGTATATCATTGGCATTTTAACTGATACATAAAGATTCCTAAGTTATAGGTATAAAGATCAAATATACGACGGAGTTTATTTAAAAAAAATAATGGTATGTATGAGATAGGTAACCAACATAGTTAATATTTCTAATTGCACGTTTCTGGAGTAATAAAATCCTATCAAGCAGGAATTTTGCCCCGTTGCCCCAGGCTAAAATACCATAGTTGAGGTAGGATGATATGAGAGTGAAGTATAGTGATAGTAGAATATGGCGAGGAAATTAATGTTTAAAGAGAAATGCCAGTAGTTGCAGTAAACACTGATTTCATGAGAAAGTCTGTAAAACCAGGCTTAATCGGCAGTATATCATCGAGGATCTATGTCTGGTACAATTACATAAACTGAACTTTGTGAAATCTTGAAATCTACTCTGAAAAATGATCACACTGAATGTCACCAACACAGATAGGCACACGTGGGACAGTGTATTAAAATTGCTGGAATAAAGACCCGACGGAAGTGACCGAATCCGCACTTATTTTGCTTATTTCTCAGCAATTACACAATTTCTTCCAGAATCCATCCTTTGGCACATATTTTTTATTCATACAAACAGACACTTGGGTGGTCATTATATTAGATTCTGTAAAAAGTCATTTTGAGATCGTTACCAAAACTGGAATTTATCTTTAAGTTTATTTAAAACTCCCGAGTTTCGAGACAATAATTTACATAAGTAGTTCACATGAGTCTTCCACGATACTCCAGAATCTATATGACAAGGAATTTTGTTGACTCAACTAGGTCTAGATCAGAGGAGTATCATGTATAAATAAATTACCAGGAAGGGTTGAGAGTGAATTACTGAAGAGCATGTAATGAGTTTTATTAACATTAAGAGATAATTTATTGGCATTTATCCAACTTTGAACCATTTTTAGCTCTTCATTAACAGTATCGAGGAGAGTTTGAGGGTTGTGATAGGAGCAGAATATGTTGGAGTCATCCGCGAAAAGGATGAATGACATGGCTTCAGAACTATATTGGAAGTCGTTTATATAAAGAATAAAGAGCAAAGGCCCCACCAGCGATTCCTGTAGAACGCCACAGGATATTTGCCTTGGGTAGGAATCCTGGCCATTACTACTCACAAATTGGTTGCAGCGCCAATATATGTAATTTTATAGTCGGCTCTGTTCAGCCTTGGTTCCAATAAATGATGAATGACTTTACGCAAACTTATCTGATGTGTTTAATTCATCTACTTTGGCGTGGTTGCAGCGTTGGATCTTTACCCAGTCATTTGAAGTAAGAATTGTAGGCCATATATGGCTACCACATCGACAATCAGATGCAGTGGTTGTAGTGATATTTGCGATTGTCTGGCTGTTCATCACTTACGATCAAGTGCTTCAGTACACGGTAAGCACTTTGGATAGCCCCACGTATATATAATTACGATGGCGCAGTCCGCGGAAGCGCCCGCACATAGGTGCTTAATGAAGGATGAGACATATGAATCCTTTGTTTTATGGAGGCAGTCCCTGCTCCATTTTCTTCAGACCCATTCTGAATTTACACCTTTTCTTGTTCGTGATTGTTCATGGCATAGGAAGTCAAAGTTGAAGCCTTTTCGAGGTTTTCATAATGATCCTGTTGACTTACCAAATCGGAAATCTGCTGCGCAAAAAGCAATATTGTTAGAATGTATGCTTGGCCAGATCTCGATTTATTGCCCTGTCATTTCGCGAGGCCAAATCATCAATTCTTCAACATCTCTTGCTCAAATTTGGTCTATGATATGCATTCATTTTGGTTTCAGTGACGATTGTAACGTCAGTGATGATGGGATTGACAATGATTGTGAATATGAGACAGATGCAGATATGTCTGTTAATAAAGAATGTGAATGTGACCCAGATGTATGTGAGCTTGGTACAGGTGAATCAGAAAATGATTTCATAATGTACAATGAGAATGTGCAGTACTATGAGACAGGCGTGTGAGAGCAGAGTTGGTCAACTTGCTGAAGAGAGTTGCGCAAGCCTTTGTGATTTTCTGATTGAATCTGACCAAGTCAATGAAGACCTCCTTGGTTCATCTAACCGCAACGTGACATGTGTGTCCACCAATGGTATAGCAAATATTCCAGGCATTGATGTTTTTGATTGCTCATCGAAGTCAGATGAGATATTTGACATTACAGAGTATCTCCATGGTTGTGGATTCCCAGCTGGACCAATAAGTGTCCCCCATTCTAAGCCTAGATTGACGAGTGCTGACTCGTCAGTGAATGATCTTTTTGATCGTGTTGACTTTCCGGGTGACTTTCTCACCAATCCGGGTTGTGGCTCATCACAGATAGATGAGGATGAAAATGACTGCAACGACGAGTTGCACAGTGAATCTTGTAGTAAGGACGACTTGCAGTCCCATCGTGCCTGTCGCGTCGGCATCGAATGCGCACGTGTATCCACAGACGTCAGTCTCACATCTGATCCAGCCTCTAGCATTGACGGTCGTCTCGATGTTCATGCAGTCATTACCACGGTACATAGGCCCATATGTTCTCATCAAGATTGATCAGTTCCTCAGTCACATCCGTTGCAGGATGTTGTTCCAGATTCTCTCGTACCTGGGTTTCACCCAGTCCCGAGTGATGAACTGCTAGTTCCAGTGACTTCATCAGTTGGCCCACCCAGAAACTTGGACTCAGTTCACACGGTAAAGACCCTCAGACTACTCCCAACAGATGAAATGAAACGTCCTGCTCATGACATGCCCTTGGATATGGCCACCAGTCCTTCCCAAGTGACTCTCCTTCACGTCCCTAGAGAGAGGGCCCTAGCTCCTCCCAGTCGCCCTCCTGATGCCCCTGCAACAACGACCAGTGCTGACTTATCCTACACCCTCTCCACTGATGGCAGTGATAACTCCCGTCTTATGCTTTCGAGGACACTACATCCTGTCAGCAGTAGCAGTGAAGCGTTGGTCTCTGCACCGGTCGCTGACCTTCAATCTACTTTGGAAGACGCCCCTGTCAGTTGCCCCGATGTCCATGCGCCCCATGGTCGCCCACCGGATGAGTGCTACAGCGGTCTGGCGATCCCAATCATCTCTTGCTTCCCACTGAAGACCTGGAATTGTGTCCCGAGCCGTCTGCTGGCTAATGTGTCATTGCTCCATCCTGACGCGTCTATGGACAGTCATTCCCACAGAGTCGTCGTACCTACTTTGACATTTTTGGCACCTTACGTGATGCAACCTGACGAGGTGATGCCTCCCTTGCATTCCAATGTACAAGGTCCTGACTTAGCTCCGCTCCAACGACAGACTGTTTACCTCCACACACCTCCCCCAGCCCCTCCGTTCCCTCACAGCCCACCCCAGTGTCCCATTTTTGCAGTGTAAACTAGCCAGTTATCCTCAATCTTTGTGAGTCTTCTGCTGAGCTTATAGGACTATTTCTTGACTTCGCTTATTCGGACTCATAACTCTTTTTTCATATCATTTGTAAACCTTTTGCTTTGATTTGTTTTTCTACTCTTTTTGTCAGCATTTAACATGACTTGTGATACACTTGATATTTTTTGTGCGTGCCCCCCTTTTATTTTCTTAATTTTTTGATTGCTGTCCATGTGATGTTCCCATTATGTTTTTTTATTTCACATGGATTTGATATACTTATAAGGCAATGAAGGACATTAGACTGGTATCAACATGATCTTGGTTTTGTAATATGTTCCGATGATTGTTGATGTTTATGACGAATGTGATTTTTTTATCATTGCCTGTTGTTTATCATTATGTAATACTGCATTTTTTTATGTCAATCAGGTTATTGAAACTATTTGTGATTGCAAATCATATCAAGTCATGTTGCTTTTGACACTTACATGTTGCCTTACATATGATGTTTCAATAGTTTTCTGTTTTTTTAGAATAGTTTATTGAGTTTTATATGATATTATTTGGATATTTCTATTGAAGCTTAGTTTGAAGCTCAGTTTTTCAGCATTTTATTATTCGTGCACTTAGGACCAATACTTTATGCATTTTTCTTCGAATTGTTTTATTTATGAACGTTATATGGATAATGTTTTGTAAACGTGTTTTTGCTATTGCTCTTCAATGACATTTGTATTCCCCATATGCCTATAACATTTTTTTTAATTGCTTGGTACATTTCTTTGATGTGTTTAGAGAATAGTGGCAATGGTTTTTAAGGAATGTCAGTTTGAGTCATAATGTTTAGTATTTTCATACAGCTTGCATATGTCCAGAAAATTAAAGATAAAGGAGTTAGTATGGCAGAAAGAATTACTAAAAGTTACATGTATACAATAGAAGGCTGTTGCAAGATCATTGTATGTTGTTGTTTGGTAAAGGAGCCATGCCTTTAATTTGTGTTTAAAATTGTAATACTTTTGATGACTGTTATTTGCGCAGAGAAAAGTTAGCATACTATGTGATTGCCCTTTTGAGTTTGTTTTATTATTGATGACTATATGCACAGATAAAAAATTAACATGCTGTAGTACCGTTTTTATTTAGTTTATGTTAAACTAATATTGATGAAGGTATATAAACAAAAAATGAGACAAGCTGCGCAATTGCTTCATAGAATAAGTTTCATTGGATGCATACGTACTATGTTTATGTTCATCATCTTTATACTACATGCTTGAACATGTTTAGTTAAAGAGAATTTTGTTTTACATGTATTTCGTAAATTGCATTAAACGTGTAGCCTACAGTATGCTTATGGTTAACATTCTATGCATAAAAAGTTTCATGTGAAGAGAATTTTTTGTACATGTATTTGTGGGATTGTCAAACATAGTGTGTATAAAGAGATATGTAACTTGTTAGTGAAAAAGGTGCAAAGATAGCGGTGTAAAAAAACCCCTTTGTATTGTATGCAATCAAAGTCCGCCAAGGCCTTAACTTAATCGTTTTTTAACAAAATTTAGAAATGTCAATCGTGATGTTTTGAATTGTGTTATGAATGTCATTTTTTCAGTTTTGCTTTTCGCTTGAGGTTTAAAGTTGGAGTTCTGTACCATTTTTTATTGTACACAATAATCTTTAGTAATTATAACTCAAGATTGAAAGTAAAATACCTCGGGTATAATTGAGGTTCTTACTACTATGCATGTTTTTTGTTAATTCAGGAATAATGATTCATATCGATCAGTGAGAGGAAAAGGAAAAATGGATCACGCCAATATATGTAATTTTATAGTCGGCTATGTTCAGCCTTGGTTCCAATAAATGATGAATGACTTTACGCAAACTTATCTGATGTGTTTAATTCCTCTACTTTGGCGCAGTCCGTTAGGTAACTCCTGAACCACTCCAAGGTCTTTCCTCGTATACCATAATTGCTCAGTTTGTACAATAATATATCATGGTTGATGGTATCGAAGGCCTTGGAGAAGTCCAGGAAATTCCAACTGTATAAAATGATTTGTCAATTGCGCGGCTAACTTTATCCAAAAATAGAAGAAGGGCATGAGTTGTAGTGATTTTGTCGAAAACCAAATTGGGTATCGGATAAGATTTTATACTTTGTAAGAAACTTCACTGTACGAGAATAAATAATTTTTTCCAAAATCTTGGAGAGTGCAGTTGAAAGTGATATTGGGCGATAATTTCCGAGATCTTCTTTACTAACCTTTTTAAAAATAGGAATAACTATTGCAGTTTTCATTTTTTTCGGCACAGTTCCATTAGACAATGATAAATATATGTTAGGGGAGATAAAATTTCTGTAATTGTTTTTTTAAGCAAAGAATTGGATATACTATCGAACCCAGCACTTTTGTTTATTTTCAGATTGTTCACTATGTCTAAGACTTCATGCTCTAAAATTGGATCTAGAAACAGCGTTTGAGGGTTTGGCGATTTTAAAAACTGTTTGAAATTACAGTTAGGTTCAGGGACATTTCGAGCCAAATTTGGACCGATATTGACGAAGTAGTTGTTGAATTCTCGAAATAGGAGTTGAGACTAACTTTGTTTTCATGACATCATTTATAACTTTCCACGTCTTTTTTAAATCGCCTTTGTGAGCATCGAATTGTGAGGAGTAATAGTTCTTTTTAGCTAGTCGCAATGAAGTTGTTAGAATATAACGATATCTAGTATACTTGGATTTGGTTGTGATGTTTGGAGTAGTTTTGTATTTATAAAAGAGGTTGTTTTTTTGTTTATAGATTTAAGTAGCGATTTGGTAATCCAAGGAAGCTTAGGAGTTTTTTTGTAGTTAGAAACACGGCTTCTGCGGAATGGAACAGAAGAATTGAGCTTATGAATGAAGATATCCATAAAATTATCGAAAGACGTATCAGCATTGTCCGCGGCATATACAGAGTTCCAATCAGCAACAGCAAGTGCCCTAATAAAATGGTTAACGTTATCCTCCGAAAAGTTGCGAGTCTTAATGTTATTTGCTGATGCAGGCAGACAGGATGAGATTGGATATGATACTAAGTTATAAACAGGAAAGTGGTCGCTGACTACAATCCCAGATTTTACGTTATTCGTTTTGTTAACAAAAATATCAATTAGAGTGGCTGAAGATTCAGTCATTCTAGTAGGTTAAGTAATAGTTGGGACGAATGAATAATCAAGTAGCAAGTCAAGGAAGTCTTGACAGTCTGAGTTATCATGAAAGTTTAGATTAAAATCACCCATAATTACACAGAATTTGTTACTAAGAGAACAGGATGATAATATATGGTGTATAGATTCAATGAATTCGCTAGGATTAGAGTGTGGAGGTCTATATACTACTCCAACTATCATATTACCCTTGTTTTCAAATTTAATTTCGATGAAGATAGTTTCTAATACATCTGATATTTGCGTCAACTCTCCGTTGACTTCAAAGTTAAAATAAACCGGGACATAAATTCCAACTCCACCACTTCTTTTTCCAATGCGACTAGAAGAAACAAAGTAAAAACAATTCATAGAAAAATAAGAGGATGGCGTATCTTTGAGCCATGTCTCACTAATTCCCAAGATAGAATGATTGAACTGTCAAGCTGCTTTGTGAAAAAATCCAAACGATCAAAGTTTTTGTTGAGACTTATGTTAAAATGTAAAAGGAAAATATCATTGCCGGAAACAGATTCCAAAGTTGAAAACAATTTGCTCTCTTTTAAATCGTTTGATGAAAAGGAGTCGAATGGAATGTCATCTGCATCAAAATCAAAAAGAAGTTCAGGTGTTTAAAGTTGAGAGAGCTGTTGTCAAGTGACTGACTAGAGGACTGGTTAGTATGCAAATATGGTACATTAGTTGAGGTACTGCACATGGATGTGTACGAAAAATTTGTCAGTTTTAATAGTTCTAAATTGAAGGAAATCCATAACTAAATGGACAGAAATAAAAAGAAGTCCATTCGCAATAGACGGGGATGCTATCACTAAGATATCATGGCGCGTAGGAAGTAAAGTAAATTGCGGGTAAGCAATCGGCAGCATTAAGAAGAGTTGCTTTTCCATAACGAAAAAAAACAAAACGTCGATACTCAAACAGAGGGAAGAGGGCAGGCTGAAATTAACATAACGAGATACACTTGAACAAAGAATATGATGAATAAGTGGTACTAAAAATATGATCATGAATAAGTATAAATATTGATATAAATAGCAGGACAAGCACTGCATATTGTGTGATGGCGCACTCTAATTCAAGCACGAGCTGGACTACTGCCATAAAAAAATATATTGTTTGATGATAATAAAACGCATTATACGCTGAAAAAAAATAGTGCCAACCCAGCATCCACAGCGCATGCATAACGACTGCACCGCGAGCGCAGAACCTCCAGTTCAGAAATTCAAAGGGAAACTAAACCATCGGAACAAGCCAGCCCGTGCCGAAACAGAGAAATCAAAGAATGAGAACCAGGAAAGTCCGAGAGAAATCGGACAAGTAATGAGAGAGCTATGAGCACCAGAATAACGCGACCGCCGGTGCTATGGAGATCCCCCCACACCGGTAAAGCGACAAAGACGTGCGATGTCACACGCGAACAACTCCCTCCGATTGGCTACAAAAAAAAAAAAACAAAATGTCTCGCCCCGTTCTACCTAAGCAATGGGGAGAGTAGCTCACAAGCGACACCCCCACCGCGCCGCCACCTGGATGACCATCACAGCAAAGCATTAGCGATTGCAACACCCAAACGCCCACCCCCCCCACCATCGGTCCGACCCCTCTCGCACCCCGTTGATCTGTTCCTTCGAAGCCTATATTCCAACACAAGCCACCCTACGACTCGGTTTTCTAGTTACATCTTTATATTCACCCATTCACTCGAGGTCGTTTTTTGAGAAGAAAACAAGTGTAAAATAATTTTGCCATTGGTTGCCATTTAATTCCATGTGAGGCATCAAAACAGATAAGAAAAAAGGCCTAAATAACATAAAAGGTAATGAACATCAACACAATCTGAATAATGTCGTGATACATAACAAAAGACTACATATGCATTAGAACTGTGGCATACTGAAAGATATGGTCACGTGATCACGATGAGGGTAGTAACTCCTCCCTGGGGCTGTTGATCACGTGACCCACCCGCAGGATAGTAGTTTCCACGGGAATTTCCCCTAAATCTTGGTAATCAACATCTTTGGAGCATATACTTTGATATTAATATTGGTGATCTATCAGGTTTCAAACAAATTGTTTCTGAACAAAAACCTACATATTGTATAAGGCTATCCCTTCAAGCTCCTCCTTACCATTTACGTGTAACAACCAGAATTAGCCACATTACGTACGATGATGTATATGCATATATATATCCATACTATGTTTGTTTCCGCAACCATGTTGTATCTGTGCATACTTTCTTGATAAACGCTGTAATTGCCCGCCCAACCTTCCAATCTTATGCAGGCCAATTAGTTACCGTCAGATTTCCTGTGCTCCTAATTTCCAACATAAAATCAATATCTCTCCCAACCTCCCAACCAATGCTGACATAATTCTTCAGAACCTCCCAGCCATGATGTACTGTCTCACAGGAGTATCATAAATCGTGATACACAAAAATTCCTAAACATTTTCCATGCTCCTAATTTGCATCATAAAACTCTTGAAAGGACTCAATGTTTCTACCAACCTCACAACCATGCTGACATGATTCTGCCCAGCCTCCCAACCATAATTGTATTGTCCCACAGGACCATCATTAATCTTGATACCAAAAAAAATTCCTAAACATTTTCCATGTACCTTAATTCGCATCATAGAGCTCAAGGACTCAAAGTCTCTCCCAACCTCACAACCATGATGAAACAATTCTGCCCAGCCTCCCAACCATAATGTGATGTCTCACAGGAGCATCATAAATCGTGATACAGAAAATTTTCTAAACATTTTCCGTGCTCCTAATTACCATCATTGAGCTCAAG
Source organism: Lytechinus variegatus (assembly GCF_018143015.1). Classification (NCBI taxonomy): domain Eukaryota; kingdom Metazoa; phylum Echinodermata; class Echinoidea; order Temnopleuroida; family Toxopneustidae; genus Lytechinus; species Lytechinus variegatus. The sequence goes on along the minus strand of NC_054747.1, from coordinate 7,472,186 downwards.
GACTCAAAGTCTCTCCCAACCTCACAACCATGATGACACAATTCATCCCAACCTCCCAACCATAATGTAATGTCTCACAGGAACATCATATATCTTGATACACAAAATTTCCTAAATATTTTCCATGCTTCTAATTTCCATTATAGAGCTCAAGGACTCAAAGTCTCTCCCAGCCTCCCAACCATGCTGACATAATTCTGCCCAACCTCCCAACCATAATGTAAAATCTCACAAGAATATAAGTCGTGAAACACAAAATTTCCTAATTAGTTTCTATGCTCTTAATTCCATCATAGAGACGTAAAACTCAATGTCGCTCCAAACCTCCCAACCATGCTGACCTACTGTCGTAATTATGCCCAGCCTCCCAACCATAATGTACTGTCTCACATGAATATCATAAATCGTAATACACGAAATTCCTAAACATTTTCCATGCTCCTAATTTGCATCATAAAACTCAAGGACTCAATGTTTCTCCCAACGTCACAACCATGCTGACGTAATTCTGCCCAACCTCCCAACCATAATGTAAAATCTGACAAGAATATCATAAATCTTGATACAGAAAATTTTCCTAAACATTTTCCATGTACCTAATTCGCATCATAGAGCTCAAGGACTCATTGTCTCATCCATCCTCCCAACCATGCTGACATAATTCATCCCAACTTACCTCCCAACCATAATGTGATGTCTCACAGGAGCATCATAAATCGTGAAACACAAAATTTCCTAATTATTTTCCATGCTCTTAATTCCATCATAGAGACTCAAAACTCAATGTCGCTCCGCCTCACAACCATGATGACACAATTCATCCCAACCTCCCAACCATAATGTAATGTCTCACAGGAGCATCATTAATCGTGATACCGAAAATTTCCTAAACATTTTCCATGCTCCTAATTTCCATCATAGAGCTCAAGGACTCAAAGTCTCTTCCAACCTCACAACCATGATGACACAATTCATCCCAACCTCCCAACCATAATGTAATGTCCCACAGGAACATCATAAATCTTGATACCGAAAATTTCCTAAACATTCCGTGCTCCTTATATGCATCATAGAGCTCAAGGACTCATTGTCTCATCCAACCTCTCAACCGGCCATACTGACATAATTCATCCCAACTTACTTCCCAACCATAATGTGATGTCTCACAGGAGCATCATAAATCGTGAAACACAAAATTTCCTAAATATTTTCCATGCTCTTAATTCCATCATAGAGACTCAAAACTCAATGTCGCTCCAACCTTACAACCATGCTGGCCTACTGTCGTAATTCTTCCCAGCCTCCCAATCATAATGTAATATCTCACATGAATATCACAAATCGTGATACACAAAATTTCTCGATATGGTTATTCTCAACAGTAACTCAGCTCTACGTGTAAAGTCAGTTGGTGTGGTAACACACAACAATTATTTATTGTTACACTGCAATGCTCACAATCATATAGCCCTTACACACTTTCACCTTGTGTTTCTAAAATTTGTACTGACGTTAGACATGTTAGATCCTCCCCTCTCGTTAGTGAAAGGCTCTATTATGAATCTTCAATTTTATGGTCGTCTAGTTGAGACAAAGAGTAACATCATTTCCCGCACTTTGGTGCAAATTTATCGATCATTTTTTTTACTATAGGTTTTTGCATAATAACCCAAAGCTCTTGCTAGGTATGATATATACTTGCCCCTTTGAAAGCTAAAACAGGAACTTTGGATATGGATCTACCTTTATCTCTAGACACGGACAAAAATATCAAACAATTCCATTCAGTATTTTTTAGAATTATGTGCCATGGCATACAACTTTCATACCAAGCATACGTTTCTAATTCCTTACAAAGGAATTTTTGAATGAGTGCTTAACGTCTCTTCTAAAACTGTTGCTGAAAAAATAATAGACGAAGAAGTTGACGATGTGGTTGGTGAGATTGAGATCGACCATGATGTTTATTAATATACCGCGACCGGGACTGTTTCTTTCTATCGAGAAAATTGGTCGTTGGATGATGATAATTACTTTCTGTGGAGTCTAAGTGACAAAAAAGAACATTGTTACAATGAGGAGCATTCGAGTTGTTTTCTGTCCGTGATCAGATTCATGCTTTCGTTGAAATGGACCACGTTGCTTCAAAAGTGCTCCTTTGGAATGCTTGGCCGCTGATGATGATTGCTGACATGGTGCCCCGATAGTCGATTTGAGGCGGAGAAGGTTTTGATGGCCCTGAGGTCTTTCAGGTAGGGGCGACCTGTGAGATGAATTGTTGACGTTACTACTTGGATGTGATGTAAGGGTTTTACTAACTGAACTAACTTCTCCACTGCGTACATACGAACTCTGTGTAGGTTCGATTGAGAGGTGGTGGCCATTCCGCTAAAACCTTTGCTTTCTGCAACAGGTTTGGAAGTGTCACCTACTGTTAGGCGAGATTCACGGGTAATCTTACCGTTCTCGTTTAAAGTGATGGTGGCCAATGGGAGACCATTACCCACAATTCAGCGTGGATCTTTGCTCTCTTTCGGAGAAAATTGAATATGAAAGAATAAAGAAGCGCCGTTGTGATAATTGACACACCAAAACATATAAAATACACTCCCTTTATGGCAAAATTGGGGATTGAGTCAGTTTGGCCAAAGAAACCGATTGCGCAATATTTCCAAATCCCATCCAAAAAATATGACCTCGGTGAAAACAGCGAACGGCGCAGTCCCCATACACAAAATAGACAAGGCTGCTGCCATACGTACCGCCATTCTACGTCGCAAAGGATGACATACTGTTAGATAACGGTCGATGCTTATGAAAGTAATGAGGTGTAGTGAAGTAAAAGAAAACATATGTTCTACAAAGGACGACAGCCGGCGTAAACCAATTGCTATATGTTGCGGAAAACAGTTTTCAATTATAAAAACAGGCGTAAATGCGCAAGCGATAAAGTCAACTAAGGCTTGACACAGATATCCGTGCTTGTCTTTCTTTTCTTCCACCCATAAACTTGGAAGATGATGGCATTACCAGGAAGTCCAAAGGCCAGCAACATTATGTAATAGATTAAACCTATAACAATGCTATTGGTGTTGCCTTCATCGTCGTCTGTTAAGGTGTTAAACTGTAAACTCCTGCTATAGTGTAACTCGCTCCCTAGCTTATTGAAAATGTGTCCAGTGTGTGAGCGCACTGCCTCTGTGTTGTTTGGTACCATTTGTTTGTACACCAACGCACCGGATGCACGCATAGGATCCACTGCATGCACACGTACACGATCACCTGTGATTTGCTCTAAATGAAAAATATGCTGCAGTTTTTTACCAGGTTAATATACGTCTTAAATCTCTTTTATTTTGTGATGAGAAAGATGTGTTTTTCGAGAACGGACTACAACCTCCACCCCTAAAGAAAAACTTAAGTAGTTGGAAAAAAAGAAACATACATACAGAGTGTTTTGGGCGTGAATTTTTTGGACTGAAATCGATTTATTGGCATAAAATTCCCATTCACTGTGCGCTCGTACATTATATTGACAACAGAACACTTTTACGCGAACTTACCCGGCGAGTTACACTATAAGCACGATTCGCTTTTAAGACCGTAACATCCGTCTGATAATAGGAATAGTTCGATGTCGTCTCCATCACTATCATCCAAGCATCATTCTTTAAAAAAGCGTATTGCGATTATTTTCGAGATTGATCTTTCCACTTTTTTCTGCACGGTCTAACTCAATCCGACACCCTCAAAAGATTCCCCGAATACAAAATATGTAAATTCCCTGTTTAACAGTCTAAACAGGTATCAATTACTTTAGTCATAATACTGAAAGTCGAGTGAGGGGTAGCCTAACGATCGAAGAAGGAAAGAATATATATATTAGTCAATAAACTCGCAGCAGTGGTTAAAGGGAGATGGTGAATGACTTTATCTAAGTCTCAGTACCTTGTCGAGAATTTGGAGGATGAAGATCGGTACCCCGACACATGCTCCGCGACATTTGCTCCGCCGAAATTTGCTCCACCGATATTTGCTCCGCCGACAGTTGCTCTGCCGACAGTTGCTCCGCTGACAATTGCTCCACCGACAGTTACTCCGCCGACAGTTGCTCCACCGAAAATTGCTCCACATTTAGCGACAAATGCTACCCGAACGACACATGCTCCGGCGACAATTGCTCCGCCAATATTTGCTCCGCATGTAGGGACAGTTGCTCCGCCGAAATTTGCTCCGCATGTAACGACAAATGCTCCGCTGATAAGAGCTCCGCCTAAAATCCCATCCACCGAAAAATTATTGTTTTTCTTTTTTTGTAAAACTAACAAACGCTTCTTCTCCAAAGCTGTATGGTCATTATCATTATTCTATATATTTTTAACATTCCTAATTTGAATTGCTCAGCGGAAAGAAATAGTTCGGCTCAAATTAAATTTCCCATCAGCCATCATTTTGTTCTCTCTCTCTGCATTCCTAGTAACGTCTGTTCCTATTTCTTTTACAACCTCTCCCTTCTTCTCCTATCTCTTACTTCTCGCTCTAATGCTATTTTGATCTGTTTTCACTGTTCATTCTTACCCTCTCTAATGGAATTGAAAACTAATAAAGTTTTACAATCTTGTTAGAAAGGTGTTTCCTGTCACTTTCACTCCATTTTCTATTATTATTTTTTCCCTTCAATTACGTGCAGTGTAAAAACAACACTCCTCTTAAAGGAAATGTCCACCACAAGAAAAAGTTGATTTGAATAAAATCAAACAAGCGTAAAACTGAAACTTTCATCGAAATCGGATGTAAAATAAGAAAGTTATGATATTCTTAAGTTTCGCTTAACTTCACAAAATAGTTATATGCCCATCCTGCAATCGGTATGCAAGTAAGATAACTGATGACATCACTCACTCACTGTTTCTTTTGTATTTTATTATAAGAAATATAAAATATTCAAATTTTCTCCTCATTTTTCTGTGAAATTTCACCCTAAACATGTGGAATTATCATTGTTTAACATTTCTTTGAAGGGGCAGTCCTCATAGTCATGTAGAACATAACGCATATTAAACATAATTTCAATAATTAAATTTTTACCACTTTTTAAAATTTATGATTACTTATCTAGTATTTATGTCCTTACATCTTGCAAGACTAAACATGTTTCTTTGAAATTTTTAAATGAATTTTATAATTACCTTTCCATGATTAACAAATTTAAAATTTTACCTTTTACATATCAGTACTCTGTATCCTCATTTTGCAATATATTATGTGATCTTTTATCTTCTTGTTATTCTGCTTCAACTATCTCTTTTTTATATTTCCTTGTCTTCTTCTTCCCCATCTTCTTTTCTCCTCTTTCTTCCCCCTTCTCCTCCTTCTTCTTTTTCTTCTTTTCTTCCTCTTCTTCTTTTTTTCTCTTCTTCGTTTTTCTTGTTCCTCTTCTTTGTTTTAATTATGGGTGTGTTTTACATTACCTTTTATTGTAAATAATATGTATGGTTTAATACGAAGTAGTATGTTATTTATTGCATACAGTATGTGATATATGTGTACTTTTTAATTATGTAAATAATTCCACTGTTTTAAGACATTTTTTCATATTATATATCCATGTGCAATTCAGTCTTTGTAACTGCGATGCATGATATAATAAATACCATACCATCTTAGCTTTATTCTTATAAATCAACATAGATATATGATATCATAATCCTTTTTGAATAATACAATCGCGAGCGCGAACATTTTTTTTTATTTTATGTGTTTAGTCCTAAAATTTGAACATTCTGGACAATGTTATTATGAAAAGATGTGTATGCAACTGGATGAAAACTACGAATGCGAAGCGCGAGCAGAAATTGTTAATACACGCTTTATTGAACTGATCAAAAAGGTACCTATTAAGGTTTGCCTGCAGTTAGCCATGAAGGAGTTACATATTTAACAATCAAATAATGCGAGCGCGAAGCGCGAGCTGAACATTTTTACCTTTCTACATAAAGAATGAAAAAATTCAATCAATTTCTTTAATCGTGAACAGGATAGCTATATAACTAAACGATTGATGCGAGCGCGAAGCGCGAGCGACAAAATTCGAAATTTAGTCCTAAAAACGGGACACTCTATTCATGTTTTGTAAATCATGAATAGGATGAGTAATAGGGGATCTTCCTATAATAAGAAAGTTGCCTGTAGTGGTCTCATGGTACATCATCTTTTGTTTGTTCAGAAAGGGACCACCAAAACTTGGCGTTGTAGCAAATATGTTCTTGTCGTCTACACGAAAGAATAAATGGTGTTCAGTGAAAACACTACACTCTTCTTCTTTTCCATGGAAACCATCAGAAGTTACAGGTACGAAGGAACAAGGGATGTATTCATAGTCTGTGATAACACATGCATTGAAATGTTTAAGATAAATATGTAATTATGACTTGTATAAAGATTTAAAACTGTATAATTTAGACTGTTTAATACAAATATATAGAAAATACCAAGTAGAAATCCAAAGATAAGGGGTGCCTCAATGATATTGAATAGATGAGACAAATCGGCACAGGCAGACATGACATTTTATTAGTGTGATAAAATCCTCCAATCTTATAATAATATAGGATATTTGTATTGCGCACATAATATGTGGATATTATCCACCTTGTTAGGTGCTCAAGGCGCTCCTATATTACCCGGCTAAGCTAGGCGTTCATAGCGCACACAGCTTCTTAAGGAATTTCTTCCTACCGGCACCCATTTACCTCACCTGGGTTGAGTGCAGCACATTGTGAATCATTTTCTTGCTGAAGGAAATTACGCCATGGCTGGCATTCGAACCCACGACCCTCTGTTTCAATATAAATAACCTATATTGTTATATATATATATATATATATATATACATGTATACATATTGGGGAAATTCTTATTGTTTTTGTCTCACCTGCATAGCTGTGTGAAACTATATGCGCCGCTTTTCTAACGGCGATGGCGTCAAGATCAAATCTTTAACTGAAGGTTAAGTTTTTGAAATGACAGCATAACTTAGAAAGTGTATGGTTCTAGTTCACGAAACTTAGCCATAAGGTTAATCAAGTATTACTGAACATCCTGCTTGATTTTCATGTCACATGACCAAGGTCAAAGGTCATTTAGGGTCAATGAATGTAGACCTTGTTGGGGGAATCAACATCAATATCTTAACCTAAGGTTAAGATTTTAAAATGTCATCATAACATCATGACCGAGGTCAAAGTTCATTTAGGGTCAATGAACTTTGGCCGAATTGGGGGTATCTGTTGAATTACCATCATAACTTTGAGAGCTTATGGATCTGAAACTTGGACATAATAGTAATCAAGTATTTATCAAGTATCAGTGAACATCCTGTGCGAGTTTCAAGTCACATGATCAAGGTCAAATGTCATGTAAGGTCAATGAACTTTTGCCATGTTTTGTTGTTGAATTACCATCATATCTCTTTAAGTGTATTGGTCTAGTTCATAAAACGTGGACATACATGTAAGAGTAATCAAGTATCCATGAACATCTCGTGCGAGTTATAGTATTTTTCAAAATCAGCTCTGCTGCTATATTGAATCGCGGGGTGCAGGTGAGACGGCCAGAGGCAATCCATTTGTTTTTTGTTTGTTCATATTTTATGCATCTTATCCAAATCTGAGATATTCCAATATTTAATCAAAGTGAATCATGTACTATTAAAAGCACAACAGTATTATTTCATAGAAAATGTATATATTTTGAATTATATTTATAAATTCAAACAATTAACCACCAGAGAACTGTTTGTAAGGAAAAATACTTTCCAGTCATCCTATTTTATTTACTAGACTGAATGCATCCAAGATATTTTATTCAATTGTTAAAAATTTTTCAAGCAAAGGTTTAAGGCTAGAAAAAAATGTTAATTTCTTTGCATTTGGTTAAGTTTATTAAACAAAGGCCGATTGACATTGAATTTTACAACATTTCATTTGCAATATTTGTGCAAAAGTATGTTTGAAAATTGGTGCGTGGTTGTTAATAGTATGTAAATGTTTTTGTTTTATTATGCAATGATTTTTTTCTTTTGCATTATGTTTATGATGATAGTGTAGACTAAGTCTCTGTGTAGTTAATGACTAATTTGGGAAGACATGGGTATTTTGTGGAGTCAAATGATTTGTGCAAACATAAATGTTTATTGCCATTGTTTTAATCTACTTCTTTGTCAATTTTCATTTTTCTTTAATACTACGAAGTATTTACTTTATTTGTATGAAGTGCATATCTTTATTTCAAAGGAGTATATTCAATCCGGATTCAATATGCATGATGAATCAATATAACCATCAACTGTTAAGTAGATGCATTTTGGACGTCTTTTTCAGTGGGCACCAATGATTCAGTTGCACATGAATGAGGTGTTTGAAATTGAATTGTATTTTCAATCTAAAAAGATGTGAAGAGGTCTTGGTAAGCAAATGAATGGTGGAGATGATATTAGCTGTTATGACAGGCAGGAGAGAAGATATAAAAGAAGGTAGTCTAGATCAGGCTGGGGGCGTTTCATGCGAATTGGTCGCACAAGGTCAGCTGTTGAGGTTTCAGTGATATTCCTTGGCTTTGATTGGCAGAAGGCACTGGTCTCTGACTGTTACTATGATAACTTGTCAGTGAATGACAACTTGTTATTGCTGACAAGCTGCATGAAACAGTGCCAACGACCCTTGCAGGTATACCTCATAGTGTATGTTAAATATGGTTAACCATTAACAATGTAAATGATACTATGCCCCTTAATATGGGGTATGATTAGGTGATCAAGTATCAAAAAAATATTTCAATAAGCAAACACTTGGAGATAAATTTTGATTAGTTTTATAGCACCGCCTCAAAGATCTATTCCTCTACCTTCTCTCTCTCTCTCTCCCATGTACCTTACAAGCTCGCTTTTTCGAAAAACTACATGAATTTCTTCTCTGCTTCTTGTATCACTTATACCTTTTTTCGTTAATATCACTGTCAGATACTTTTCTACTGTCACTACCCCCCTCCCCGACTTCTTCAACTGCCACCATGCAAATTCCTTTCACTCCTTCAGCTCTCTAAACTCTCATATCTGTATTTCTATGCACTCTATTGAAAGGTTTACCCAATATTGGGTAAAGTGGGAACATGCATGTTGGTTGGGTAAAGAAATTTTACGCAATGGTGCGTTGTAATAGCCCAATATGAGGTAAACAGGTAAACATGATACCCAGCAAGAATGCATGATCCTTTTCTACTGCCACTTTTGGGTGAAATAATCAGTGGTTTTAGAGTGTATCTTTCATTTGTTTCTTTATGTTTGGCCCTGTGACATAAAGCTTAGTGATTGATTGTAGGATTGTTTTCTATAAATATGGAGTGCATTGAGTATTGTGTATGATCAATCGTTAATATCAGTTGAACGATCAATTGCTGGACTCAGAACTAAGTACAGTGGATGTAGTGTTGAAAAGGAAGGATAAGAATACATACAATAGAGTATCGTGGATGTTTTATTTCGTACATTGCCCTGCACTGTTAAAAATGATTTAAATGCTGTTTACTATGTAAATCGCACGTAGTTGTTTAAACATTTTTAGATAAGTGTTTGAAATCTTAAACAAAGTTTAAATACAAATATTCAATCATCAATATGTTAAGCATGGTCGTTGACAATTTTAAACACTTATTTAAACTCGAAACTGCTGTGCGATTTACATAGTGAACAGCATTGTTTAAATTATTTTAACAGTGTGAATTACATTGTAAATCCTGAACCGTAATCATATCTCATTAAGCAAACATTACCATTTGGTAAAAGGGGCGTCTTCTTTCCCATTGGGGAAAAATATTGTGTATTTGAAATGATGCACGAAGATGCACAATGTACATGTATGTAAAGAACGTTCTGGCATTCATTTACATTCATGTGCTTGAGCTCAGTTGTCAGATATACAGTGCGTATCAATAAAAAGTTTATACACTTTGAAAAAGTCCTGGGAATTGAAAAATAAGCAAAATCGGGATAATGTTTTCCACATAATTATATTTTTGGGTGTGGTTCTCAACTATTATATGAAAAGTAAAAATTTAGACAGAATGTTACATTTGAGTGACTACTCCATTTTTTGTAAAGCTTGCATAAATCGGTTTGTACAGAAATGCTCATTTTTACGATGTGTCAAGGAAAAAGGGCGAAAACAAACTGACCATGCGGTGCATTTCAATTATATATCGTCTATATTGCTAGCCAATTGAAATAAAACAGATACATATCAACATTTTTTAACAACTTTGCCACCTACATTAACATTTCAACCCTCGGCAAGCTCAACCTTTACTATTTGTGCCAGCTTCATCTGAGGACATATCTGAATGTGTCAGGTATCTCCATCATTTCTTCTTCATTTCAAGTGGTTTACATTTCGTATTTCATTAATACTTGTTTCTCTACACTTTTCCCCAGCTTGACAAGGATTAACAGAAGGGAAATAATTCATATACCATAATGCTCATTGTATGGCCTCATTGGGTGATTTCAAGTTCGGTGTTGGCCTTGGTGTTGGTGTTAGTGTTGAAATTTCGATTGCTTCCCCTAGCTCCAAAACTTATTCAGAGTTTGTAAAACTGATCCAGATCACATTATTGACATCTCAGTGACTTTTCGGGACCATCCTCATTTTATGTTTGGTGTTATAATCGTGTAAAAATTGACCTAACACCAACACCAAAAGGTCAACACTGAACTTGAAATCAGCCATTGTGTGGGGATAAGGGTGCAATGGCGATCTATGAAGTGTTTCGGGCAATGAAATGGTAAAAGATATCTCCTTATCAATCGTCGTAGCTAAATTCCATGTATGATGACCATCTACTTTTATTCATATAACTATCTGAGGTCTGCGCAAATCACATTTTCACAAACTTCAAAAGCAAGTCAATCAGGCAGAATATTTTTAGATATTTAATATATCAACATTTGCTTAAAGAGATCTGTACCAATATGTTTAAATGTGGAAAAGGTTCAGAATATTACAAATATATATAAGAATGATATCTAGGTGTAGCTTTTTTTTGATATGCACTCTATATCTGGCAACATGTCAAAGAGGCAATCATTAACATTATCAAAGTCCGTTTGAATTTGCAGTTTACATAGATTTATGATAGTAAATACAGGGTATACATATCTCATAAATGATAATGTAAACATTTACATTCGTGTTCATGCACTGATGCATGTGAAATGCAGCTTTATACTGTAGATATGTCACATGATGCACCATGCCACGGAGCTGAAGATGGCGGTTCCCAAAAGAAAACTGGTTCTCTGGATATTATGTGTTGTGAACATTTGCTCCTTCATGTTCTTTGCAGGTTAGTAGTAAAGGTTTTGGACAAGCTATGATCAAAATGTCCTCTAATAGCGTTTGATTATGCTTATATTCATTGCTTTCTGATGTATGGGTAAGAAAACTCTTCTCAGTCTTGCCCGCATAGCAGAAGCGAGATAAAGGTGCCGCTTGTCGAACGGCATTAGTGTTGACAACCTCAAATCCTTACAAATACCAAGGTTAAGTTTCTAAAAAGGTCAAGACTTAGAAATTTGAGGACCCATTTTATGAAACATGCACATAAGGTTAATCAAATTTCATTGATAATTTGGCAACATAGACAAGAACTTAACCAAGATTTGGATTTTCCAAAATGATTTTGAAAGTTTTAGTCCTTATTCGATAAATCTTAGTACCTGCTATTGTATAGTATATTACTATGGTAAACCATTGTAAATTATATCCCATTTACTCTATGATTAAGATCTCTCACGAGTGTCGTAGTAGTACATGATTCCCATTTATTATTTCAAGTGAATGTTTAAATTGAGCCGATGAATCAGATTGAGTTCCCCCGTGCAGTAACATTAAGTCTCATGATAAATACAACACATTTCTGATAGCTAATGTAGAGGTGTTGTGGCTCAGTGGATAAGTCTCACGACTTTGAAACACAAGATCCGTGGTTCAAACCCTACCGCAGCACTCACACCCTTTGACAATGCGTTTATCTACATTTTCCACTATCCATCCACGTGTAATAATGGGTACCCGGTAAGAAGGAATTCCTTGAAAATTCGAGCATCCGATCAGGATAGCCGTGCTAAAGCTGGGGTAATATTATGTAGCGCTTAGAAACATTTGTATTATTAAGCATGTTAAGAGCTATGTAATTGTTGCATATCATCATTATCATTTATCAGTAAGATTATGTCATTATTTATATTACCCTGCTTTAAAAAAGATGCTTTTGAACCAATGCTTTGAAGGTGGTTTGATACGACTGCTAAAAGTAATTTCAACGCTTAAGATAGGTTCCCTATACAGTGCGTTTCAGAAAAAGGTAATCCAAATATTAAGGGCTAATATTCGAAGCACATTTAATTTTGTGACATTATTGTTCATGAATATAAAATAGAAACTCTTAAGCTTTCCATTGATACCCTGTTTGTGCCATTTGCGCTACGCATGACCGAGTTAATGCCTCAAGTAACACTTCATTCCAAAAATTACTTTGGAAAACATATTATTCTATTAAGTGCACATTTTACCCACTTTACCAAAAATTGGAAAAAGTGGTCTCTGCACCTGTTGTCTTCAACAGCGATTGATTTGGTCACGCTTGGCACAAGTGGTACAGATAGGGTATCAATGGAAAGCTGATGGGTTTCCCATCAATCAGGATGCAGGATAATTTCACAAAATTACAAATGATCCGAATATCAGCCCTCTAGATTTGCATTACCTTTTATTCTTAAACGCACTGTATTTTTTATCTCGCCTGAACGAAATTCGGCCAAGACCTAATAATACGGGTCAAAGGGTCAAATGATAAGAGGTCATGTCCATATATCCTCTTGAAGTTTTTGTTTGAATTGCTCTAATTTCTTTATTTCTATATCAATTTTGATTACACTTGGATCAAATGATCCTTGGATAATACCACATGTGTGTTTAGGATGATGGGGTCAAAGGTCATCTAAGGGTTTCTTTATTTCTGCATCAGTTGTGTTTACACATGGTACATATGATAATTGGGTAATATCTCAAATGTGCTCATGAGGATGATAAGGTCGAAGGTCATCTTTTGGTCAAAAGGTCAGCTTTTGTTTAAATTGTTATTCTTTTATTTCTTCATCACCTATGTGTGTCCATGAAGATGATAAGGTTAGAAGGTAATCTAGGGGTCAAAAGATCATATTGCATATTTCATTGATCGCTGAATCTGTTGAGACTCATGGTTTGTGAACCATCTTCTTATGATAACTGAACTGTTAATAGTATTTATAGATTTATGAAACCTTCATATCTGCTTTGTGTAATAGAATGAAATCTGACAAGACTACGAATATTAAAAAAATGCAGATCTATTATTTTTTTGTGAATAATCTTATCTCTTTAATCTAGGGATACATGGTGATGTTCCTGATGATGTTGTCTACACTGAGCTACACAAAGATGTAAGAATAGGGGACAGAGCAGTCCTGACATGTCGGTTTAGAGGTTTACCATTGGCTGTCTACTGGAAGAAAGGATATGACCCTAGACGGTCACCAAACCTTGTCTCATGGATCCCAACTGATGACGTCAACGGTAAATGTCATTTTCATAGGGTGTGTGAGATCATGGAGATGAATAAAAATTATTCCTTGATCATTAAGGACGTCGGCATTTCTGAACAAGGTCGATATATCTGCAGAGTTTCAAACTACAAGGGGAACATCATACACAACTTTACAGACATCAGTTTATATGGTGAGAATTCGACCAAAGCTGTCTTTTTATTTACCCGTCATATGGGACTTATTATGGTAACACGCTCGGTGTCCGTCCGGTAACTTTCCCTTGTAACTCGATAACTTCAGTTTAACTTAGCCTAGGCTCATATAATTTGGTGTATATGATACTAGCATGGATCTAGGAAGCCTATTCATTTTGGGGTCAAAGGTCACAGTGACACGTTTTCATCTTACCCTTCTAAAGTCTTTGTAAATGGGACAAATTCGGTTTTACTTACCCTAGGCACATATCATTCGGTGTGTAAGATACTAATGTAACATAGTTCCCAGGAATTCTATCGATATTGAGGTCAGAAGGTCAAAGGTGAAGTCACCACCTTTCACTTGTCTTTCTTGACCAATAAGCCCATTTTCCGTGTTACAGGAGGGCGTCTTATGTGCTCGCCTTAGTGACACTCATGTTTCCTGTTGATCAGAAAGATATTAGGCCTATTGTGAACATTTTCTGTCTCGCCTGCATAACATGATAGCAGAGAGTGACTATAGGCGCCGCTTTTCGACGGCGGCGGCACCAACATTGAAATCTTCACCAAGGTTAAGTTTTTGAAATGTCATAATAACTTACAAAGTATTTGAACGTAGGCCGTGAAACCTGGGCATAAGGGTAATCAATTATTACTAAACAACCTGCCTGAGTTTCTGGTCACATGACGTAAGTCAAAGGTAATTTAGGTTCAATGAACTTAGACCATGCTGGGGGATCAAAATCTTAACCAGGTTACTTTTTTGAAATGTCACAACTTCGAATGTTTATGGATCTAGGTCATGAAACATAGATTTAAGGGTAATGGTGTATCACTGAACATCCTGCTTGGGTTTCAGATCACATGACTAAGGTCAAATAGCTAAAGGAACTTTGACTAGGTTGGGATATTTGTTGAATTGCCATAAATTTGAATGTGTGGGTCTTGAAACATGGACATAAGAGCTATCAAGTATCACAAAACATCATATGCAAGTTTCAGGTCACATGATCATTGGCAAAGGTCATCTATGGTCATGAACATAGTATTTCATTATCATATAAATGGTGTTTTTGTGTAAAATTATTCCATAGTCGGTTTTCATAGTCAGCAAAATAGCAGAAAAAATAATAAAAAATATTGCTGAAGGTTTGAGAAAAATTCATCAAATAATTAAAAAGTTATTAGAATTTCAATTATTTGATTTGTGACGTCATATGCGAGCAGCATTCCTACATAGCAAATAGTAAAAAATCAATGAAATGTCATTTTCTCAGAAAATTGATAATGGTTTTCGCTGTACCTTTTGTATATCAATAGACAAATCATTTCACACCCGATCATGAATAGAAAAGAAAATTAAGTCATCAGGAACCATGCAAAATTTGAAATTCATGCATTTTATATTACATAACACATGGGGCAGCTGCTCGTTTATGACGTCACAAATGCAAAACTTTGAACTCTAATAACTTTCTTACTCTTTAACGGATTTTCCTCAAACCTTCACTAATATTTTGTCCTATTTTTTTCTACTATTTTTGCAACAAAGTTTTCTTCAGGGTGAACTTCCCCTTTAATCGCGTAATGCAGGGAAGACAGGGGCGTTTGCCTTTTAAAAATATAACTGTGGTAGCTCAATGGAGTTAGAATGATCTTGGCATCAAGCCCATGGAACAACGAGTGGAATTTATTTATTGCAAAATATCAGTGTCAGGTACAGTTATATAAAAGAGTACATCACATATAAACAAAAAAATTTATTAATTGGAGCTAACATGATATGCGCTTTATCTAATAACATTCATGGTAATTATGCCATAATTATGCAATAAAGTAGGGGGAAACCCGGTGTAGTGGTCCACCTGCATTCCCCCCAATCAGTTATATCGGGAGGAGAGACCTGCGGGTCACAGTGATTCAGTTCGCTTTTCGCCTCCCAGGCACAGGTGACGCCAAAAAACAAATAATAATAATAATAATAATTTTTAAAAGGAATGTAATATATCTCTAAAATTGTTTTGGCCATTTGAATATTTTTCGATGTGTATTTTGCATAGACATTACTTTTTCAAAGATCTTTTGGTATATAGGCCGACAGATCTATATGATTGTCTTTCTGCTGTGTTTTAACATGTTTAGATAATAAAACTCTAGCAAAATTAAAAGAAATGCTATTTTGCAAAAAACAAACAAACATAAATAGCATCAATGCTAATGATTGCACGGTGGTGATATCAATCTTTAACGAATCCCGTTTGTTTACAATTTAGCTACTCCTACAGAACCCTATCCAGTTATCGATGGATGTATCAATAATGGGTCATCAGTCAGCAATCCAGATCATTGCCGTGTTCAAACCAGCAAAACTGTTACCTTAACCTGTTCGGTGACTAATTACTTTCCCGAGATAGAACTTTTCTTTCTTCATGGAACTAAACAGATGACTACCATACATCAGAAGGAGCAAAATAATGTTGATTCAACAAAGGACATGTCGATTTCCACTGAAGCTGGTCCAAGTGAAACTTTATATACATGTGTTGCGTCAAATGTTCCCGGGTCGAAAGAACGGAAAGCTGCATCGGTCCTTGTGGAATCATATATTTCTATTCCCTCAGAAACAATACCAGTAACTCTTGAGACCATGAAAGGAAGAAATCCTGTTACCAGAGCAGTGATGATCGGTAATATGCTTGATTGATTTAATTTGATTTACATGTAGATAGGAATGGCACTAAATACTATTGACCTAAACCAACTATTTATTATCCGCTCTGAAGAAAAGGAATATGTTCGGAAATTGTGCTGAGATAAGTTTTCAAAACAACTGATATCATAATGATAATACAAAAAAAAATCATATTCTCTTGAGATGTGTCCCTGGAAGAAACCCACAGGAACACATCGAGAGAATTAGAATGATACCAATAGTAATAATAATGACAATAATAGTAATAATATTGGTATTAATAATGATGGTAATAATATATTGATTATGATGATGGTGCTAATACATGTAATAACAATTGTACTAATGATAATAATATAATAATGTTAATGATTACTAATACTAAAACGAAAAATAAGAATAATTGTAATTATAACAATAATAGTGACATTACTAATAATAATAATAAGAGGAAGTAGAAGATGAATAATTACACAAGCCCTTAGCCCCATAAGGAGAGAAAGGGCATGAGGTTGTGGAATGATCGAGGACCTTACTTTTTATAAGCTTAGCATAAACCATGTAAATGGAAACGATTTTGTACATTTTAGTTCTACAAACATGACCAACATGAATAAAATGGGTGAGAACATTACACCAGGAAAATGTTTATAACATTCAGACTTAACTGACTTTCACAATTATCACAATTATTATAGCCCATCTACTAAAATGCTTCTATTTCGGCAGTTATTCCGGTAGTTCTTCTTGGGGCAGCAGTGGTTTTCATTTGGTTGAAATGGACACATCGGAATACCCACACCGGTGAAATACAAGGTAATTTTGCTATAAATAAGAATGACCACATGAAGAAAAAAAATGAACCTACAGGCATATTTAACGCTGAAATAATTTCCGAATTGAGAACGGTAATTTACCGATACACCTGATATTTTTGGGAGTGATAGAATGTTCTTGAATGGTGTTTTACGTACCTTTTACCACTAATGTGTCTTTATTTTTTAATTTTTCAATCAGTTTATTTTCCTCTCACGTCTTTTCAATTAAACTGTATTCTCTGCTCACTTTCGTATACATGTATATTGTCTTTTTCCTCATTGACTGTATTTTCCAATTTATAATATTATGTTGTTTGTTTAGTTTTGTTTTAGCCTGTAGATAATCTAATAATAATATGTAGATAATTTTAATACTTGGCACAAATTACTTATCTTACAAAAGCTTCTTTTTCAAATTTTTTTTTTGTCTCTTTTTGTCTCGCCTGGATAGCAGAGCGAGACTGTAGGCGCCGCTTTTCCGGCGGCAGCGTCAACATCAAATCTTACACTAAGTTAAGTTTTTGACAAAAAAATTAGAAAGTGTATTCCTCTAGTTCATGAAACTTGAACATAAGGGTTAGAAGTATTACTGAACATCCTGCCCGAGTTTCAGCCAGGTCACATGACCAAGGTCAAAGGTTATTGTATAGGGTCAATGAGCTTTGGCCATGTTTTTTTTTTTTTTTGGGGGGGGGTTATTTGTTGAATTGCCATCGGAACTTTGAAAGTTTGTGGATCTCAGTCAGTTGGCAAGCCCTCATAAGGAAGCTTCTTTCATCTAAGTGATATTCATGACTGGAATGTTTTTGCATTGTTAAGCTTGGTGCGGACCAAAACACCTCTTTTTATTTGGCAATTGGTGGTCTAAATATTGACCAAATTTCATGTTTTTGGTATTTTACAAAGAAGAAAAAATATTCTTTCAGGTCAGATGGTTGGATTAAAAAAATGTAATATAGGGGAAACTTTTAATCTAAGATATGAAAAAAAAGTTGAATTACACTTAATTCTTGTTTGAGCCCAAGTTATTTTTAAATTATGATAAAGGTGAAGATCTAAGCTTTAATATGATGTAATCTTTATAAAAGAGGTATTTTAGATGGGTCAGCAGCCAGCTTTTCATAGGCCAAAATCAAGAATACTGTGCTCTGAATGGTTATAGAAACCACATGCCCATACAAATGCTGATGTTCCCCCACAATGGGCCTCTGCAAGGTCACACTCACCATGTGGTAATCTTCTCAAATTACCCGCGCCTGTTGCTTTTGAAAACACTACATTCAGCCAATCAGAACTCTAGATTTCATGCTACCCAGAAATTTCAGAAATCTTGTCTTGCATGTAGGTGGAAAAAAGCTGGATGCTGACCCATCTAAAAGGTGTCACATATCACGAGTGACATTAAAAGAAGGTTAAGAGTTTGAGCTTGTTGATGATATAAATATATTTGTGCCCAAAACACAAAATTCATAACAATTTGCAAGATAAAACAGAGGAAAAAAATTCCGTTTGAGGCATCTTTTCAGGCCTGAATTTCACTTGTTTATCAAAATATTATATTCAAAAGAAATAACCAATGTAAAAAAGTATCGTTTACTCTTTGTATGCTAAAAAATCAATTTTACTCAAGGAGAAAATGGTTAAATTCTTTGAGAAAGAAAGTCTCACAATTCACGAGAATTGCAGGGATATAAAATCAGCCACGAGAGGACTTGAATAAATCTTGCTCATTTGCTCATTAAAACAGGGGCTTGCAGACTGACTGATCTAGTTCATTAAACTTCGACATAAGAGTAATCAAGTACCACTGGACATCCCGTGCAAGTTTGAGGTCACATAATCAAGGTCAAAAGTCAATTGTGATCAAAGAACTTTGGCCATGTTGGGGGTAATTCTTGAATTGCCATCATTACTTTGAAAATTTATGGATAATGTGGACGAAATCAAGTATCACCGATCATCTTGCACAAGTCTTAGGTCATATGATCAAGGTCGAATGTCATTAAGGATCAATAATGTACTGGTATTGTATCATTATATGAATTTTTATTTTAATAATTATTTTGTAGTCTTTTTCAAAGTCAGCACTGCCGCTGTATGAGTTAAAAAATGCAGACGTGACTGTCTGAGGCGCTGCACTTGTTTTTCAATAATAAGAAAAATGTTTTTTGAATATAACATTTGGAACACATGTAAGATTTTGAATGACGAAATGACATTAGTGACACACACATAAAGAAGCATATCATATTTTCTTATCTAATCGAACAGATCATGCAGATGATAACCCTGAAAGAACTCCAATGCTTAGTGGTAAGTTTATATTGAAATATTGCAATTAAAAAAAATATATTGTAGTATAAATGGGACATTTTCTTCTTCTGAGTCTCTGAGGCGGCTAGGCATATCATCTATTACAGCATTGCATAGTGTACGAGGTTGTGCTTTGAACAAATTTTCTTTAATTTCCGATGATATTGTCATCTTTCCATTTGTCATCAAATTCGGATAAGCCAGAACCTGTTAATCTTTTCAAATTACCCACGCCTGTTGTTTTTGAAAACACTATATTCAGCCAATCAGAACTCTAGATTTCATGCTACTCAGAAATTTTAGAAATCTTGTCTTGCATGTAGGTGGAAAAAAGCTGGATGCTGACCCATCGAAAAGGTGTCACATATCACGAGTGTCATTGAAAAAAGGTTAAGAGTTTGAGCATTTTGATGATATAAATATATTTGTGCCCAAAACACAAAATTTTGAACAATCTGCAAGATAAAACAGAGGAAGAAAATTCCGTTTGAGGCATCTTTTCTGGCCTGAATTTCACTTGTTTATCAAAATATTTTATTGAAAAGAAATAACCAATGTAAAAAGGTAATGTTTACTCTTTTGTATGGTACAAAATCAATCAATTTTACTCAAGGAGAAAATGGTTAAATTCTTTGAGAAATAAAGTCTCACAATTCACGAGAATTGCAGAGATATATGATATCAGCCACGAGAGGACTCGAATAAATCTTGCTCATTTGCTCATTAACACATGGGCTTGCAGACTGACTGATCTAGTTCATTAAACTTCGACATAAGAGTAATCAAGTACCACTGAACATCCCGTGCAAGTCACATAATCAATGTCAAAAGTCAATTGTGATCAAAGAACTTTGGCCATGTTGGGGGTAATTCTTGAATTGCCATCATTACTTTGAAAATTTATGGATAATGTGGACGAAATCAAGTATCACTGATCATCTTGCACAAGTCTTAGGTCATATGATCAAGGTCGAATGTCATTAAGGATCAATAATGTACTAGTATTGTATCATTATATGAATTTTTATTTTGTTAATAATTATTTTGTAGTCTTTTTCAAAGTCAGCACTGCCGCTGTATGAGTTACAAATTGCAGACGTGACTGTCTGAGGCGCTGCACTTGTTTTTCAATAATAAGAAAAATGTTTTTTGAATATAACATTTGGAACACATGTAAGATTTTGAATGACGAAATGACATTAGTGACACACATAAAGAGGCATATCATATTTTCTTATCTAATCGAACAGATCATGCAGATGATAACCCCGAAAGAACTCCACTGCTTAGTGGTAAGTTTATATTGAAATATTGCAATAAAAAAAATATTGTAGTATAAATGGGACATTTTCTTCTTCTGAGTCTCTGAGGCGGCTAGGCATATCATCTATTACAGCATTGCATAGTGTACGAGGTTGTGCTTTGAACAAATTTTCTTTAATTTCTGATGATATTGTCATCTTACCATTTGTCATCAAATTCGGATAAGCCAGAACCTGGTAATCTCCTCAAATTACCCACGCCTGTTGTTTTTGAAAATACTATATTCAGCCAATCAGAACTCTAGATTTCATGCTACCCAGAAATTTCAGAAATCTTGTCTTGCATGTAGGTGGAAAAAATCTGGATGCTGACCCATCGAAAAGGTGTCACATATCACGAGTGTCATTGAAAAAAAGGTTAAGAGTTTGAGCTTTTTGATGATATAAATATATTTGTGCCCAAAACACAAAATTTTGAACAATCTGCAAGATAAAACAGAGGAAGAAAATTCCGTTTGAGGCATCTTTTCTGGCCTGAATTTCACTTGTTTATCAAAATATTTTATTGAAAAGAAATAACCAATGTAAAAAGGTAATGTTTACTCTTTTGTATGGTACAAAATCAATCAATTTTACTCAAGGTGAAAATGGTTAAATTCTTTGAGAAATAAAGTCTCACAATTCACGAGAATTGCAGGGATATGAAATCAGCCACGAGAGGACTTGAATAAATCTTGCTCATTTGCTCATTAAAACATGGGTTTGCAGACTGACTGATCTAGTTCATTAAACTTCGACATAAGAGTAATCAAGTACCACTGAACATCCCGTGCAAGTTTGAGGTCACATAATCAAGGTCAAAAGTCAATTGTGATCAAAGAACTTTGGCCATGTTGGGGGTAATTCTTGAATTGCCATCATTACTTTGAAAATTTATGGATAATGTGGACGAAATCAAGTATCACTGATCATCTTGCACAAGTCTTCGGTCATATGATCAAGGTCGAATGTCATTAAGGATCAATAATGTACTAGTATTGTATCATTATTTGAATTTTTATTTTGTTAATAATTATTTTGTAGTCTTTTTCAAAGTCAGCACTGCCGCTGTATGAGTTACAAAATGCAGGCGAGACTGTCTGAGGCGCTGCACTTGTTTTTCAATAATAAGAAAAATGCTTTTTGAATATAACATTTGGAACACATGTAAGATTTTGAATGACGAAATGACATTAGTGACACACACATAAAGAGGCATATCATATTTTCTTATCTAATCGAACAGATCATGCAGATGATAACCCTGAAAGAACTCCAATGCTTAGTGGTAAGTTTATATTGAAATATTGCAATTAAAAAAAGATATTGTAGTATAAATGGGACATTTTCTTCTTCTGAGTCTCTGAGGCGGCTAGGCATATCATCTATTACAGCATTGCATAGTGTACGAGGTTGTGCTTTGAACAAATTTTCTTTGATTTCCGATGATATTATCATATATCTTACCATTTGTCATCAAATTCGGATATGCCAGAACCTGACAGCTCCCAAGTCTCCTGTACCGGCTGCACTGAAACGTTGTTACATGTAGCGCTAACAGAGCACTAACAGCACCGATAGCGTGATTTTATGTTATCCACATCACTAGCTAGCGCTATTAGTCTAACATTACAAGGTCGCACACAGTGGCGTACCGTGGGTCATGGCATGGGGGGGGGCACCAGCAAAAAATTTGAGTCACTAAGTGAGCGCGCGAAGTGCGCCCAGTTGCTGGGTATACTGACCTATAAGAGACAAATTAAGGACAGTGCTATCAAACGGAAATGTCTCTCACTGGTCAAACAATGCGAGCGCGAGCGTAAAATTTTTTATATTCAGACCTACATTGTAATCAATCTTTTGTAATTATGATAGGTACTTGTCTCGCTAAATAATGCGAGCGCGAAGTGCGAGCTGAATTTTTTGTAAATATTGACCCCCAAATAGGAAGATTTTAAGGACTATATTTTAGAAATCCATTAAGATTATACACATCTCACCGTAGTAATCTAATGTGAGTGCCAATAAGCGCTTGCTTATTTTGTTAGGATTGCATCTAAACATGCACATAAAGCACTTGTAATCATGATTAACATACCCATCTCACTAATCAAATCTTGCGAGCGCGAAGCGCGAGCTGAAAATTTAGGAAACTTAGAACTGAAGAGGGGCATTTTAAGGCTTGTTTGTAGGAATCCACAAAGACCATAAATAGTTTACTAACCAAATGATGCGAGCGCGAAGCGCGAGCTGAAAATTTTTGATATTCAGATTAGAAAAAGGGACATTTTAAGGACTGATTCTAGGAATTCATATTTCACCAATCCACTACTGCGAACGTGAGCACGGACAGGAAATGTTTTATATTAAGACCTTAAAATGGGGCAATCACTATAAGTAGTCATGAAAAAGAAGCATACTATTGTACATAAAACAATAATATTAAACTCGAAGTGCGAGGAAATATATTTGGCAGTTTGGTGTATGTTGACTTGCAAACGGGAGGTTTTAGTATAGCATGATTATATTTCTCGGTAAACAGACAATGCGAGCACCAGGAACAATGAAGACATAGGCCCTGAGCAAATTATATCTCATAAAGTTATGAAAAATGTTTCTTATGTAATATAACATAACATAATTATGATATAATATAAAATTATAATGAACAATAATGTCTTCTTTCCCACTACGTTTCTCTTCCTTTTTCCCTCTTTTTCTCCTTTTCTCCGTTTTTTTTTTTTTTTTTGGGGGGGGGTCAGCCGATGGGGGGGGCACGTGCCCCCATGCCCCCCCGTAGTTACGCCACTGGTCGCACAGAAGGTAGCATTAGCGCTAATGTTTGAACTATTCACTCACAGTACCAAGGGCATGGATAGTGACAAAGTTAGTAAATATCTCTTGTGTAAAACCTGTCTCCTCTTTATATCAAGTGCTTTAAAATAGACCTAGATCGAATTAAAAGGGTACTTAAGCCCAGGGGCGGATCCAGTTTCTTCTAAAAGGGGGGCACAATAACCCGAGAAAAAAAATGACACCCCCCAAAAAGGTTTACATCTAAAATAGAAGGTATTATTGTCCAGACAAAAATTGCTTCCAAGGGGGGGTGGCACACTTCGGTAAAATGGCTGGCATGTTTACATAAAAAAATATATTTTGCTTTCGATCCGCCAGTGCTCCAGACAGCAAACAGAAAAAAGTATGAAATTAGATTAGAAGACTGTAATTTCAATAAATAAGAGAATTCTTCAGTGGAAAATAATAAAGATCAATAAATGAAGTAAACACTGTACAGTGAAAACATTGAAGACTATCCATGCCACCACGAATATATTAGAATGCAATTACGAAGCCAAGTCACATTTTCCTTTTTTCATGATTGTTGTTTTACCCTTTTTCCCCCAATAAGTATCATGTAATGATTATGTTAGTGGATGCAAAACCAATCTAAGTCAGAAATAGAAAAGGTCCCATACCTCATTCCCCTTTTCCTGATTTTACTGTGAACTGGTAAATTTGTGTTTCAACACTACATGTAGGCCTATGTAAAACTTGTCAATGGTCATGATGACTACTGAAACAGCCGTCATATCTAATTTCCACTGTTCATTCTGCTCATTCTGTTAGTGGCTGATTTGTTATTGACTTGTTAGCGCTAACAACACCTTCACTAACAGAGCTTCTGTGTGGCCGCTACTGATTAGTGCACCGGCACATTGTTTTAAGTAAAATTGTTCTATTTTCCTTCTCAATTCTACTACATCTTTTTCATTGTTATCGTTTTCAGTGCTCTTAGCCTACTCTTCATATTTCCTTCCCACAAACCAAGGCACTGGAACCATTGGAATTTGCCAGTGTGTGGTCTCTTTGACCAATCAAAGGCAGTGTTCTTGTTTTCAAGCTGCTTTATTTTCACAATCATTTCTTTAAGCACCCTCCTTTATGAACATACATTTGATTAAGAGAAAAGGTTAAGAAATCGTATTTGAATCGGTGGGTAGAGGAGAGGCTTGAAACAGCACTTGGAGAGCTGTAGACGTATGTATGAATATAGAAGAGACCACCCACCCAACTGGGGGATTCGGCAAAACGAATAGTTCACCAACAATTTTTTCCCCAAAACATCAGTACAGGTATTCTTCAAAGGTCAATGGTATACAATTTTTTTTAGGTTTCACGGCTTATGAAGCTACATTGTATATGGCACTCAAAGTCAAGAAACGTACCACGCATTCATTCCGTTGCTTATCGAAATAATTTCAGTCATTAGGTTTGGAGTATTTTCATCAAAAGGCGTACTCTTATTTCTTTAATACACTACAACAAGCATGACAAGGACAGTTTTATAAGACATTTCAATCACCGTAAAAATGATTATATATTTCTTATGTCAATTGCAGGTGTGAATAGGTGTGTCACTGCTCATTCATCCGTTAAAGTGGAGACGACCAGTGTCACTTACGAACTAGCAAAGGATACCTTTACTTCTTCAAGAAATGTGGATATCAGTGATCTGCAAAGTGTTTTCAAAACCCAAGACAAGGAAACGAACCAAGCCCAACCAGACTTGACAACCAACCTTGAAGTCGCAGAACAAGGTGAATTCTCAAATATCATAAAGAAACTAGACTTAGGCAAATACTATCCATCTAAAATTTCTCTTACGGATGCCATGTTAATTAGAAAGTTTACTGAGGACCTTAAGCTTATAGATCTTCCTTGGCAACTTATAAGCAAAGTCCTTATGATTGATTTTCATGCAAGAGACCAACTTTTGTCACATGCGAATAAATCGTTAAGAAAAGAGAAACCTGATGATGGAAGTGTCTTTGACTTAGAGGCTCTTCTCGAAATGCGAAACACGAGTGGTTCTGAAGACAGTGAAACGCATCTCAACCCTATGGATGTTCTGGTGGCAGTATTTACATGTTGCGACAACTTTCTAAAACAAACTCTTGCTCAGAAGCTTTTTATTTGTAAACTTGCAATTCCCTTTCTGTATCCTCTTGGACCAAAAGGCAAGATTGGGATGTCAGTTTGGGCACTCAGAACGATAACTGTTCAGCGGCATACAAAGCAAAATGTCATTTCTGAGACGTCAGTGACAGAAGAATATTTCCCTTTGGTGACTTTCGTCAGATTGGGCAGGGCACCACTGTCTAAGTCCAAGCTGATAAACGATATTCTCAGGGATGATGGTCATGACACCTTCTTCCACAAAGATTGCATTAACGGTACCATACCCAGAAGGATTAGTGATGGTCTTGTCGAATGTTCTTGGTTTATTACAATAGGTGAAAGGAAAGATCATCTACCAGACACAACAATGGTACTAAACTTAAGAGGCGATGCCTCATTAATGAAGAAACAGATGCAGATTTTGAAGGAAATATCCTCTGTGATATTTGTGACAGCCTCTGATCAAGATCTGGCAAAACCCCAAAACACCAACACATTTCGAGAGATTTTACAAACTAATGCTAAAATTATCCTCCTTTTGATCTGTGGAAAACACGAACAGGGTACACTGGCTTGTTTTGAGGCAATTGGAAAGGATTTTCTGAAAAATGTCAGTATCATTTTATCCAGAACCAGAAAAGGTATTGAGAAAAATGCCAGTGAGCTCAAGTCTGAGTCTAGAGAAAAGTTGACAGAAGCAATCAGTGGGTGTCCCGGTACAGTGGTAAATGATTTCGCTCAACGTGCGAGGGAATTGGGGATCATCATAGATGAGTATGACAAAGCTTGCCTTGAAGGTAAGGATCTTGCAGAAAAGATTGTCAGCAAATTGAAAGGTAAAGAAATCATTGACTGTAAACGTCTCTTACTTCCGCTGCAAGGTGCTGAATGGACTGAATACTGCAAGCTGCTAAAGATGCACCACAGAACAAGTGGGCAGGGCTCACAGTCGACATCAGCAAAAAATGTTCATGTAGTGAAACAGAAGATGGACCGTCTCCGTGAAAAACAGGTAGATATATGCAGGAACAGACTAACTCCCTTCATCAAAGACTTTATGTCAAATCTGCAAAAGAACTTAGATGTCGTTATGTATTTCTTGAAGTGGATGGACCTCTTATTAAAAGAAATATCGAAAGCCAACTTGTCAGAACTACACAGGCAGTATAACACAACATGGAGGAAATTTCAGGAGGCAAAGATGCAACAGAAGAATACAGAAGTACAGCACTTGATATCACAAGTGAATGATGCAGAGAATCGACTTGCCAGTGCATCACTTGGACTAGAAAATCTTTTCAGGGAAATAGGACAGATCTACGAAGCGGTGAAAGGAGACTGCAAAGTAGGAAAAGACACTTGGACAGATGTGGAGTATCTGCCAGAAATAGCTGCCAAACTACTGTTAAATGGTATTCCATTTGAGTTAGTAGATGGAGATACATCAGTTATTCCTATCGTATGGGTTAGCGCAGTGTTGAGTCAGCTTGGAAACATTATTGGCAAAAAGAGACTCTTCGTTCTTTCGGTCTTGGGCATCCAGAGCTCTGGGAAATCTACTCTTCTAAACACAATGTTTGGATTGCAGTTCGCCGTGAGTGCAGGCAGATGCACAAGGGGAGCAAACATGCAACTCATCCCTGTAGAGGAGAACGCTGATCTGCCATTCGATTATGTTGCTGTTGTGGATACAGAGGGGCTTCGTGCACCAGAACTAATGCAACTAA
Source organism: Lytechinus variegatus (assembly GCF_018143015.1). NCBI lineage: Eukaryota > Metazoa > Echinodermata > Echinoidea > Temnopleuroida > Toxopneustidae > Lytechinus > Lytechinus variegatus. Next base: position 7,444,540 of record NC_054747.1, on the reverse strand, counting down.
GTTACGAGCATGATAATGAACTTGCAACCCTCGTAATCGGTCTAGGTGATGTAACCATGATTAACATCAAAAGAGAAAACACAAACCAAATGAAAGACATTATGCAGATTGCAGTGCATGCCTTTTTAAGGATGGATCTTGCAAGAAAACACATCCGAGATCCCCAAACCTGCCTATTTCTTCATCAGAATACCCCAGCAGCTCGTGCAGAGGAAGTGATGATGCATGTTAAGGAAAACCTAGACAATATGACAAAAGACGCAGCCCTATGTGAGAACATTAAGTCAATTCAACTTTTCTCCCAGATTATCAACTTTGATATCCGAAAACATGTATGTTTCTTTTCTGATCTATGGTATGGCAATCCACCCATGGCCCGTGCAAATTCAGCTTACAGTGAAAACGTAGGTGCACTAAGGTCAAACATGTTGGGAGATATTGCAAAGACACAGAGAACATTTCTAACAACTGCAGGTCTTTCCTCTCGCCTTGCTAGTCTATGGAATAGGATCCTTGATGATGACTTTGTATTCAGATTCCGCAACAGTCTTGAGGTGAAAGCCTACAATTGCTTGAAATCCAAATACTACACTTTGGAATGGCAATTGCAAAACAAATTGAAATCTTGGTTACCCACCGCTGAGCGCAAGATGAAGATATGTGACACTATTGAATGCCTCGAGAAAACCCATAAGTCCTTCGTAGTCGGGCTCGACAAAGTTCTGAGAGGAAAGGCTGAGGAAATAGAGACACAGTTGATGGATTACTTCAAACGCAACAACCTACAGGGAATAGTTAAGCAGTGGCAGCAGTCTGAGCTGAAGCAATTGACCTGTGCTGTTGAGCAACAACAAAAAGAGGGCAGGACATATCTTTTGTCAATCAAGGAAGCACGCCAAGTAGAACTAGTGCAGACTCAGAAGTGGTCAAAGCATCAGACAGACATCCTGAACAAAGCAGTTGAACTGGCAGACAAACTGGAAGGCGAAGAAGCGACTGTTGAAGTTGAAAAAGCTTTTGATATCATGTGGATGTCAATGGTGCGCGACATTGCAACGACCACAGACGAGAAACTGAAGATGGATGTTGTGATTGAGGGGATTCTTCATAAACGATTTCATGCACATAGAGCTATTCTTAGGGATGAGTTGAAGCGTCATCCTCTAAAGAATCCACTTAAGGAGACTTCCTTGGAAAGCAGCATCACTGCAGATGATGAAAGGAAGGAACACATTAAGTTAAAAGGATTAACCATCATGAAACGTACAAATATCCAGGCTGTTGCCATTAACATACAATCACAGGCCAGACACAAGATAATGGAAGAGACAGGTAAAATCTTGAAAGAAATTAGCAAATATTTAGAATTTTCTTCTACCCATGACGTAAAACTCAACAGCATTTATGCCACAGAGGTCTTAAACATACTCCTGGACAAACTGTACATTTACAATCAGGATGTAAATGAGACTAATGTATGGTATTCCACAATTCACCCTGAATATGTTATTAAACTAGCAGTATATGTAAGCTGTCACTGTGTCCAGGTATTCAAATCGATGGAACTAGAGTATAACAAAAAACATGGAATGAAGGCCATGCTACAAGACTACAGGAACAACGCGTATAGTCTTTTCCAGAACACGTACTGCGAAACAAAGCAAAAAATAAAACAGAAATCATAACATGCACATTTGACGGTATTGCTACAACGAAACAGGAAAGGCTATTCCATGGGTTGATGAGATTTTCAGAGAATTCCAGATGACTATCAAGTACTACCTAATTACGAAGACAATGGACGACCCTACTACGAAAGGAAACTTCAAGGATACGAATCTTACATCAATTTTCCCAGTGAAAAGAACGTGCTTTTAGGTAGATTACCCAGTGCACAAACGAGAGGATTTTTCGAGACGAAATGTATAAAAAGTGGCATGTCCAGGTATACAGAATATCCAAGAACCATACTGATAATTACGGATAATACCCAAAATTTTCCAAAAGTGTTGAACATGCATCTGCTAAGATCGAGGGACTGAGACGCATGCAGATGGCACTGTGGATTGAAAAGCTCTGTCAGAGAGTCTCGGAAAAGATGGCCTGACCATTCAGTATCCTGACCTTTGTGAGTTCTCGATCAGTGGTGGATTTCAAACCAGACTGGTGAGGACCTTTGTAAATGAAACCAATCATTCTGTTGACTGGGATGGGAAAACTCCATCACAGCACATTCTTCACATGCAGATTTTTTGGGAGATCCCAAATCAGTGCTCATTCTGTAAGGATCCCTGTGCAGACACTACACTTGGCCATTATTGAATGTTTTGGAAAAGTCACATGTGTATTCAACACAGGCCGATGAGAATTCGTGGTATCAGCGACTACAACGACCAGCTAAGTCACGAGAGTTGCAACTATTGCGTACAGGCGAATAACAGATGATACTACCGCAGAGACTGTCAACCCTATCTAGGCCGGGGGGGGGGGCCTCGGAGCCCCCCCCCCCCTCAACTAATCGCACGATATTTTCGCCGTGCGAAATTTTTTGAGCGCGCCGCTCGCTGACTTTTTACTTTCAAGTCTTGCACAACTTTTGAGACCAATTTTGCGTCACCAGGGTATGTGGTTCCGAAATTACGCAACATTATGTAAGGGAATGTCAGACCGAAAATTGCTCAGAAACGGGATTTCGTGTACAAAATCAATGCAAATTGTGTTTTCAACCAAAATTCATAGATGTTTGATTATTTTTAGTTTTGCTAGTCTAAATGTATTCATTTTATGCTTTTTATGATCACAGAAGAGTCCCCAACAAATTTCATTGAAAAAACAATGAAAAACAAAAGGTCAAAAAACAAAGAAATACATAAGAAATTGCAAAAAACAATATAATACATAAGAAAATGATTTGATATCACGTTTTTTTTCATGTACACTTGCTAAGGACACCAAAAGAGTTTCTATATTTTCGGCGTGATCGCGCGGTCGACGGCCGAGATCTTGGGGGGGGGGGGGCCTGGGAGGCCCCCCCCCGGCCATAGGAACTCCCAAAATACCCCGGCCTAGATAGGGTTAATTCAACTGCCGAGATTCTGTAAATTGTACAACTACAAAAAAAATTGGTCAACCACAGGTATATAGAATACAAGACTTGCCTGCCAGATTGGGATATAGCTCTTGATTCTTACAACAGTGTGTCCACATATGAGATGTAGTTTATGGAGACCAGCTAAAGTATATTTACAATGTTCAATTACCTGAAATACCTGGGTCATGGAAATTAAATGCAAATTCGGAAGCTCTGACTTGTGCAAAAACATTCATTAGAAATCCCCATTGTCATGGTGGTGCGGTACAATGACCAATTCAATGAATGCAGCGGTCAGTGGCACGTTGTATACAGTGAACGTGATATTCTCTTCAGGTTAAAAGATTTTTAAGCATTGTTAAATTTTCTCTGAAAGGCTTTAGCTATGGTTGTACATTCGTAGAATATGGCCAGTGTTGCAGACCAAAGCCCTTCTCTTTTACTTCTATGTTGCCATATTCCTGAAAGATCAATTGGTATTTTCATGTATGCATTATCTCTTGCCATGACAATTCTACCAGCTGTCGAATTCCACATATTATGCATGTATATCCACATTGTCTACATCCGACCTGACCTGGCCTTGCCTTCTAATTCACTTTCCATCTTCATTTAGTCTACACTATCTTTTCGTCTTTTCCAATGGCTGTATTTAAAGTTTTCACTTCTTCAGGTGATTTAGCAGACCTTCATCTTCAGGAACTCAGGCTTTCTCCCAAATCCATGCGTTCGTTTTCTTCTCTTCCCACCTTTCCTTGGGCGTATTGCGCCAGACTCATAAGCTCTTGAATACCATGCTATCCGTGAAGAACTTGTAATCATCTATTGTGTGTCGACAGAGAAACAGTGATCTCTTCACATAACATAATACTTAGGATATATAGTCAACTACAGAACTGATAAGGTAATGGCATTTCATGTTGAAGAAAATATTCAAGAATATATGGTTCCAAGTCGACACATCATGCATTGTATTTTCAGAGAAGTAATTATCAACCATCAGATCATTCCTAAAACGGAAAATCTTAGTGGTGACCAACTGCGGGATTTACTAAAAATATGCACTCACTAACCAAAACGAAAGCTGAAGAGCTACTAGAATGATTGACATTGTGTAATACTGGCATTACTACTGCTATCATGGTTGTCGCAACTATGAAGGTGGAATAACTTACAATTCATCAGTCTTTCTACAATCCAAGTGCCATCGAAGAGGAGACGAATTCTGAAAAAAAATGCAAATTAGTCATTATTTTGGAACATAAAATCAACTTTGAATTGTTAGCCTTATTGTCAGAAAAGTAAAATGAATAGGCAGATGAAGTGTGTGGAAAATCGTGACATAGCAACAGTATAATATGGGAGAATCAAATCAATTTATTGAAACACAACACTGCATTTCATTTTCGGATTAAAACCAATACATAGAAAAATACACAGACGAGTAAACATGATAAATATGCTAGCAAATGAATTAAACATTACAAACATAAAGATGATGTACTGTATCAAAATAATAATATATCAATGTTATCAACTTGTTGGAAGTCTATAGGATTGTAAAATAATAGTGACCTCAGTCAGAGCGTAGCTGGAAATTGCAGATACCATTGACTCTGAAAGCTATGGAATCTTCTGTCCATGTGACCGATGACTAAGTAATTTGCCGACGTTGGTTCTAACGTGAGAGTGGAAAAAGAACGATTCGCGATGCACAGAATCGGCGACAGCTGTTGCAAGGGAAGGAGTCCAATGAGGTGTTCCGTTTTCTTCTCTCCTTTTCACTGGATGTCAGTTATTCCGGTTAGATCATGTCCTTTATCCTTTATGTCTTGTGTACATTGGCGCCTCAAGACAACTTTGTCGTGGTATGTTGGCCCCAGGAGTATGATTTTGCTTAATATTAAGGCGGCCTTCACCCTACAAGCTCTGCTTTTTAGTTGGTCTCCTTCTCTTTCGACTTCATAGTATTATTGTATTATAGAAATTATTTAAATGTTATATTTTGTAAATATGTATATTGAACTACCATTGTATATGTAAAAAGAATTAAAGAGAAAATAAATCAATTGAATTGAATTGAATATTCTTATTATAAGAATATTCAATTCAATTCAATTGATTATTATACGTATTTTGTTTATGAGTTTCAGTTGCATTGGTTAATCTGTGTACATAAAGTCTTTTTACCATGTGGAAGGCTCCGTGTAATTTGAACTGTGTCAGAATAACCTCCACCACTTTATCAATTGTTATAAATAGACCAAGAATAATTACCTAGGCTACAGATGTATTTCCATATCCATTTATTTCCATATCCATATCCATTTATCCATATCCATTTCCATATCCATTTCCATATCCATATCCATTTATGCTCTATATTATACTGTGTTTTTTTTTACGAAGTAAGAATGCCCTTCTGTAAAATTGTATTTGATTTATATTGTTTTATATTACTTTGTATTATGTTTTGAATGGAAATGAAATAAAAAGAATTGATTGATTGATTGAATTGAATTTAACATATCATTCACTCCTAATGGGCATGATTATTCCACATCAAAGTAATATTCAAGCTCTTCGTTCCCGCAAGGTTCCAAACAAACGAACGTAGAATGCACGACAGTGTTGCTATAAGGAAAGTCCATTTCGCTTAGATTTCATTTCTCTTCCAAATACGTTTTTTTGAATGACCTTCTAAAGCAGGTTCGGTTGTAATCGATCATCTCTTCAAGTCATGCGGAAGTCCCTACGGACGGTACTTTTAGAGGCTGAATGTATAGATTTTGTAAATCCTAAATGTATTTTGATATCGGTATGTTTTTAAGTATAATATTTTGCTATAATACATTATATTGTGTTATTTTCATATTTATACATGTATGTTCCTTGTGTGAAGTGAAGAGATATTTGACGTCTTTAATAATAAGAGCTGTATGTATGTAGGCCTAAATTCCGATAACGCATTCTACTGTATTGTATTCATATTATTATATTAAAAAGAAAACAATCAATGCGTGAAAATCAGTATAACGAAAAAACGGAAATGGTAAAACTAGTGTACAGTGGATGTATTATGCTGTGAATGACATTTATATCGGGCTACCATACTGTATGATTCTTCCTACGAATATGTTTGAATGGTATGATGACTGTCATGACAAACCCTCGAGGGTCTCATACAGCATCCAATATCCATTTTCTTTTTATTTCATCTCTATAATTTTAATATTGTCGATATAATTATTTTCTACATTGAATTTAGTAAAATCATATGAGTCGTATTGGCATACATTGTTTTAAATTGATATTGCACAAAGTGAAAAAAAAATAATAAAGCCAGCCCAGATCAATAAAAGCAGATAAGCGAGAGTCTAGAACGATAATTTCCGATCGAACAGCACAGTCCAAACGATAGTGTACAACTCTACTATCATGACTATCCAATATATGTAAATATTTGTTTGTTAACGTGGGTCCAGCAAAATCTGTATTCGCGATAAATATTTTTTATAATCATACTCATCGGCTCTTATCTCTAAATTCTATATACGCATACATTTTTCGTAAATTATGTACCGTTTTGTATTAGTGGCAATTTATGCCCTCTTTGTTGACTTCGTTAGCAACTAAGCATGCACATTTTTTTAGCTTTTCTCTATAGTTTTTTTTCCTGCTTTTCATGGGCATATTCATTTTAAATAGATATTCAGATGATTGTGGTTTGTTCATTTTTAATGTTTCCAACAATTTCCTTTACACAAATCTAATTAAATTTGTATATTTGTATATTCTGTGATCATCATTGCCTTATCGCACTAACCATGTTCTTTCATTGAGTCTCATACGTGACATTATGTAGTATTTAAAAAGGCTTATTCCAAAATATAATAATTGATAATCATCCTACCCATGAATTTCCGACAAATTTAGTTAAACGCTATGGCCCGTATTCTGAAGTCAGGTTTAACTTAGACCATGGTCTAACTCTGTGCTAAAATTATGGGAAGTCAAAAGTGTCAAAAATTTTATTAAGTTGTATGTTTCTAATTTTTCACAGTGCTCTTCCTGATTCATCGATGGTGAAGACAATCATCTATTTATACTTCCTAGACAATTATGAATGATTTGAGAGTCGAATGAGCTGATTATGATATCTTTACTATTAGTAATTTATGTAGCAATCGGCTTTCCATACTTAAACCACAACCTTAAACTTGAGTTTAAGTTAAACCCGACTTCAGAATACGGGCCTCTGAATAGTATGCATTTTATCATTTCTTAGACCATAATGGAAACCATAATGATTTTTGTTAACATGTTTATGCATTCGTTTTTCTATCATTGAGAGATACTGCCTTCTCATTATACTATATCAAATTACACTTTACATTTTGTATATATCAAGTTGTGCAAATCAGTCTCGTTAAGAAAACAAATATTCTCATCGGTGTATAGATCTCCTATACATTGAAAATTAATCAAACTCCTTGTATGAATATGTCAGTCGGTAGCAATAATCGTGATTGCAGAAAAGTCTGACTCAAGTGTATTGACGTGTACTAAATCTATGTTAGCAAGATTATGTATATATTTCATGAATTTCTTGTGCTGTCTCTGTGTTATTTACTCCACTGTAAATGTTTGTCTTGCCATTGTACGCGTGTGATATGATTTGACTACATGCATCAGAGGATTACATTCATTTTGAGCTTTAATTGTAGTTTCAGTGGACCGTTTCATGAAAGTTGTCAGCACTGACAAGTTACCTTAGCAACAGTCAGAGGTCAGAGCTTCTCGGCTAATCAGAAGCAAGGATTTCACTGAAATGGTCAGCACTTACAATTTAGTCAGTGCTGGCAACTTTTATAGAACACCCCCCCCCCTGATTTCATCGTAATAATTGATTGTTTTTTGCTACCTTTGTATATATTTTATGATCTTATGACTGAAATTAAAAAAAGTGAACTGGAATGTGTGATATAAGAATGCATATTCATCTGATCTAATTCGGTATGGATCACTTATTAAATCCCATATATCTGTCGAAGCTGTTCTTCATGTACTTAATGATGAAATTTATTCAAATAGAAGCAGTGTCCTTGAACATCAAGGAATACAAATATTTTTTTTTCAGTGTGCCATATGTTCGCACGACATTTTAGTAGAAATATGTGTTTTCTGGAGCAATTCAAAGATACAAATTACCCGAACTCCTTCGGTTTGTAAAACACGATGAAGACATATATTAACGGGAAGTAATAAAAGGGCAAATGCATGTATACTTGAGATATAATGATAATGTTAATGATAATAATAATAATTATTATTATAATTATAATGATGATGATAATTACGATAACATTCAGCTAATAAATAGCGTTTGATACATTGGGACGATGTCTCTAACCACTTTATAGACATATTATTAGAATAAGGGATAAAGAGTGACAGTAGTACATGTATATTAATCTACTCTTTCATTTTGTTTCACATGTATTTCATCTCTTTTCATTTATTCATATGCATGTAAATTATTTGCCAATATTTGCATCATAATTTGTTAATATTCCTATTTCAACGTTCACATATGTATAGTTTTTGTGCATTTTTTAACACGCATATGCGTATTTTTGTTCTATTTTCGTCGGGATAAAATTGTGATGTTTTTATATATCATTTTTTTTGCGATGAAGGGCACAACGAGAACCAGTTTGTTTGATCTTTAGACTAGTATTGCATTGTGTTTACCAGAAACGTGTAAATAATACAGAATATTTTCGTAAAGTTTATGTTAAGATTCTTTAACATAAACAAGGAAAAATATAATTTTTTATCGTGTGTTGTGTAATTATCTTTTAAAGGATTGATTGTTTGCCGATTCTATTCCTGAATTCCATATTTTCCTTATAAATCTAATTAATTTCTTCAGTTTAATTTGTTTGTGAAACAGGGTAATAAAGTTCAACTGAATTGCAACTTTATTCAATCATATATACGGTTCTTAAGTTATGTGTAGTTTTTGAGAAGACGAAAGTATTGAGGACATCCCCATAGATACGCATGTGAGTAAGGAATACAGATAAATAATGGTTTATGAGGGCACAGAGTGTTGATTGCATAGAACATATCTGAGTTGACCATTTATGCTTTTCCTTCAATTAATTCGTCCATGATTCGACACATGGGGTCGCTCGACAGAGTATAGAGTGATTGTCTTCACACGCACGTAAGTCCTGGGTGTGTTGATGAGTGTAGTAAGTATAGAGGGTGGGGTAGATTGGTGGGCTAGTGCATGAGGGTTCGATAGTTCAAAATTAAGTCGTAGTTTGATGTGAGTACATGTACATGTACGTGTGTGTGTTTAAATGAAGATGACACTGAGTGTTAGGTCAGTGGGTGTGTGTACTAGCGTTCAAGAGTATGTTGTTGTTTAGCGTGAGTGCCTGCACATTTATGTGATGGTGTATGTATTTGTGTTTGCTTTCCAAATGTCATGGATGGATGGCTTGTGTCAAGGAATCTGAATAGAAACACTTTTTTTGAAAAAAATAATATTACAACATATCGCGCATAATAGCCATTGAAAGAATTAATCTAAATATGAATAGTGATGGCGTTTTTAATATTTGGGATAAAAATAAAGGAAAGAAATTTCAAAAAGTGCATGAATATACAAAACATAATTAAGATTAAGATAAGCCCAGGTCATAACCGCCAATAAATGTGCAGTTTCGTTGGAAGTGATAGATACATGATACATAACATATCTTAATAATATATGTGTGAAATCATAAACAACAAGCCAAGGACATTATACATGACCCAAGTTTTGAATTAAAGTGGGATTAAAGGGAGTAATTGAAACATGCACTATGATTTTAGAGTAGCACTTTAAAATCATATTTGAAAAAATAAACTGAGGGACAAAACAGGATTGATTAAAAATAGCCCAACATTGGTTTATACATGTATAAGTTAAGTGTCGGCTAAACAAATCGTATTCGTCTTCCGCCAGTTGAAAATGTTATTGATGAAAATCCCTTTACAAAAAATCATGTTGATTATTTCGTTATCAACTTTAATATTAAAAACAGTGTGTTTGGTCTTCAAATAATTTTTGTCCGATCCTGCGTGATGTATTTACTGATAAGTTTATCTGTTCATTATTTTTTTTCCTATCTTTTTTCCTTTGTCTTGAAAAATTTGTGGATGGCAAGAATCCCAAATGCCCCCTCCCCCTCTGTACGCCACTGCTTATCTACCCCACTCACAAATGGACAACTCAATTCATGACTCCTGAAACTTATCGCACATAATTATGATTATTACAGTTTTTTTCTTCATGAGTACTAACATATAAACATTAGAATTTTGTTTTCATTGTTCTAACAGGGAACTCTTTTACGCATAAAATGGGTCCTTCTCAGGTGAAAGGGGGTACAGAACACGTTCGTGAAAGGCACTTTTCTTGGGTGAAAGGCACTTTTCTTGGGTAAAAAAGGGCACTGATACGAGAGTCGACGCCTATTAGAACGCAAAGGGCTCTTGCTAATGGCATAAAACGGGTCATTCTCAGGTATGAAAGGGGCTCAGAACACGCTCGTGAGGTGCACTTTTCTGAGGTAAAAAAGGGCACTGATTCGAGAAAAGGCACTTATAAGAAGACAAAATGCACTTGCTCACACTTAACGCGGATCTTTCTTAGGGGACAGAGGCACAGAACACGTTCCTGAGCTGCAATGATACGAGAGAGGGCACCTGTTAGAAGGAAAAGGTGCACCTAAATTGCTAATGGCGTAAAAAGGGTCATTCTCAGGTATGAAAAAACACAGAACACGTTCGTGGGGGCCCTTTTTGAGGGTAAAAAGGGGCACTGATTCAAGAAAGGGCACTTACAAGAATGCAAGGGGCACTTTTCTTACACATAAAACGGGTCCTTCTCATATGAAAGGGGCACTGTAGCCTACACGTTCGTGAGGGGGGGCATTTTTCTTTTGCAAAAATTGACACTTTTCAGTGCTTTAAAAAGTGGGAGGGCACTGTGCTTACGCCCCCGGATCGCCGCCCCTGATGAAATAGATGTCATTATTTCAACTCCAAAATAGTATCACATCAGAAGCAAAAGAACATAAAAAGTTCGTTCTTAATTCTGGGATGTTTATTACTTAAAGGACAAGTCCACCCCAACAAAAACTTGATTTGAGTAAAAAGAGAAAATTTTAGCAAGCATAACACTGAAAAATTCATCAAAATCGGATGTAAAATAAGAAAGTTATGGCATTTTAAAGTTTTGCTTATTTTCCACAAAATATAATTATATGAACGAGCCAGTTACATCCAAATGAGAGAGTTGATGACATCACTCACTCACTATTTCTTTTGTATTGTATTATATGAAATATGAAATATTTTTACTTTCTCGTCATTGTCATGTAAATTGAAGTTTCATTCCTCCCTAAACACGTGGAATTCCATTATTTTAACATTTTGTGCTTCAGGCAATGAGGTCCTAATTGTCAACTTCGTAAAAATTGAAACATTGTATAATTCAAACAATATCAAACAAAACAAATAGTGAGTGACATCATCGACTCTCTCATTTTGATGTAACTGGCTCGTTCATATATTTTGTTGGAAATAATCAAAACTTTGGATTGTCATAACTTTCCTATTTTACATCCGATTTTGATAAAATTTTCAGCATTGTGCGTGTCTGAGTTTTCTCTTTTGATTCGAAACAACATTTTGCTGAGGTGGAATTGACTAGGGCTCACATAACCATGCAAACCTGATACTTACATCTAAACCCAATCGTAATTTGAAAGATCATTGTTGCATGAGCATTCACCACAATCAACAATTCAAGATCATTGTTTGACATTTTCAAACGATTTTAAAAGGAGGATCAATGCTTCTTGAATTATAAACAACACCCTTGTCCATGTTATCAGTAATCACAAGTATTAATAACTTTTGAATAAGATTTTGTTATCATGCGTAAACTTGCCCTGTGAACATATTTTGAAGGGTACTGTTGAAAAAAGGAAGGTTCGATAATTATTATATGATATTTCTGTTCAACGGAGATCCATCAGACTCTATGTCGACGTGATCGTCTTGTTAATAATGACTTTATAAAAATCAATTTTCAACATAGTGTTACTAATAATAGTAATAATGATAGTGATAATAATAAAGTTTAATTTACCCAGGCCCTGGGTAAATTAGGGTAACCACTTCAGTTAGGAACTGATCTACCAGCAGATCCTGCATAACGTAATATGTTGTTATTAACTTGAGCAATGTCACATGTAGCTCGATCAGTAAAGTGCGAACACTTTGTCTATCCTTAAAGTATGTGGTATTCCGTATTGTGTGAAATTATCCAACTCTATTTAATTTTTGGCCTCCTGAATAATCCTGAGATGTAAACTTATTTAATTGGACCATACCAAAATGCCATAGGCAAAACAAAAATGTGCCTCCTCGGTAATGCTTAACCCCCAAATCAACGACTAATGTTAAACTTAAAGTAAATTATTGTGAAGCCAATAATTACAAACGCGACCTGTATCCACTAAAAAGCAGTATTTTACAAAGGTCATTTTCGGAACGCTACAAAGAGAATTAGAAAATCACACACGAAAAATGTAGTCCGTCCGTGACATTGCAAAATGAATCAAACCTAAGGCATTTCCCAGAACACTTTGATTTTGAATGTATTTTTAATTTACTTTGAACATATTTTAATTTTGTGGAAATAAATGAAATGAAAAGAAATATAATTTAAGTTATCTCACTCTTGGGTTGATCATTTCTTTAACATGTTTAAGGGCTCCGTAAACAAGAAACTTAAACCCAATCGTAATTTTGCAAGATCATTGTTGATTGAGCATCAAATTGACCCACGATCAACAATTAAAAATCATTTTCAAATGATATTGAAAAGAGGATCGAAGCTTCTAGATAAACGAACCTTTTATCAATGTTATGAATAATCACAGATATTAATGACTTTGTCATAAGATATTGTTATCATTATGTGTAAACTTTCCCTGTGAACATATTTTAAAGGGTACTGTTGATAGAAGAGGTTCGATAATTATTATCTGATACTTCTGTTCAACAGAGATCCATTACACCCTCCGTTGATATGAACGGTTACAGCCCGATAGACCGCGGGTCCGATAGTCCGCGGTGTGTGTAAAATTATGATCAGGATATAGTGAAATCCAATGTCATCAAGAGGTCAAAAGGTCAATGATACGAGTCCATGGGGTTCTATAGCGATGACCCACAGGACAATCGCCCCTAACATCTACTTCAAGGAAAATATTATCCCTATATTTTTATCGTCGGGGACTGTTCCCCCCCCCCCCGGAAATACGTCATACGGAGCCTCTAAAATGCCATCGACTTGACGACATGGCGAGATACTTTATCTTGCCATGTCGACTAAATAAGCTTATTATGTTCGCATGGCGAGATACGTTATCCTGCCAAGTCAGTCCACTTATAAAAAGTTATATGTCAACATGGCGAGATATTTTATCTTGCCAAGTCGACTTAAATAAGTTACATGTTAACATGGCGATATATCGGGATTCTTGCCGGGACTTGTATCTCGCCATGTGGACATGTCGACTTGACAAGATAGAATATATAATTATCTCGAAATAATAACCTTATCAATTACTAAGGCGGTGGAAGCAGGGGGGGGGGACCTTCCCTCCCCTAAATTTGAGGTGGGAGGACGGTCCCCCCTAAATTTTTAGTTTAGAACCTTTTTTTTGGTTGTCAATTTGTTTTCTACGTCCCCCCCTAAATTGAGGTAAACCCCCTAAAATATTTTTGCCCCCCTAATTTTGGTTGATAACCTTCTTTTTTTTTCCTTGTCAAATAATTTTTGGTGGTCCCTCCTAAAAGTTTGGTTGATTTGCTTGTCAAATTTTTACCTGTGTCCATCCAAAAATTTCAGGTGGATCCCCCTAAATGTTTTGCCTTCCGCCGCCAATGATTAATTAAGACATGGTAAGATAAAGTACCACGCCATGTCGTCACGTTGATGGCATTTTCACAGCTCCGTACTAGGGGTAATTATCTGGGGTAATTGTCTGGAGGGTAGCTTTCGGGGGGGGGGGGGGTAACAGTCCCCGGCGGTAAAAATATGGGGATAAAATTTTCCTTGAAGTAGTTGTCAGGGGCGGACCCAGCTTTCGCCAATAGGGGAAGGGGCCATTTTTTTTTCACCCATATTTTTCCCCGATCGGCCGCTCAGAGTGGATTTGTCCAAATGCCGTAATGAGCCAACAATTTCGAGGGGGCTCGATATGGCGTATCGCATAAAATTAAGAAGAAGTTGACAGTGAGCGAAGCTAGCAAGCAAATATGTTGACTTTTTATTACAAAAATACAAGGTTGTGATAGATTTTGACATAATATTTGAAAAATATTAGTATATTTCATCCTTTTCTCTCTATTTTTTCTTAGTCTTGATTCTCTTTTTTTTCTGGGGGGGGGGGGGGCAAAACGCCCATGTCCTAATAGTCATTTCCTAGATTTACTTTATAAGCAAAACTGTTATAATCTCACAAGCCCTATGCAAGCTAAAAATGAAATTTTATCTATTTTGTCCTGAAAATTTAACATTCCGGGCAATGTCTGTGAACCTAAACAGGACGCGTATGTAACGAGATAATTACCACGAACGCGAAGCGCGAGCAGAAATGTTAAATATTCGTTATGGCCTGGTCGAAGAGGGACCTGTTAAGTTTATATTTCGCATTTAGCAATTAAGACGAGACATATTTCAACGATTAAAATAATGCGAGCGCGAAGCGCGAGCTGAACATTTTTCATATTCCAACCTGAAACCGGTGTGTTGGCTCAGTTGGTAGAGCGTCCGCCTCACACCCGGGAGGTCAGGGGTTCTAACCCCGGCCGCGTCAGACCAAAAGACGTTAGAAGATGGGAGTTGCTGCTACTCTGTTTGGCGTTAAATGATTAAAGGGATAGAACCTCGTCGATCTGGCGCGGCACAGTAGCTGCCGGGCCCACGATCAATTGGGCAAAGCAAACTATTGGAGTATTTCATTTCATGTCTATTTTGAACAATAGAATATGGATTTTCATTTTCCGGATTTTCATTAAAAAGATGAGATTTCAAATCCCCGAATGGGACATTCGATTCATGTTTGTCAATCATGAAAAAAGATGGGTAATTTTTGGTATCTTCCTACAATAATAATGCGAGCGCAAAGCGCGAGCAAAAATTCTTTGATATTCTGATCTGAAACTGGATAATTTTAGCACGTTTTGAATAAGATCAAGCTTGTATCTAAAAAAAAAACATGTGTGCGGGTGTTTTAGAGTTAGACAGAATCCTGGCATTCTGAATACATTTCATATTTCATCATGAAAATTAACAATGCGAGAACAGAGCCCGAGTTGAAAATAATATTGGAAAATCCGATATGAAGGGTCAAATTAAGCACTGTTTACAGCATTGTGTATATAGGGAAATTTTATAGCACTATATAAATGATGCGAGCGCGAAGCGCGAGTTGATATTTTATTATTATTTTAACCTAGGATCGAGACACTTTAGGCCTAAGGACCTTTTGTCGTCATATAAGATTGATGACTATCTTGTATTTCTTTTCCTAAAATTTGTCGATATATATTTCTGAAAAGGGACAATTTAGTTCTTATGAATTCATACAAATTTTATTTCATATTTATTAATCTATTTAGTCTAATGAGATAGTGAAATTTGTTGACAGTGCATGAGGCCTGAAAACTGGACATTTTAAGTATATTTGTAATCATGAGTAAGACTCAATGATTGACATATTTTTAGCAAATAATGCGAGCACAAATCGCGATTCGGAATTTTTTAATGGGGGATTTTAAGTAGTTTGTTATAGAATTAGGTATACATAACTCACCAATCAAAATGCGAGCTCACAGTGCTAGCTCATAGGCCTTTACTTATTTATTATTTTTTTTACAATCGAGACACCTGAAAAGGGATATTTAGATAATCTTATATGAAATACCAAAAGGCAATAGGTAGGCCTACTTGGCAAATAGTGCGAGCACACAAAATGTTGCAAATGTTGATTCACACCACAAAACGGACATTTTCCAGAGCACTTAAAAAAACATAAATTAGTAAATCAAACAAAATAATGAAAGATCGATGTCCGAGCTGAATGATGTTTTGTATATTGATATCAAAACTTGATATTTTAAACTACATATCAGCCTATTGAGCAAGATATGTATCTCATCGAACAGGCAATGCGAGAGCGATGCGCGAGCGAAACATTAATATAGTGACATTAAATATTTTCAAAAAAATGTTTTCCAAGTCTTCTTCTGACCTTATTTTATTCACTCGTCTTCCTCCTTTTATTTTTCGTCTTCTTCCTTCCCCCCTTTCTACCCTTTTTTTCTTTCCCCGTTTTTTCCCAATTTATTTGCTCTGGGGAGGGGGTCCTCGGGCCCCCTGGATCCGCCTATGTTGTTATGATTCCTATGATGAACACGATGCATATCTATTAAGAAATGAATGCGAGCGCGAAGCGCTAGCTGAAAACTTTTATAATGATGAAATGAAAAGTACATTTTCGGTTGTCAGGTTAGAATATCAAATATTTTTAGCTTGTGCTTCTCGTTCGCATAAAAAAATGTGAGGTCGGGATGCTTACATAACTAAACAATTCATTGATGCCAGCGCGAGCTCAATTTTTTATATACTGACTTAGGAAGGACTCTTTTATGGTATAATTCCTATTATAATTGCTTGTCCTTTTCCCCCTCTTTTTTCTGTTTCTTATCCCTTTTTTGCGCCACCATGGGGGGGGGGGCAAAGCCTTTGCCCCTTGGATCTGCCTATGTATGTTGACTTGAAAAACACTAACGCTTACATGTGGGATTGATGGAGAGGATGCATACCTCATTAAACAAATATTGCGAGCGCGTAGCGCGAGCTGAATTTGATAATAACCCTTTTTGTGACCCTGAACAAGATATCTATCTGACTTGAAACTCGAAAACATTGTGTTATCTAGTATCGTAAAAACGGGATATTTTAATTCAGCCGCATTAAGTTAAGCTTTTGGGCAGGACATATATTTCACTACAAACAGGCAATACGAGCAATGTTGCGTCCCCGGTTGAAAATGAATTTGCACGAAGCCCCTAAGTTCAAGATCAATTTGGCGCCCTCGGTTGAACATAAACGTGGCGCCCCCATGTGAAATATAACTTTGCCCTCCCCTCATTATGGTCAAAATTCAAATTAGCGCTCCCATAGTTCGAAGATCAATTTGGTGCCCCCTCCCAGTTCAAACTCCAGTTCGGCACCCCATAGTTCGAACGTCATTTTGGCGCCGCCTAGTTCGAACATCAAATCGACGTCCGGGTCCCTCTTTTGTTTCCCATCTCCTTTTCTTTCTTTTTTTCTTTATCTTATCCAAATTCCCCTTCCTTTCTCTTTTCTTTCCCCCTCTTCCTCTCCCCTTTTCTTCTTCTCTTCTTTCCTTCCTCCTCTTTCTCTTTTTCTTCTCTCTATTTTCCCCTTTTCTTCCCTTTTTTCTTGTCTTCCTTTCACCCCTTTTCTTTTTCCCCATCTTTTCTTTCCCCCCTTTTCTCTTTTTCCCCGTCTTTTCTTTCTCTCTTTTCTCGTTTTTCTTCTCTTACTTCCCCCTTACTCTCTCTTTTTTCTCCTCTTTCCCCCTCTCTCTGTCTTTCTTATCTTTCTTCCCATCTTCCTCTCTTTTTAAATATTATTATCTTCCTTCTTTTTTTCTTTCTTCTTCTTTTCCCTCTTTTCCTTTCTCCTTTCTTGTCTTTTTTTTCTTTTCCCTCCTCTCTTTTTTCTCTTCTTTCCCCCTTTTCTTCTCCCTTTCTCTTTGTCTTTCCTTTCCTCCTCTTACTCACATTTCTATTCTCTTCTTTTCCATCTTCCTCTCTCTTTTTATTCTCTCCCTCTCCCCTTTTTTGAACTGGGGGTGGGGGTGGGTGAGGCAGTTCCCCCCTCGGCCCCCATGGATCTGCACCTGATGGAACCCGATGGTCTCGTATCATTTGACCTTTTGACATAATTTTACACACACTGCGGACTATCGGACCCGTGGTCTATCGGACCCGCGGACTATGGGACCCGCGGTCTATCGAACCCGCTGTCTATCGGACCCACGGTCTATCGGGACTATGCAAGAAGGTCTGTGACAGAAATCCATAGTAAACAATTGCATTTTTTCCATAACGTACAAAAGAGGTTTTTTCACATTCCACATGTTTATTCAAGCGCGAATGTTTAATTAAACGCCTTTGAATCACTGAAGCATATTAATTGGTCATGAACATAACATAAAAAGGTTGATATGATAATTTCAGTTCCCAACATGAAACATTACTTGCCTATGATTTGAATTTTTTTTTTTCATTAAATGTTTATTGAACCGTGAAATGATGAATAATATTGAAGATAATCTGTGCAAAAATAACTGTCATCATATTCGATCATTTTCATCGAGAGAAATGTGTAATATTCAATTATAACAAATTTTGACTTGCGATTATTCCACCGTGAAATTTAGCAAAGAAAGTTGCATCGTTTGGCGATTTTTCAAGATCAGATGAGGGTGTGGAATTTGTTCCAATGAATGGAATCAAAGTCATGATGCTTGGCTTGTGACGTTAAAAAGTGACGATCCCGACCTTTCGTTTGAGGACGCTTACGCTTATTTAGAACGGTAGTTCATTTTGGGAGAGACTTTTGGGCCCGTCGTCATGGTCGTAAAACTCCGTCCTGTAATGCAAATTGTGTGACATGAGATTTTTTTTTTCGTTTCGCATCTGGAACGGAAACATTGAATTTGCGTTTCGTGTGCAAAATTCTGGTTGCTACTACGGTAACAGCGATATATCTGATTTAGGACGACTTTCCAAATCCAAATTTGCTTCCTCCCAGAGCTCGAGAGGCCGCCCGGGGGACCCACTTCCATTGAATGGTGGATACCAGGCGTGACCACACGTAAAAAGGGAAAGAGTGGGTATACGTATAGGCCTATGTAGCGTTATGAGGGTGTGAGAAACAATGATTAAAATTAGGAGTGGGCTATACCTGGGTCAAAAATACTTTTTTTGTAATTTCAATATGGGAACAGTTTTTTTTTTATTCCTTGTAATGTATCTCAACATGAAATGACAATATTTTTTCTCTCGGGTCCGAGAAAAAAGTGTGCCGGGCCAAAATCCAAAATGGCCGCCAAAACCCCGAAAAATCACAATTTTGGCAACAACTTCTTTATTTGGTGGTCTTTTTCTTTGGTTTTGGTGTCTATTCATATGTGTTTGGGGGTAGGCAATTTGTTTTTCCTATAATTAGTACTTTTAAACCATTATTTGTAGAGTTAAAAGGTAATTATACCAAAATTTCCCAATTTTTATAGCCTTTTTTTCAGCCAACGAAAAAGCAGGTTTTATCGTCCTGGGATTCTTAGATTTTAGATGGTACGAGGTCAACAATAGGAAGCACGTTCATAGAGCTATGTCGCTTTTATTCCTCTACTATGAGTTTTACGGATATTTGTGAAATATGTCTTATTTTAAAAAAAATGTTAATTATCCATAGGGGCTATACAGTATACAATGTATATACTGTACATACTGCACTGCATAAATGCATTGGCCACCATGACAAGGCCTGTATAAACTACAGTGTTATACATGTTCATTTGTAGAAATAAGCTCTTAGGTTTAGAATAAGATGCCTCAGAAATTGAAGATATGTTTTGTCTCAGAAACTGAGGACATGTTTTGTCAAATATTCTAATTCAGGGGGCGGAGAAAGGTAATTAACCCCACATCATGGCATTTACACTGTAGCTATTCTGGGCCCCGTTGCATAAAAAATTACCATTATGTTAACTAAACTTAATGGTAACTTGCATGGAATCCTTGGTTCTGATCTGATCGGCTGTTGATCAATTACCATGATAGTTACCTGACCCCATAAACATAGCCAGTTAGACACCACAATCAGGTAAAACAAAGCATCCAAATGAAGAAGATATGGCTAGATATGTGATGTACATATATGATATATGTGATATTTTTATGTGCAATTAACGTTGCTGGTTTCATCATGTATATCAGCTGACAAGCAATCAAATTCACAATTCACAATTTAATTTTAAACCTTAGGAGCTTATTTCTAATGTACGTGTATGACACTTTAGTTTATATACAGGCTTTGTCATGTCATGGTGGTCAATGCATGGATATATAGTGTAGTATGTACAGTAACAGTACATTGTATACTGTATAGCCCCTACAGATAATAAAAAAATTCATTTAATAAGATATATTTCACAAATATCCGTAAAACCCATAGAAGAGGAATAAAAGCGATATAGCTCTATGAAGGTGCTTTCTATTGTTGACCTCGAACCATCTAAAATCCAAGAACACCAGGACGATAAAACCTGCTTTTTGGCTGAAAAAAGGCTATAAAAATTGGAAAATTTAGGTATAATTACCTTTTAACTCTACAAATAATGGTTTAAAAGTACTAATTATAGGAAAAACAAATTGCCTACCCCCAAACACATATGAATAGACACCAAAACCAGAGAAAAAGACCACCAAATAAAGAAGTTGTGGCCAAAACTGTGATTTTGGGGGGTTTTGGCGGCCATTTTGGATTTTGGCCCGGCACACTTTTTTCTCGGACCCGAGACAAAAAATATTGTCATTTCATGTTGAGATAAGGTAAAAGGAACACAAAAAAACTGTTCCCACATTAAAACCAAAAATCACCCATTTATAGCCCACTCCTATTAAAATAATGAAAAGGGATATATTTCCACTACTTGTAGGGTGTCACAACCCAAATAATTGTTGAGAGATGCATTTTCATAATCTGGAAAAGTCCTTCCCTTGTTTAGGGTGCTTTTCGAAACCCATGGTCGCGCCTGGTATCCACTCATCAATGGAAGTGTATCCCCGGCAAACCCCCCATTTCCGCGGAAAAGTAAAACATACTGCTCATTACATTGTGTGCTAGAGGCATATCGTTTATGTAGAAGGTGCTGGAAAAAACTCCGCAAATTTAGACGGTTTCTGGCCTGTTGCATGCTGTGTACATGTCAACGCATGGGAAATGATTCGGCTTGACAGGTGATCTGACCCATGGAATCAATTGCCAGTGATCCACAAATAATGCACATTAAATGCAATATCGATTCGATGGACTGTAATGATCTATATCTAAGCCTTAATTCGGTAAGTTTTTCCTCACTCAATGTGTACTCGATTTGTTTGAAAAACCACTTTGTTATCCATGTCATAATCTACATTTGCATGTCTTTAGCCAGCTGGAGTCATAGCCATGATACAGATACAGTCCCGCCGCGAGCTTAGGCAGGCAAATGGCATGGCATGGCATGCTGGTATCGTATGAAAGAGCTTTGCACACGAAAAGCAAGATCTATAGGGCCTGTAACACAAAGCTTGGCAATGATTGTAAAACAATTTTCTACGTTTGATTGTATTGACTGTAATGTATAATCAATCTAGAAATTCGAGTCTATGATTAATCGTGAACTTTTGAGTTACCCTACTCTAATCTCGCGTTGTAGAGATTTGCGAAAGGTGCCTAATTATGCCTTTTGCATGACTGAAGCATTTCATAACACACGTCTGTAACATTCACTCCAGTGTCGTACAGTGGGTCGCGGTATGGGGGGGCACCAGCAAAGCGCACTCAATTGCCAGGTATGCTGACCTACAAGAGACATTTTAAAGACTGTGCTATTAAAGGGATATGCACTTTTCGAAATAAAGTGAGTGAGAAGTGCGAGTTTACTTCTTTTCGTTCAGACCTAAAAAAGGAATATTATAGGCTAATTTTTATAATCATGATACATATCTATGAGTATTAATAAGTATGAATAATTTTCCAACTTTTTGGTGTGATTTAAATGTTGACCTAATTGGCTTCCATGTTAGTGTTTTCCCCCAAGGTGATATTATTTTTCATTTGGCAGCCATTTCAAATAATTGTGTATGGTTTTTTGGGGGACGCACTTTATTGACCCCAAGACAGAGTTATTTTAATGACTATTTTTAGGAATTCATGAAGAGCATACATATCTCATAATCTCAACATAGGGATAATTATGTCAGAATTAAAATGAAACACATGAAGCACTTTTTTAAGTCATTGTTATCATGAACATATGTATCGCTCTAATCAAATATTGCGAGCGCGAAGCGCGAGCTCAAATTTTTTTAAATTCAGAAAAACTGTGAGTACTGGAATCAGTAGACTAGCTTAGCCGGGCTAACATAGGGCTCTTTTAGCACCTAAGAAGTGCTTACTTGCGCTATAGAAATCCTATATTGATATTATTTTCAAGTGCTGGTAGTCAAATTCTCTCAGAACATTTTATTTGTAAAGAGTATCTAAGTGGCTATATTCAGTTCATGATGCAGTTTTGCAAAATAAAATCATTTGAGTATCAGGACGCTGATAAATTTTGTGCACACTTACTCATCTATGGTGATATATACCGTTCATTTAATTTGATATTTTAATTGTCGATAATAAAAGTACTAGCCCATCGAGACAATGAAGTGGTTCAAATTTACTTTTTAAAATAAAAGTCACAGAGTTGAAATAAATTTCAGGATATCTAGACTACTTATCCAAGCAGCAATAGTAGTTGAAATAATTATCATCTTTCCCAAATAATTTTTATCTTGTGCTTGTGATTTTACATGAACGTTTTTGCAATGGAATTTAGATAATCAAAATGATATATCATGTCTACTTTTTGTCTTTTTGGTATCACAGTTCGATTTGAAGTGTTTTTGGGGTAATTGTATATACATTTTGTGAATGTGTATTTCATTTTACTGTGAATCAGAAATTTTTAGGTGTACTGGGTGTAACTGTATTTTTCAAAATTGTATTTATTCATAGCATGGGGGAGGAGAAATCATATTGTTTTATGTTTACTCCGATGTGTGCCCCTTATCCACATCTGAGATTATTTCTGTTATTTGATCGAAGTGGACCATGCACTTACATCACAACATTTAGGTATTTTATAGAAAATGTGCATATATTTTCAATGGTTTTTAAAATTCAACAACATGTCAACTACCAGGGATCTATTCAAGGCCCGATTACATTTAGCCCGACGCTCGTACTGTGCGTTGAAATTTAGTCATAAGTAAAAAAAAATGATCGATGTATCGTTGTGCATCCAACTCCTGTAAAGAATATGGGAAAGGCGCTAACGAGCTTTCAGCGAAATCATCACGCGTTGCCGACGTGCTGCGCGTACATAGGGCGCATACAGACCGTACATACATCGCATTGACTAGAAGTTCCAACGAATGCACTGCGCATTCAACGTAAAGTCCGCGAACAACGGCATGCAGTCACGATACTATGAAATATGTAAAAATTGTTCCAAATCAATTTCCAATCATAATGTGACTCTCTTGTAGGCGTGGATTCACCGACCCCTATAACATAGACCTAACTACTCTGTAAGTGTGTGAAAGTCACATAAAATGACTAAGTTGTTGCCAAAAGATTGCCAAATTTTTCGCGAAAATGGCTGCCATCTTGAATTTCGCCCGGTACCTTTTGTTTTCCTTCCACAAAAAATGTATACTCATATGAAATTGTTTTACCTTCTAAAAGTAAAATTACGAAAAGAGTAAACGTGTCCACCAAATAGTAAGATTTATTTCGCTTGTAGCATTTTGTTGAAAATGTTGAACAAATAAGATCCTAAATTCTTTTAGAAAACAATTTATATGAACCTCGGTTGTTTCAACATCCATGAGGGCTGGATGAAAAGTGACGAGGAAGATGGAACTTGGCGCGCTTAATTATATCGTACAACTACACGATAGGACATGCCACGTTACCGCTACGGGAACACGCAAGAAGAACGTTGGGTGGGCTAGACATCCGTTCAGGACTCGCTCAACTTGCTGCATGTTCGCTGGGAAATCGTTTAAAGCCAGTTACGTGCGCTTTTCGTGAGCGCGTGTTACCATGCCACGTTACCGCTACGGGAACACGCAAGAAGAACGTTGGGTGGACTAGACATCCGTTCAGGACTCGCTCAACTCGCTGCATGTTCGCTGGGAAATCGTTTAAAGCCCGTTACGTGCGCTTTTCGTGAGCGCTTGTTGTTCGCCGCCGTACTTACATGTACTACGAATACTAAACGTACGTCCCTCGTATGTCAAACGTTCTTTTAGCGTGTAGAATCATGCAACTCTTCACCCAATTTTAAGCATGCTTAAAAAGGCTTGATCAAAATATTGTCGCACGAGGGGCACACATCCAGCGCATTGATTTTTTGCAGCTTTAGCTTCGGTAGATGTGCGTCATTGTGCGTTAAGCGTTCGTCGAGAGCGTTTGACGCCATCCGATTGTGCGGATTAGATTTTTCATAGTTTCCAGTCATCCTTTTTTCTATACTTTGGTAAATGTATAAAAAAAATAAGTATTCTATTTTATTGATAAAAAAATATTCAAGCAAAGGCATAAGACTTGAAGAGGTCATTGTAAATTTCTTTGCGTTCGGGTTAGTATATTGAACAATGGTTGTGTGATATGTATATCCTTTATTTTACAGCATTTCATAATTTGCAATATTTGTGTACAATATGTTTTAAATGTTGTGCATTTAAGGGTATGTATAAACATATATTCTTCTTGTTTTATTTCGCACTATGTTGGTACTGGCTAAGTCTTTTTACTCAATTAATTTGATTTGGGAAGATATGGATATATTTGTAGTAAGAACTAGAGGAAATAATTATCATTGTTTTCTCTACTCCTTAGTCACTTTTCTTTTCCTTTATTTCTGAATGAGTATTTTGCTTTGTTTCTAAGAAGTATATTCAATCCGGATTCACTTGGCATGGATGAATAAATTCCTCCCATATACTGTTAATAAAATACATTTGTGCATTTATGTATTGTCATTTTTAATGGCCAGCAAGGATTCAGATGTAAAGTGTTTGTACCTGTTCCCAGTTAAATGGTGTTTGTGACTGCGCTGACACTACATATTTTTACCTCACCGCCCCTGACCTTTTTCTTTCAAGTTGTTTTATGCCATACATGATCATGAATTGGTCACTGAAGAAAAAAATAAAAGTTAAAACAACAAAAATTACAACAACAAAAAAACAAGCCACAGAACAATTACTTATATGCATGTAGGAAGATTATTATAATTTGTTAATTCTTTTTAATTGTATATCAGAATCGGCAAACTTAATAGTTTAACGAAAAAAACTAGCATTTTTCTACTGCAAAAATTATTTAAACACAAAACATAATTGCAACCACTTATTTGCTTATTATTGCATGCGGCAATAAGGGTTTGCCAATTTTCATGGCGATCGCGTGATCAGCAGCCACGATCTGAAGTGGATCAATTTGAAAGTGGAAATATGGTTGAAGATTCAAGGAAGGAGCCAGTGGAAGGAATGAAGTTGAAGATGATGTTAGCAGCAATGAGACGTTTCATGAAAGTTGTCAGCACATAACACTACTAGAGTAATTGTTTGCTCTTTAGTTTGTTTTTATTGGCTGAAAAGCACTGGTAACTACAGTGTAGGCCTATATGATAACTGACAGAAAAGTTCAGTGTTGTCAAGCTTCTTTAAATGCTGCCCATGATTCAAGCAGGTTGGTTGACCATGAAGGAAACAAGGTTAATCATTGACAAGTTTCAAACCCAACGCGCCTAAAGGCGGGTTATGATTAGGTTCAAGTAGGCCTATTAATAAAATATAGCAACAAACAAGCACTTTGAGATAAAAATTGATTGTGTACATTCAGAGAAACCCATGATATCATTATCTCATACAATGCAAACAAAAGATCTCTCTACCCACTCTCTCTCATACGCACACAGACACACACATACACCTACATGTATTACTCAATATTATTTTGAATCACTAGCCTTACATTCTCTACTAAAAATAATTGATTTATAATTTTGTCACTACAAATCCTTAGATGTCTTCATGCTTTATTTAATTTTAAGTTATCTCTCATGTACATGTATGTATGTTTAAGGATGGTTGTAAACTATGTTTAGTTCATTTACTTTAACTGGCGATGGTACGGTGGAGGTCATGTTTGTTAAAAAGCAAGAGTAAGAATCCATATCATGGAGTATCATTTATTTTACATATTGCCATGAAGTATATTTAAACAAAACCCTGATAAGTATACATGTATCATCAAACAAACGATACAAGCATGGAATGCGAGCAGATACCTCTTGATAAGAGGCGTGTCTTCGTTCCCGATATTTAAAAAATGTAGATCTAAACTATAAAGAATATAACACTTTTCAACCCTAATTCAAATTGCAAATACTAACAGTACTCGGTTATATGTACAGCCTTTGCTTGAGCACAAGTCGAGTGTACGTGGCAGCTTATCACACAAGCATTCATAAAACTGTACCAAAGTTGCAGTTTACATTGATTTACGATAACAGATGGATGGTGGATAATTATCCCATAAATCATAATTTAGACATTGATATTTGTGTATTTATGCACTGATACAATTGGAATACAACTTAATGTTGAATGATCCACCATGCTGCGTGGCTGAAGATGGCGGGTTCCAAAAGGCAACTGGTTCTCTGGATATTGTCTGCTTTAAATGTTTGCTTCTTCTTGGTCTTTCCAGGTTGGTGGTATAGATTTTCATTCAAAGATCATAACCAATTTTATATAAAATGTCCTCTGATCATGATGATAGTCTCTGATTATGATTATATTCATTACTTCCATGCTTGCTTTGGAAGCTTTTTTTTCTCGTATGGGCCCTGTTCCATACCATCCAATGGAAACTTCAGTGGAATCCTTGATTTGATTGGTCAATGAGAATTGTTGCAATGGTACTTACCATGGAATGACAAAGTTGCTATAGTCATGATAGTAGTAAATTTATAATAAGGGGGACCTGCATAGAAAAAAATTGGTATGCTCGATCTGTAATAATGGTAATGAAAATAATAAGTCAGAAGATATTGGATCCAGTGGGATTCGAACCTGACATTTATTGAAAGCAGTAGATGACAGGTTCGAACCTACTGGTTCAAATTTTTTTCTGACTCATGATTTTCATTACAGATCGAGCATACCAATCTTAAACAAATGGGAGTAATGCCGAATCAGGGCCTCTTTATTTACGACGTTTTTCATGAAAACGTGAATTTAGGGTTATCATGTTTTTAGGTTGTGATATCGACATAAATAAAAAATAATACAAAACAGCAGGGGTTAGGATTTTAATTTTGAAAATAATTTGAATGAGTGTTTCCCAGTTATGTAAAACTTAGCAGGTAATACATTGTTGTATATGCCATTTGCCTAATTTTAAACTAATTCTCGTTTACTCTCAAAATACGGTCTCTTTCTGTAAAGAATAGGTACGAATTTTCAT
Organism: Lytechinus variegatus; assembly: GCF_018143015.1. NCBI lineage: Eukaryota > Metazoa > Echinodermata > Echinoidea > Temnopleuroida > Toxopneustidae > Lytechinus > Lytechinus variegatus. Next base: position 7,416,917 of record NC_054747.1, on the reverse strand, counting down.
GTTCGAATTAAAGCATTTATTAGATCTTTTACACTGTTTTTTCTATTACAATTCTTTTACTTCAATATTCCAACGTGGTTTAATACCACCTACCACCCCCCCCCCCAAAAAAAAGGAGTTTCAACACCAATGATCTATAATTGAAATATTTTCCCTTTGTTCTTATTATGAATAAAAACTTCAATTTTCGTCTAACCTGAACGAAGTTCGGCAGAGACCTAGTAATCACATTTCTTGTTTAATAGTCTGGTGGTATGTTACAACAATGTTAAATTTATGATTCAACTTTGTCTCGTTTTTTTATATTTCTGCATAGTGTATGATCAAACTTGGTACAAATGACATTAGGTATTACCACATGTGTGTTCATAAGGATGTTGGTGTCAAAGGTCATCTAGGGGTCAAAGGGTCAGGTGATATGAGGTCATGTCAATCTTTTAAAAAAGTTTTTGTACAATTAACTCATTTCCTTTACTGCACCAATTATAATCATACTTTGTACAACCAGGTCCGTGGTGCATAGGATCATTGGGTATGCCACATGCGTGTTCATAACGATGATACGGTCAAACTGTGGCGCAAATCCGATCCATGCAGTGGGAGCAAGAGGGGTGATAGCGATATATTGACCTGAAAATTCACAATTTTGGGACACCCAGAACACAGTATAACGGCGATCATAATACTACCATCTTTCAATTAACTACATACTTCATTGATATTCCGGCTGTAATAACGTTTTGTTGCGATATAAAATGCTGAATGCAATCATTACTAATATGCGAGCGAGCAAATGTTCAAAATTTGGAAGACAGAGTGGATTCCAAAACGTCTTTTAAGTGTCAATTATCACATCAAGTGCTATTTGTAATCGAGTGAATGATACTACATTCTTTGTATTTTGGTGATGACAGTTCAAAGACAATTACAACTTTTCGATTGTTATTGGAATGATTTTGTTGTGATATAAATTACACTTAATATCCTAATGCGAGCGAGCGGATCAAGCGATCATTATTATCAGTAGTTGGAAGACAGAATATGTCCAAAACACGTAATTCAATGGGTGTCGAATTAGGAGAGAAATGTGGCGATAGAGCCTTTAAGAAGTTGCTTTGCTTCAGTTTTGAGTACTCTATATATATCACACATGATGATAAAGTCAACTTAACGTAATTAAAACGTTGTAAGAAAAGGAAAAGGGAAATATAAAGTTGTTATATAAAAAACAAATAAAGATTAAACAAGCAAGTTTTAATCAATGAAAACTATTTTCTAACCTGTTTGAGGTGAGATGAGAATAACAACCAATGGGATTATGATTATTAGTAGAACGGGCGCCTAAAAAATATAAACTAATACGAATGCGGAAATAGCGCAGTGATAATGAATAGTTATAATATTCAAAATTTATAGTGCTTTACACGAAAGTTTCAAACCGATAAAAGGGAAAAGATTACAGAAAAAAATATTTTGAATAATATTCAAGATTATATTGGAAGAAGATGCAGCATTCGAAGTTTTGAGCAAAGTTCATATTTGAAACTATTATCAGATTGTTGGAATGCTTGCCGACCCCGAATTGCTTAAAAAATACAAGTAAAATTTGTGTCCAAAATCCAATTCAAATACTATTTTAGACAAAATTAACAAATGATGTTTATTTCTCCTTTTACTGATTAAACTCAATTAATTTAATCTTGTATTGGTGAGACTAAAGTCCCAGACGATTTTCATTGAAAAAAAGTTTTTTAACAAAGAAATACATAAGAAATCTAAAAGACAGTTAAATGCATAAGAAAGTAATTATGATATTGATACTTTTTATATTATATAAGATCAGAATCATATAAAAAGTCTTCGAGCAAGAAAATTGCATTTTAGGGACGTTACTTAGTTAATTAGAACAAACTTCCCATTTTGCACTTGATTTGAATAATTGACGAGAACTGAGATTTTTCAAAGAATTCGATTGTACAATATTATAGTTTTGGTCCATAAACGCGCATGCAAATTTTTGTTGCGATCACGAGGTTGAAGGCGGATCATATGGGGGGGGGGGGGGGGCTAAATCAGCCCCCAATAGGCCAGTCTTTTTAGAGTTAATTATAAATCCATGAATTGGAAGAAGTATTATGGATCCTCCGAGATCTCGTAGGATCCATGATTTAATGATAAAACAAAAATGAATTCTGTGTTGAGGCGGGGGGGGGGGGGGGGGCAGTGACTCCCTAGATAAATTTATTTTTCTTTATTGCACCGATCTCTGGCTCTTTTACTTTCAAGTCTTGTGCATCTATATAATATTGAAACCACTTTGCCTATTGGTATGTGGTTCTGATGTGCATAATTTATGTCAGACCAAAAGCTGCCTACAGGAGTAGTTCCTGTACATCGAAACAAAAAAAAAAGAATCGTCAGTTAAGGGACGTTATGACATAAGGTGATATGAGCTATACAAGAACTGCGTTATCATTATTATTATTGTTCGTGATGCCGAAGGTTCGTAATAAAAACCCCCTATATTGCCTATACATGTACGTCGATGTTCATTAACCCGAAAACACTTTTAGTCCGTTAATCTGGACATTTGGGTGTTATTCCGAAAACGAAATAAAGTTCGCTATTACGAAGGTTCGTTTGTTCGCAAACGAAGTAAGGTTCATTATTCCGAAGGCTCGTTAATTCGAAATAAAGTTAATTTTTTCGAAGGATCGTTCCGAAAAATGAAATAATGTGTGGCGAAGCCTGTAGATCAAGGAGGGCATGCGTGATGGATGGGGGAGGGGTAGAAACACCGTTTCATTTCCATTTGTTATTTTTAAATAACAACACCTCTGTTGTTACTTAAATATATTGAATTCATTTTCATAAATACTAACCTTACTTTAGTTTCAATCTTACAAACCTTCGGATTAAGGAACCTTCGTTTTAGGACTTACTTACCTTCGGAATAATGAAACTTATTTCGTTTTCGGATTAACGAACGTCGGAGTGACGAACCTTCGGAATTACGAATTTCACCCGACTTTTCAGTAAAGTCATTGGCTTTGATTGGCAGAAAAGCACTGGTGTCCGACATTTACTGTGATAACTGTATGATAACTTGTCAGTGAATGAGAACTTGTAATTGCTGACATGCTTCATGAAAATGCTGCACATGACCCTAGCAGGTAGAACTCATAATGAATCTTAGACAAGGTTAATCATTTACAAGTCTAATGATACTAACGCGCCTAAATGCGTGGTATGATAAAGTTTAAGCACAAATAAAATATTGCAATAAGCAAACACTTTGAGATAAAGTTTGATTGTGTACATTCTGAGAAAGCAATTATCAACTCATAAAAATGATAGATCTCTCAACCTTGCACTCCCTCTCACAACCACACCTTATACTAGTGACTCCAATCGCAAACTTTCTTTACATCAGTGTACTAGTTCATGAGATGTGTGCATGTGTGTATATTATACAAACAAAAGTTTACACTTTGAAAAAACCCTGGGAATTTAAAATATACATGTGGGTAATATTTTCACATATAATCTTGGGCTTGTGTCTCATCTATCCAATGAAAGTAACAGAATCTTACACTTGATTGAGCACTGTCCATTTTTGTAAAGCTCGCAGAAATCTGCGCAGAAATGCTTGTTTTCACGCTGTGTCAAGGGGAAAGGGCGAAATCAAACTTACCCTGCGAAACATTTCTCATACATTTTCCTTGCACTTTTAGTCAATTGAAATGAAACGGATACATTCAAGAATTTTGTTACAATTTTGCCACCCAAATTGAAATTTCAACACTTAGTAAGCACAACCTTTACCCTTTTTGTGCCAGCTGAATCTGAGGACATTACTGAATCTTTTATTTCCATAACTATTTCAAAGTTCTGCGCAAATAATTTTTCACTAAATTTTCAAAAGCAAGTGCTGCTCACTCAAGCAGAAATATTTTTTGACAGTTATATCGTCGTTTGCTTAAATGGATCTGTACCAATGTTAAAATGTGGACAAATCTTCAGGATATTACAAATATATAATTTTACAGGATTTTTTTCTAAGTGTAAACATTTTTTTATACGCACTGTATATGTGATGGTCAAGAATGAAGCAGAGAAATACACTGGGTTAAAAGCTTTCGGCCCTGGCCTTCTTCAGTTTTTATTTGCTGAATAAAACAGATAAAGCAAAATATAACATTAGCAACAGAACGAGCATAATGGTAAATAACAACAAATTACATCAAAAGTATAACAAATGTGATAAATCATATGGTAATAACACGGAATGACAAAGTATTATACTCGACAGAAAAAAATTATAGTAAAATATTACCTGACGATGGTCAGGTAATTTGCTGTTATACAATTATGTTCGTTATGTTGCTTATTCTATAATTTTCTTTATTTGTTTTCTATAGAAAATAAAACGGTTACACTTCGTAATTCCAAAGATTTGTTATTTCGAAAGTTCGTTTTTCTGAAATACGTAAATTGCCTAACCCTCGATGTTCGTTGATCTGAAAACGAAAAGGCGCTTTTAAATCCGAACATTTGTGGCTTTATAGTGAAGGTTTCTTATTCCGAAGGTTTGTAAGTCCGAACTGAAATATACTGACCAGAAAAGGAACCTGTTAAGGAATGCATTTAGTGGTTCATGAATAGGATACATCGAATAATGCGAGTGCGAAGCGCGAGCTAACATGATATTCCAGCCTGAAAACTGGACATTCTAAGCCTTGTTATAACCAGAAGCGGGGAGTACGTTTAACTTACTAAACTGATAACAATAACCAACAAATTTGGGATTTCCTAATCTTAAATATATACTTTAAAAAGTGTATTTCATTTCGAAAAAACGGCACACTTCATTTTGGGAAAAACAAGGGAATTTACAATTTTGGAAAAATAGTATTTCGTTCCTACGGGGACTTTTTAGGGGTGTAAGTGCCCCTGCCCCCCCCCCGCTTTCACCGCCCCTGTGGGAAGGGTTTGATCAATCGTTACCAAGGGGCGGTTACGTATAGTACACGCAGAATTCTCTCATAGGGATGATAATAGGCTTATGAGGCTAGTTCATGTTTTTCTGTCATTGCTAGACCATCAAATATTTTATTTTATTATTCAATTTATTTACACGGTTCAAACATAAATAAAAGTACATGATACAAAGGTACAAGGACCAATCTGAACATGTTAATAATGAATACAACTTAAAACAGACTACTGAACATCAAACAATTAAAATATAAATGCATTCACCGGGAAAACTAATTATCCTATTAACGAAAACCAGTAAAGAGCGGAATTATCATATAAGTTTTCAAATCGATAGGGGCGTGTTGATGCATTTTGAAATTGTTTTGTCAAAGTTCAAAATGTCTACTAAAAGATCAATTCTTGATTAATGACTACCACTTACAAACCTTAAAAAAATCGCTCTCCGCGGGGGGGGGGTTGATTGTTTGGACCAGAATAGGGGTGATAAAGACCCCCTTCTTTGGCTGGGCAAAAATACCATCCACAGCCATCGTAGCCAGCGTTACGGAATGAGGGGGGGGGGACAGACTTATTTCACATTAAATTTATATGTGTATACATGTACATAGATGTGGATCCAGATTTCTCCAATAAGGTGGGGGGGGGGGGGGTTATTCACATTTTCCCCGATCGGCTGCTCAAAAAGCTTATTTTTTTTTCCTTTGAAGGGGTAGTCCGAACAATGACTTCTTAACTTTATTCTTATAAACAAGATAATTTGATATTATATTCCCTGATTGAATATAATACGAACGCGAGAAGCGGGATAATTTTTTATAGAAATTTAAGGATAAGGAATTTCGTCCTAAAAATTGAACATTCTGAGCAATATTATTATACTCTGTTGTACTTCGAAAAGAATATTTGATTTCCAAAAAGGTCACACTTCATTTTGAAAAAGGGCATTTTCCCTTTTAAAAATAACATTTTTTCCTACGGGGAATTTTTTAAATCATCATTCCCAGCAGGAGATGTTGAAAATGACACCCTCTCCTAAATAATTCCTTATCTTTAGGTTATTTAACATGTGACCAACACAAAGTCCTCAACATCCATAATCTATTCGCTCGATCAGGCAACAATTGCTAAGAAATAATAAAACTAGGATGTTTGATCCAAGCGCAATTTCTTGATGCAATACACGCTTTGAGCACAACATACATCATTCTCCGTTGAAACTATTACTTCATAATATCATGTGTTTTTTTAACTACAAAACCTCTGTTGTTACTCAGATTAATTTCATTTTGGGGAAATATGAACCTTACTTTAGTTTTGGACTAACGAGCCTTATTTCGTTTTCGGACTAACTAACCTTCGGAATAATGAAACCTATTTCGTTTTTAGATTAACGAACACTCGGAACGACGAACCTTCGGAATAACGAACCTTCAGAATTACGGATTTCACCTGATTTTTCAGTAAAAGTATTGGTTTTGATTGGCTGAAAAGGACTGGTCTCTGACCACTAGCGTACCTACGGGGGGGGGACAGTTCCCCCTGACGAGTCACAACCCATGCAAGGGACGTATCTCTGCCCCCGACAAGTTTTAAATTGAAATTGAAGAACTTTTTTTGGCTTGTCAAATTTATTTGTGGTGCGAAATGTTCTTTATATCCTGTTGAAAACCTTTTTTTTTGCTTGTCAATTTTTTTTCTGGCACGAAATCCTCTTTATTTGTCTTTGAAGACCTTTTTCAATTTTCTTTTGCATGTCAAGTTTTTTGGCGGGCGATTTGCCCCCCCCTGTGGAAAATCCTAGGTACGCCACTGTCTCTGACTTTTACTATAACTGTTTGTGTATGACGACTTGTAATTGCGGACATGTTCAATAAAATGGTGCACATGACCTGATCAGGTACACATCATACTGTATGTTATACAAGGTTAATCATTTACAAGTCTAATGATACTAACGCGCCTAAATGCGGGTATGATAAAGTTTAAGCATGAATAAAATATTGCAATAAGCAAACACTTTGAGATAAAGTTTGATTGTGTACATTCTGAGAAAGCAATTATCAACTCATAAAAATGATAGATCTCTCAACCTTGCACTCCCTCACACAACCACACCTTATACTCGTGACTCCAATCGCAAACTTTCTTTACATCAACTTGTTTACTACTTCAACTAGGCGTTGTGGCGTGCGCCTGTAATCCAGGATGTGGGGAAGTTTACATATTGATGCAGAGGTTCGAGCCACAGTCACGTCTTTTGTATGGTGACTTAAAGATCGGTCCCAGACGTAAATAATACTATCTGATTGATACACGTCTGTCAAAACTTAAATACAAACTCAAATACAGACACTCAATTGATGTGTTTGTATATTGTATACAGCATGAGAGGCGTAAATATTGTATCAATCGCTCTGATCATTTTTGTAATTCTGAGCAATATTCGTGATTATGGACAAGACGCGTATGGAACTAAAAAATTACCTCGAGCCCGAAGTGAAAGTTGAAAGTTTTGATAAACTGTCATAAAAAGTATTCTAAGGAGTTTGTTAGAATTCATATACACTAATGAAAATGCGAGCACGCAGCGCCAACTGATAAGATTTGACGATCAGAAAAGAAATATTTTAAGAACTTCATGCAAATACATGAATGGAATAAATATGTAAAACGAACCTTATTTCATTTTCGGATTAACGAACCTTCGAAATTTTCAAACCATTTCGTTTTCGCACTAACGAACCTTCGAAAAAAAACGAACCTTCGGAATAACGAAGCGTCGGAATTACGAATATATGCCATAAAAACTAAAGATATCCAGAGCCGACAGCTTTGCAACGCAGTGTACAGTATTACTCTGCCAACACTACCTTCCTTTTTACTTACCCATCAAGCTCTGCCTTATGCCTTTATTTATTCGAGATACATTAAATGGCGATGGTGAAACAGAGATCACGTGTATTTTTTTTGAAAGGGAATTATAATACACGGGAAAAATTCTGGATTTCTGTTTTACGTAGCGCCCTAATGTAATTGAGGGTACATATCTTATTGAACATACAATGAAAGCGTAGAACGAAAACTGACTTTTGGGGATGGAGGCACGTATTCCTACCCTATACTGAATAAAGGTTAAGATGCAAAAGGTTATACTATCTGACATCAATTCGATTGGCAATGTGGCATTCACGTTTCCGAGTATACATGACAATATATCAAACAAGTAATCGTTAACTTTTTCAGAGTTCACTGCAGTTTATATAGATGCGTTGTAAATAATAGCTCATAAATCATAATGTAAACATTGATATTTGTGCATCCATGCACTGATACAATCGAAAAGCAGTTTATAGTGTATATATATTGTATGATCACCATGTCGTGTAGCTGAAGATGGCGAGATCCAAAAGAAAACAACTGGTTCTCTGGATATTATCTGTTTTGAACGTTTGTTCTCTCATATACTTTCCAGGTTGGTAATAGAGGTTTTGGACACGCTATATTAAAATGTTCTTTAATAGTGGTTAATCGTGCTTATATCAACAAGGGTCATTTAATATTGTTTGATAATGGTTATATTATTTACTTTATTATGCATTGGTAAGGCTATACGGATACCACCCCCAACATTACTCTGCTAGGTGATCGGGCGGTGAGTTTTAGCTAAGTAATTTTGCTTGGGCCCCAAGCGGCGGCCGTCCGGGCATCACTACTGTTGGGGGCATCGCTCGGTCGCCGCTCAAGATTTAGCACGGAGAAACTTTTTACTCGCCGCCCTAAAAACGCACGGTGCCCGGCTGGTCGCCATCCGGGAGCCGACGTAAACGAGCGGTCGCTGTCGACCGATTTAGGTCAAACATTGAACTCGTTGGATCATCGGTCGATGATCTCGCAGCGAATTCAAGATCGGCCGGGCGATTACCTAAAAATAGGCAGGTGGGAGACCGCCTGGGGATCGTGGGTCGTCAGCTGATCGCAGCTCGGACGCCAAATAGAAAAGTTCCCCGATTTGACCCAGATTTTGCCTTGACTAATGGGTAATCGATCAGGCACTACTCGACCACCCCTAAGTATTTTTACACCCAGTTCGATTTCTACGATAATCTTTGAGCAACGCCTAAATTCAAGTGGCGCCCGATCAGGCTACTAATCGGTCGGTTGACGCTCTTAGTTTTTTATGTTGTAACTGAAGCCTTTTAAAGGCTCAGGTCAAAACTAAAAAAATCAGCCTGCTCGGCGACCGAGCGGCGAGTTTTTAGCGAATTTCCCCAGGGCACCGACCGGCGGCAGTCCGGGCGCTACTGTTCTTTTTTTTTTTGGGGGGGGGGCATCGCTCGGTCGCCGCTTAAGATTTAGTTCAAAGTTAAAATTCTGGCAGCGCGCAGTGGGCCGGGGCGAAGCAAAAGTGCGCCAAATGTCGTTTTGGGCAATTTCAGAGTTTTAATTTTTGGCATGCCCAGCTGAAAGACAACACTTTGAAAAATACTTCAGAAAAATATTTCATTCTAGAATTTGCACAAAGTTTATTAATTTCCTACCTCAAATCGTAAAATGTCACATTTTGCGAAATGCCGCATATATGACAACCGAGTTGAAAAGGTTTTTCATGTAGGAATCTGAAATGGCACCCACATAATTCAGATAAATAATTTTTTTTCGTGTGAAAGGGTTCAAAGTAGATAAAAGACACATTTTTATGAGGTTGATAGGTGTCACAGGCCCAGTGCAAAAGCAAAGGACAAAAATACTCTAGAGAAAAGATAATTGCCTATGTACTGTTTACACAACAAATCACGAAAAGAAAATGGATTGGGATTACAAATCAAATGAAATATCTTTAATTATAATTAAATTCAACACGTTCACATCTGTGAATAATATGGCATAGAATCAAAGAATAAATTCATAATGAAATTTGAATTCGAATAATATAAAGTCCTTAGCTGTTATCGTTTCGTTGGGGCCCATTGAAGAAAACTGTGTATCGCGGTCAGTGGAGATTCCGAACGTCGATGACTCATCACTATGACGTCACACCGGAGGGCGATTCCCGAGACTTCTGTCCCGTCCGGAGTTCCCGTACGCACCCTCAGTACTCACTGTTGCTACGGCTCTGCCTTCAGAATCTCGGTACTAAAAACCCTACAATAAATAGTAAACATGGAACCACACTTCTAATACATTGATCTAATCACGCAATTGATTCATTAATTAACTTTGCATAATTAGTCGTCAATAAGTGTTCACGTTTGATTGATGGAAATTCATTTCAAAATATCCATAAAGTAATCTTCCAAAATACGTTCAATCTTACAAATACAATACAAATTAGTTATGCCAATCCCTTATAGAATAAACTTCATAATTGTCAAACATGCAACCATGTTCAGGTATAGTATGTAAACAACCCCATTAAACGGACGTAATGTCGAAAATCCTTTAAATTGTTTTAATTTGCAAGATTCAACATTAAATAAGTTCCATATAATCTGCAATTAAGTTAACACCATATTTCGTGCAAATTTCCGTCTTAGTTTTAAAGATTATGAAAATATACTTGTATGAAGTAATTTTGACGTATGAAGTAATTTTGACTTACCACGTATGTGGGTTAAAAAAATACACCATAGAAATCATCTAAAACTCCTTCCTGACATAGCAGCATAAAATACGATTAGCTCGTCGATATGACAAATCCATATTATGTGTCTGCTAAAATTATAGCAGAATGTATAAAAACGATGAAGTTGATATTGCCCCTAAGGCAAAAACAAATCGAGATAAATCATGTCAGCTCAATCCAAACCAAAAAAACGTAATGACCAAAATTAATAGGCCTACAGTACACGACGCCTTCAGATCGGGTTTTAGGGCGTAGTTCATTTGCCTAACAAAAGTTTTACTAGTATTTTGCATATACGTATGCGCTTCGCCTAGACGTGATGTCCAGTCTTTAAGAAAAGCTCTAAACTAGTAAGATTCATACACTTAACCTTGACAAATAACCGCCAACCCAAAATGATATTACTGCTTTAGAGATTTTCAATGCTAACAAATTATAAACGTTAGTCCACTGAATTTTGTGAACCATTCAATCTTCGGGACATCTACTGAGAAAATCTGCTCCCACATTATCAGATCCCTTGATAACCTCAACATGGAAATTATAGGACTGTAATGCCAACGCCCACCGTAAAACTCTGGGATTTTTCAATCTCGCTTGCGACAAGTATGCCAAAGGAAAGTGGTCCGTCTGCAACGTGAACTTCCTCCCATGTAAGAAGTAGGCGAACTTCTTAACAGCCCACGCTAAGGCAAGACACTCGCGCTCCACTATCGGATACAAGCGTTCGCGATCAAGTAACTTACGACTGGCAAAACAAATGGGAAACAATTTCTCTTCATGAGTTTGCATCAACACGGCGCCGATGCCGACATCAGATGCATCCGTGCGCACAACGAACTCGCTATCGATGTCCGGTAATCTAAGTACAGGAAAATGACTCAGCCTGCTCTTAAGTGTTTGGAAAGCGTGTTCATGCGCTTCCTCCCACTTTACTTTTGTAGCACTATTTTTCTTCGTGAGATCGGATAGAGGGGTAGCAATGGTGGCCATATTTGGAATAAATTTCCGGTAGTACCCCACTAGACCAAGAAATGACCTTACCTCCCTTTTTGTTGTCGGTCGGGATGACGACAACACTTGCTTGATCTTCTCTGGTGTAGGTTTCACTTCACCTTGTCCCACGATGTGTCCAAGAAATTCTACTGAGCTACATGCAGCATGACACTTGCTCGGTCGAGCAGTGAGATGACTTTCCCTTAATCGTGATAGGACTCTCCTTACATCTTCCAGATGCTCTTCCCATGACGAACTATAGATGAGGATGTCATCTATATAATGAAGGACGTGAGGGAGTTCATCTAACACCTTCCTCATCATTCTGGTAAACACAGCAGGGGCGTTAACCATGCCAAAGGGAAGTACCAAGAACTCATACTGACCATCAGGAGTTACAAACGCCGTTTTCCACGGTCCTCCTCGACAACAGGTATCTGCCAATATCCTTTTGACAAGTCAATTTTAGTGAAGTACTTGGCATCTCCGATATCTGCGATCAACTGATCTATGTTGGGAATTGGTTCGTTGTCGATGACTGTTTTAGCGTTGATCTTCCTATAGTCAACGCAGAATCTATTCTTCCCGTCCTTTTTCTTGACGATTACCACAGGTGATGCATAGGGCGATGTAGACTTTTCGATTACTGCCATCCTAAGCATCGTCTCTACTTCCATACACTGCCTCTCTCGTAATGCTTGAGGTACTGGGTAGGGGCGTGATCTGATGTGTTCGGCCGAAGTCAACTCCACCGAATGACTAATGATGTCTGTCTTCCCAGGGACATCGGTCATGACGTCTGTGAATTCCCGGAAGAGCGCCTGCATCTGAGTTCGCATGTCGACGGGTACGTCGTCGCCAAACTCCACGTCATCGATGCTTTCGGTCTGCTCAACTGCTGGGAATATAATCCTCGCAGAACCATCACTCTCGTCACCCTCATCCACAATATGGATAGCAGCAACTTGATCAGCTGGGGCTGAAACTTCTTGACTACCATCTTCATGCTCCCTCTCAACATACCTCTTCAGTAGGTTGGCGTGATAAGTCTTCTCTTTTCCATTCACCATCAACTTGTAGTTGTTCCTAGCAATCCTCTTCACGACCTCATAAGGACCTCTCCAATGCATGAGTAGCTTATTGCTGCTAGTTGGTAGAAGTCGAAGAACTTAATCACCACACTCAAATCTCCTCTCCTTCGCCTTAACGTCGAAGTGTGTCTTGTACTTCGTTGAAGCCTTCGTAAGCTCCTTCCTAGCGAGCTCACAAGTCGACTCTAGTCGTTCCTGCAAATCAATGACATACTGATAAATTGATTTGACTTCTTCTTCTGGGACTTCTGTAGACCATAACTCCTTGAGAATAGTCATGGGTCCCCTAACAGTTCTCCCATACATTAATTCAAATGGAGAGTATCCAAGACTCTCATGTGGAACCTCACGATACGCAAACAGAAGCGCGGGTAAGTATCTATCCCAATCTTTAGGACATTCCTGACACATCCTACGCAACATTTGCTTTAGGATCCCATTGAACCGTTCACATGCTCCATTGGCCATTGGATGGTAAGGAGTAGTGTGAAACTGGCTAACTCCTAACAATCGGGCAGCTTCTTTCATAACTCCCGAAACAAACTGAGTACCATTATCAGACAATATTTGATTAGGTACACCTAAGCGTGAAAATATTTCAACTAGGGCCTCTGCCACACGCTCAGCTTCAATTCGAGGTAGGGCTACTGCCTCAGGGTAGCGAGTAGCTAGATCAACCACAGTCAAGATATACCTATTCCCTCTATCAGTAATGGGATCTAGGGGTCCTATCAAATCTACTGCAATTCGTTTGAAACAAGTATCTATCAAAGGGGGAATTACAAGTGGCACCTTACCAATCCGTCCTTTAGGCATTGTACGTTGACATGCGTCGCAAGAAGCACAATAACGCTTGACATCGGATTGTAGTCCAGGCCAGAAGAATTGCGTCAGGATCCTGTCAATCGTCTTCCTTGTCTTCAGATGGCCAGCTAATGCAGAGTCATGAGCTAGTCGAAGAACTTGAGATCTGAACGGCTTGGGTACCAACAGTTGGGTAAACGTCTTCCCCTGGGTGTTACCTAGTGACTTGTATTCACGGAATAGAAGACCATTCTTGAAGTAAAATCTCACTTCGCTATTCTTCCCTACAAGCTTTGACTCACCCTTTTCTGCTAAATCTCTTAGTTTCTTCAGCGTTGCATCTGCCTTCTGTGCTGCAATAACATCTTCACGGGTAGCGGTACACTCCTGCTGCTTCGCCGACCCAAGACTCATAAATGGCCGATCCTTTCGTCTCTTCGTCCCTCGAGTCTCCACTCCTGCTCCTTGTTCCATCTCCTCATGGATAGTTGACTCACTCATCAACTCACTTGGTTGCTCCTGAATGATGACATCATCCTGGCTGTGTGGCTGGGATACATCATTCGGTATCTTTTCGTCTGGTACTTGAGTAACGCCTGACAGATCATCTTCTGTGGTCTCCGACGATGAGGGCGTACTCTGCTCTCTTACAGGTGTCTCCTTTATGTCATCAGGATCACTGTCACAGGAAGATCTATCCTCCTTGATGGATGACTCGCCGTCACTCGCCTCAGTGTAGATCCAGTTCTGATCCTCATCTCCAGGTTTCCTGGCACCTGTAATGTTTCCGATGACTAAATCATACAACGGGTTATCAACACATAATGCTGTCACATTACCTTGGAAATATGGGGTACTAATATACAGCCTTGCCTCTAGCATCCGTCTAATTGTTCGGTCAATTAGCATACATAGCTTTGTTTTTCCTGTAAACTGAGCCTTCTCCACTAAATCCGTACGAACAATCACGCAACTACAACCTGAATCGCGCAAAACTGTTATTTTCTTGCCATTTATACTGCCATCACAAGTGGGCATATCTGATTCTACTGTGCAAGCCGTATAAAGCAACGGAATTTCATGACCACACTGCAGCTTTACCGTAGCTGAATCGGGACCAACATCTTGCGTTTGCGGTGTTGACGTATCCGGACATACGCCGACTACGCATGCGTTCACAGCTGGCTTACGCGAATCCGAGCTTAACTTGCCTGACCCGTCTCTCGAATTACTGCTCTTTTTGTTTGGACACCTAGCCATAAAATGACCTGATTTACCGCAAGTATAGCAAGCTTTTGGATTAGGACATTTGTCGCTCCAGTCCTTATTTTTACCATCTCTCAATTTGCTAGCATTTTCCTCACGGCGTGCGCGTCTACCGAGGTCAGTTGTAGCTGACACATGCGCACTCCTATATTGCTCAGCTAGCAAAATTAGCGCTGGAATGTTTTCAGGATTTCTCTCCCGCATAAATACAGACAATGAACGCTCCGAGGTCTCGTAAATGTGTTCACGAACTATTACATCCAACAACGCATCAAATGTCTTTTCTTTGCCGCTCAAATCAATGCAGCGCGTGACGTAACGAATCAAACGGTTAGCATATTGGTAATAAGATTCTTCTCCGCCTTTCTTCGCTTCACGAAAGCGTTTCCAATTTCCTTCACTCGTAAGAGCAAAGTATTGCAATAGCATATTCTTAAGGAGATCGTAATCGGTTGCCTCCTCTGCGCTTATTGAACAATATACATCTAGGGCGGGACCTGTCAACAAGTTGCCTAAAGCAGACGCCCAACAATCCTTTGGCCATTTACTCAAAGTTGCATGCCGTTCAAAACGGTCTATGTACGCATCTAGTTCATCCGTTTTTTCTCGGAACGCTGGCATACAGGGGATTTTACTAAGACCCTCAGACGATGTCCCAATAACTTTCCTACTTTCACTTATCTTCAAATCTAACTCCTTTTGTTTCGTTACCTCTTCTAACCTTCTTTGATCATCTTCCCTCCTAAGTCTTCGTTCATCTCTTTCTATCTGTTCGTTTCTACGCTTTTCTTCGAGAACCTTGTCACGTTCTTTACAAGCATATTCTAATAATTCTTTACCCGCTAGTCCACACACTTTACCGAATTCAATAAACTTTTCCAAATCCATTCTTTAAATTCTATTTGTTATGAACAGTACTGCAATTAATTATTTTTTCTCATCCCAAGGAAATGCCCCCATTTGTCACAGGCCCAGTGCAAAAGCAAAGGACAAAAATACTCTAGAGAAAAGATAATTGCCTATGTACTGTTTACACAACAAATCACGAAAAGAAAATGGATTGGGATTACAAATCAAATGAAATATCTTTAATTATAATTAAATTCAACACGTTCACATCTGTGAATAATATGGCATAGAATCAAAGAAAAAATTCATAATGATATTTGAATTCGAATAATATAAAGTCCTTAGCTGTTATCATTTCGTTGGGGCCCATTGAAGAAAACTGTGTATCGCGGTCAGTGGAGATTCCGAACGTCGATGACTCATCACTATGACGTCACACCGGAGGGCGATTCCCGAGACTTCTGTCCCGTCCGGAGTTCCCGTACGCACCCTCAGTACTCACTGTTGCTACGGCTCTGCCTTCAGAATCTCGGTACTAAAAACCCTACAATAAATAGTAAACATGGAACCACACTTCTAATACATTGATCTAATCACGCAATTGATTCATTAATTAACTTTGCATAATTAGTCGTCAATAAGTGTCCACGTTTGATTGATGGAAATTCATTTCAAAATATCCATAAAGTAATCTTCCAAAATACGTTCAATCTTACAAATACATTACAAATTAGTTATGCCAATCCCTTATAGAATAAACTTCATAATTGTCAAACATGCAACCATGTTCAGGTATAGTATGTAAACAACCCCATTAAACGGACGTAATGTCAAAAATCCTTTAAATTGTTTTAATTTGCAAGATTCAACATTAAATAAGTTCCATATAATCTGCAATTAAGTTAACACCATATTTCGTGCAAATTTCCGTCTTAGTTTTAAAGATTATGAAAATATACTTGTATGAAGTAATTTTGACGTATGAAGTAATCTTGACTTACCACGTATGTGGGTTAAAAAATACACCATAGAAATCATCTAAAACTCCTTCCTGACATAGCAGCATAAAATACGATTAGCTCGTCGATATGACAAATCCATATTATGTGTCTGCTAAAATTATAGCAAAATGTATAAAAACGATGAAGTTGATATTGCCCCTAAGGCAAAAACAAATCGAGATAAATCATGTCAGCTCAATCCAAACCAATAAAACGTAATGACCAAAATTAATAGGCCTACAGTACACGACGCCTTCAGATCGGGTTTTAGGGCGTAGTTCATTTGCCTAACAAAAGTTTTACTAGTATTTTGCATATACGTATGCGCTTCGCCTAGACGTGATGTCCAGTCTTTAAGAAAAGCTCTAAACTAGTAAGATTCATACACTTAACCTTGACAAATAACCGCCAACCCAAAATGATATTACTGCTTTAGAGATTTTCAATGCTAACAAATTATAAACGTTAGTCCACTGAATTTTGTGAACCATTCAATCTTCGGGACATCTACTGAGAAAATCTGCTCCCACATTATCAGATCCCTTGATAACCTCAACATGGAAATTATAGGACTGTAATGCCAACGCCCACCGTAAAACTCTGGGATTTTTCAATCTCGCTTGCGACAAGTATGCCAAAGGAAAGTGGTCCGTCTGCAACGTGAACTTCCTCCCATGTAAGAAGTAGGCGAACTTCTTAACAGCCCACGCTAAGGCAAGACACTCGCGCTCCACTATCGGATACAAGCGTTCGCGATCAAGTAACTTACGACTGGCAAAACAAATGGGAAACAATTTCTCTTCATGAGTTTGCATCAACACGGCGCCGATGCCGACATCAGATGCATCCGTGCGCACAACGAACTCGCTATCGATGTCCGGTAATCTAAGTACAGGAAAATGACTCAGCCTGCTCTTAAGTGTTTGGAAAGCCTGTTCATGCGCTTCCTCCCACTTTACTTTTGTAGCACTATTTTTCTTCGTGAGATCGGATAGAGGGGTAGCAATGGTGGCCATATTTGGAATAAATTTCCGGTAGTACCCCACTAGACCAAGAAATGACCTTACCTCCCTTTTTGTTGTCGGTCGGGATGACAACAACACTTGCTTGATCTTCTCTGGTGTAGGTTTCACTTCACCTTGTCCCACGATGTGTCCAAGAAATTCTACTGAGCTACATGCAGCATGACACTTGCTCGGTCGAGCAGTGAGATGACTTTCCCTTAATCGTGATAGGACTCTCCTTACATCTTCCAGATGCTCTTCCCATGACGAACTATAGATGAGGATGTCATCTATATAATGAAGGACGTGAGGGAGTTCATCTAACACCTTCCTCATCATTCTGGTAAACACAGCAGGGGCGTTAACCATGCCAAAGGGAAGTACCAAGAACTCATACTGACCATCAGGAGTTACAAACGCCGTTTTCCCACGGTCCTCCTCGACAACAGGTATCTGCCAATATCCTTTCGACAAGTCAATTTTAGTGAAGTACTTGGCATCTCCGATATCTGCGATCAACTGATCTATGTTGGGAATTGGTTCGTTGTCGATGACTGTTTTAGCGTTGATCTTCCTATAGTCAACGCAGAATCTATTCTTCCCGTCCTTTTTCTTGACGATTACCACAGGTGATGCATAGGGCGATGTAGACTTTTCGATTACTGCCATCCTAAGCATCGTCTCTACTTCCTCTCTAATTGTCTGTCGTAATGCTTGAGGTACTGGGTAGGGGCGTGATCTGATGTGTTCGGCCGAAGTCAACTCCACCGAATGACTAATGATGTCTGTCTTCCCAGGGACATCGGTCATGACGTCTGTGAATTCCCGGAAGAGCGCCTGCATCTGAGTTCGCATGTCGACGGGTACGTCGTCGCCAAACTCCACGTCATCGATGCTTTCGGTCTGCTCAACTGCTGGGAATATAATCCTCGCAGAACCATCACTCTCGTCACCCTCATCCACAATATGGATAGCAGCAACTTGATCAGCTGGGGCTGAAACTTCTTGACTACCATCTTCATGCTCCCTCTCAACATACCTCTTCAGTAGGTTGGCGTGATAAGTCTTCTCTTTTCCATTCACCATCAACTTGTAGTTGTTCCTAGCAATCCTCTTCACGACCTCATAAGGACCTCTCCAATGCATGAGTAGCTTATTGCTGCTAGTTGGTAGAAGTCGAAGAACTTAATCACCACACTCAAATCTCCTCTCCTTCGCCTTAACGTCGAAGTGTGTCTTGTACTTCGTTGAAGCCTTCGTAAGCTCCTTCCTAGCGAGCTCACAAGTCGACTCTAGTCGTTCCTGCAAATCAATGACATACTGATAAATTGATTTAACTTCTTCTTCTGGGACTTCTGTAGACCATAACTCCTTGAGAATAGTCATGGGTCCCCTAACAGTTCTCCCATACATTAATTCAAATGGAGAGTATCCAAGACTCTCATGTGGAACCTCACGATACGCAAACAGAAGCGCGGGTAAGTATCTATCCCAATCTTTAGGACATTCCTGACACATCCTACGCAACATTTGCTTTAGGATCCCATTGAACCGTTCACATGCTCCATTGGCCATTGGATGGTAAGGAGTAGTGTGAAACTGGCTAACTCCTAACAATCGGGCAGCTTCTTTCATAACTCCCGAAACAAACTGAGTACCATTATCAGACAATATTTGATTAGGTACACCTAAGCGTGAAAATATTTCAACTAGGGCCTCTGCCACACGCTCAGCTTCAATTCGAGGTAGGGCTACTGCCTCAGGGTAGCGAGTAGCTAGATCAACCAAAGTCAAGATATACCTATTCCCTCTATCAGTAATGGGATCTAGGGGTCCTATCAAATCTACTGCAATTCGTTTGAAACAAGTATCTATCAAAGGGGGAATTACAAGTGGCACCTTACCAATCCGTCCTTTAGGCATTGTACGTTGACATGCGTCGCAAGAAGCACAATAACGCTTGACATCGGATTGTAGTCCAGGCCAGAAGAATTGCGTCAGGATCCTGTCAATCGTCTTCCTTGTCTTCAGATGGCCAGCTAATGCAGAGTCATGAGCTAGTCGAAGAACTTGAGATCTGAACGGCTTGGGTACCAACAGTTGGGTAAACGTCTTCCCCTGGGTGTTACCTAGTGACTTGTATTCACGGAATAGAAGACCATTCTTGAAGTAAAATCTCACTTCGCTATTCTTCCCTACAAGCTTTGACTTACCCTTTTCTGCTAAATCTCTTAGTTTCTTCAGCGTTGCATCTGCCTTCTGTGCTGCAATAACATCTTCACGGGTAGCGGTACACTCCTGCTGCTTCGCCGACCCAAGACTCATAAATGGCCGATTCTTTCGTCTATTCGTCCCTCGAGTCTCCACTCCTGCTCCTTGTTCCATCTCCTCATGGATAGTTGACTCACTCATCAACTCACTTGGTTGCTCCTGAATGATGACATCATCCTGGCTGTGTGGCTGGGATACATCATTCGGTATCTTTTCGTCTGGTACTTGAGTAACGCCTGACAGATCATCTTCTGTGGTCTCCGACGATGAGGGCGTACTCTGCTCTCTTACAGGTGTCTCCTTTATGTCATCAGGATCACTGTCACAGGAAGATCTATCCTCCTTGATGGATGACTCGCCGTCACTCGCCTCAGTGTAGATCCAGTTCTGATCCTCATCTCCAGGTTTCCTGGCACCTGTAATGTTTCCGATGACTAAATCATACAACGGGTTATCAACACATAATGCTGTCAAATTACCTTGGAAATATGGGGTACTAATATACAGCCTTGCCTCTAGCATCCGTCTAATTGTTCGGTCAATTAGCATACATAGCTTTGTTTTTCCTGTAAACTGAGCCTTCTCCACTAAATCCGTACGAACAATCACGCAACTACAACCTGAATCGCGCAAAACTGTTATTTTCTTGCCATTTATACTGCCATCACAAGTGGGCATATCTGATTCTACTGTGCAAGCCGTATAAAGCAACGGAATTTCATGACCACACTGCAGCTTTACCGTAGCTGAATCGGGACCAACATCTTGCGTTTGCGGTGTTGACGTATCCGGACATACGCCGACTACGCATGCGTTCACAGATTGCTTACGCGAATCCGAGCTTAACTTGCCTGACCCGTCTCTCGAATTACTGCTCTTTTTGTTTGGACACCTAGCCATAAAATGACCTGATTTACCGCAAGTATAGCAAGCTTTTGGATTAGGACATTTGTCGCTCCAGTCCTTATTTTTACCATCTCTCAATTTGCTAGCATTTTCCTCACGGCGTGTGCGTCTACCGAGGTCAGTTGTAGCTGACACATGCGCACTCCTATATTGCTCAGCTAGCAAAATTAGCGCTGGAATGTTTTCAGGATTTCTCTCCCGCATAAATACAGACAATGAACGCTCCGAGGTCTCGTAAATGTGTTCACGAACTATTACATCCAACAACGCATCAAATGTCTTTTCTTTGCCGCTCAAATCAATGCAGCGCGTGACGTAACGAATCAAACGGTTAGCATATTGGTAATAAGATTCTTCTCCGCCTTTCTTCGCTTCGCGAAAGCGTTTCCAATTTCCTTCACTCGTAAGAGCAAAGTATTGCAATAGCATATTCTTAAGGAGATCGTAATCGGTTGCCTCCTCTGCGCTTATTGAACAATATACATCTAGGGCGGGACCTGTCAACAAGTTGCCTAAAGCAGACGCCCAACAATCCTTTGGCCATTTACTTAAAGTTGCATGCCGTTCAAAACGGTCTATGTACGCATCTAGTTCATCCGTTTTTTCTCGGAACGCTGGCATACAGGGGATTTTACTAAGACCCTCAGACGATGTCCCAATAACTTTCCTACTTTCACTTATCTTCAAATCTAACTCCTTTTGTTTCGTTACCTCTTCTAACCTTCTTTGATCATCTTCCCTCCTAAGTCTTCGTTCATCTCTTTCTATCTGTTCGTTTCTACGCTTTTCTTCGAGAACCTTGTCACGTTCTTTACAAGCAAATTCTAATAATTCTTTACCCGCTAGTCCACACACTTTACCGAATTCAATAAACTTTTCCAAATCCATTCTTTAAATTCTATTTGTTATGAACAGTACTGCAATTAATTATTTTTTCTCATCCCAAGGAAATGCCCCCATTTGTCACAGGCCCAGTGCAAAAGCAAAGGACAAAAATACTCTAGAGAAAAGATAATTGCCTATGTACTGTTTACACAACAAATCACGAAAAGAAAATGGATTGGGATTACAAATCAAATGAAATATCTTTAATTATAATTAAATTCAACACGTTCACATCTGTGAATAATATGGCATAGAATCAAAGAATAAATTCATAATGATATTTGAATTCGAATAATATAAAGTCCTTAGCTGTTATCATTTCGTTGGGGCCCATTGAAGAGAACTGTGTATCGCGGTCAGTGGAGATTCGGAACGTCGATGACTCATCACTATGACGTCACACCGGAGGGCGATTCCCGAGACTTCTGTCCCGTCCGGAGTTCCCGTACGCACCCTCAGTACTCACTGTTGCTACGGCTCTGCCTTCAGAATCTCGGTACTAAAAACCCTACAATAAATAGTAAACATGGAACCACACTTCTAATACATTGATCTAATCACGCAATTGATTCATTAATTAACTTTGCATAATTAGTTGTCAATAAGTGTCCATGTTTGATTGATGGAAATTCATTTCAAAATATCCATAAAGTAATCTTCCAAAATACGTTCAATCTTACAAATACAATACAAATTAGTTATGCCAATCCCTTATAGAATAACTTCATAATTGTCAAACATGCAACCATGTTCAGGTATAGTATGTAAACAACCCCATTAAACGGACGTAATGTCAAAAATCCTTTAAATTGTTTTAATTTGCAAGATTCAACATTAAATAAGTTCCATATAATCTGCAATTAAGTTAACACCATATTTCGTGCAAATTTCCGTCTTAATTTTAAAGATTATGAAAATATACTTGTATGAAGTAATTTTGACGTATGAAGTAATCTTGACTTACCACGTATGTGGGTTAAGAAATACACCATAGAAATCATCTAAAACTCCTTCCTGACATAGCAGCATAAAATACGATTAGCTCGTCGATATGACAAATCCATATTATGTGTCTGCTAAAATTATAGCAAAATGTATAAAAACGATGAAGTTGATATTGCCCCTAAGGCAAAAACAAATCGAGATAAACATGTCAGCTCAATCCAAACCAATAAAACGTAATGACCAAAATTAATAGGCCTACAGTACACGACGCCTTCAGATCGGGTTTTAGGGCGTAGTTCATTTGCCTAACAAAAGTTTTACTAGTATTTTGCATATACGTATGCGCTTCGCCTAGACGTGATGTCCAGTCTTTAAGAAAAGCTCTAAACTAGTAAGATTCATACACTTAACCTTGACAATAGGATAATGGTTCCTCAAAATAGGCTGATAATCCATGGTTTTCTATTTACATTAGAAATGTTGGGATTTCCGTGGATTTCCGTTTGAAATATATCATCATCATCATGATGTAGAATAATGTCAGTCAAAAACCCTCCTCATAGTAAAACATTCGTGGTGTTATACTCTGCGTTTTACCCAAGTCTACACCGCTCGATAAAGAACAGTTTATATTTTAAGTATTTTGTTTAATCTAATGATCACTTTGATGCCATAAAATTATTTTCAGGATCTCATACACACTTTTTTAGGCATGTGAGAAGCATAAGCCAACATTCACTCTGGTCAATCTTAAAGTAACACAAAGTTTATATTCTGCACATTGTTTAGCGTAATTTGTATTTTCACAGATATGTTTTAAGTAGCCAATTACGTTCAGTCAATTATACGCCCCAAATTACCCTTAATCAACATGTTAAGGTATAAACATAACACGGTATATAACAGTGTTGTAGTGCCTTGATGCTCGGCCTTGGCCTTAAGGCGCCTTAAGGCCTATTTTTTTCAAAGCCTTGGCCTTGAACATTCAAGCCTTGGCCTTGAGAGGGCCTTGGCCTTGAGGATTTTGAGCCTTGAAATTTCAAGGCATTTTCAAGGCATTTTCAAGGCGTTTTCAAGGCATTTTGTATTTTGTACTTTCATTTGTTTTATATAAGTAATTATAAATGTTTCAATTGTTCTGTATATTTAATGGCACTAATGGTCAAAACTACCAGTCACCAGTAACAGTAGCAACAGCAGTAAGTGTACTAGCTGTGTCATCGATTGTAATTGTTAAATCATCATTATTAAGAATTATCATCACATTGTAACAAAGAAAACAGCAGTGATGAAAAATAACTATTAATTGGTAATGTGTTGTAATCATGACTAATGATGATAATGACAATATTAATAATAATGATAATAATGACAGTAATAATGATTATGATCAAGATTATAGTGCTTTGATGAAAGGAATAATTCTGACAGATCTGACTGCAATTTTGACAACAACTTTCATACTTTAAACATAGCTAACTCTAAGGAATGATTTATAACAAGGTTGATTTCTATTCCATTAGGATTTTCCTTGTATTATTTTCTTTAGCCAACAAGAATGATTTAAGTCTTAATTATATTCTGAAAAGATTTGGAAAACTTGTAGACAGACTTTAATTTTGTTATATCCAAATTGGCTATGTCAATGGCATGATGAGCCAAAAATTTAGAGGGGCCAAGCATGGCATATAGAACAAAATTTCTGCCAAAAAAGTTGAAAGCGATTGAAGCGAGCGAGCGAACAAAATTTGTCACCCTTTTGCTATAAGAAAAGCTTTTTTTGAAAGACTGTGACAGATGTTTTGAAAATAATATCAAATTTACTCCACATTTTCCTTTCCTTTATCCCCCTATTTTAAGTTTATTCTTGGTGGTGGAACTTCTTCCTCTCTCATTTTTTTTTTTTTTGGGGGGGGTCTGATATATTTTTAAACAGACGAGAAAGAAGAATGGGAAGAGAAAGAGAGGGGATAAGGGAGAGAAATATGTAAAGGGGTAAGAAAGATGGGCGTGGCTGTTTGGGCAGAAAATACTGCAAAATTAGTTAATGATAGGCAGTATATCTTTTGTAAATTGTAAGGAGAAACATGTAAGGGCATAAGAAAGATGGGGGTGGCTGGTTAGGCAGATCATACTGCAGAATTAGTTAATAATGATAGGCAGTACATCTTTTCTAAATTGTATACATTTTGTGTTGAGTCTAGTGTCTCAGATTGACAAAACAAAGGGAAAAAAATCAATGAAATAACGTATGTTTGTTTTTGTGTCAATGTGGGTTCAAGAAATAATGATTAATTAAAATAATGATATATAATTAATAATTATCAATATTATTAATAATTATTAATAATTAAATGTTTCAGGATATAATCAAGATTTACCCCCCCCCACTAAGGGTATGGGGTGCGCCCCATTTATTTTGTATCCTTTTGAATATAACTTTATTTTGTAAGTATTCTTTATTCTGTTTTTTTTAGGTAAAATAGGTGTAGAAGATACAAGAAATGAGAATTGAAATTTGAAAGTGGTTGTAAGCAGAAAAAAACATGAAAACTGGCAAGAATCCTAAAAATAACACATTTTCAAGTCAGCATTTAAAAATTTCAGCTTGCGCTCTGTGCTCTCTTAGGTTTGAAAATCACAAATTTTGAATCATGCTTACATCAGTTATTATTTAGTACAGTACTACATGTAATCCTGTTCATGGTAACAAAAATGTATAGAATGGTGTTTTCTGGTTGAAATATCACAAATTTTTGGCTCGCTTTCTGCACTCGCATCAATTATTGTACTGTACTCATTCTATTCCTGTTTACACACAAAAAATGCTTAGAATGTCCAGTTTTCAGGTTGGAATATCACAATTTTTTTTGCTCGCACATTGCGCTCGCATTACTTTGATTGGTGAGTTATGTATCCTATTAAAAATGCAGTCCTTGAATGCTTCCTTTTCTGATCTGTACATTATCTAGCGTTATTTCTTTAATTAGATACACATCTTTTTCATGATTACAAAAACAGCTCAGAATATTTAATTTTCATGTCTTATTACACATGTCCAGAAGTTTGAGATCGTGGTTTGTACCGGCAACATCATGCAACAGTGATTTAGTGATTTAACAGTCATTAACCCCATAACTGACCCAAAAATCAAGTTTTACAACTTCAGAATTGATTTTCTTTTCAAAACTGCTTGCTTGCTACACTTTCTCACTGAGAAGTAAAACCTAAATCAAAATATCTATCTTATCAATAAGAAATAAATTTAAAAAGGCTTTGCTCAACTTAATTTCTACAAAACAAAAAACTACTTCACACAGTTGATAATCTCATTTTGAAAATACATGTATCTGTTAGCACCAAAAATTCCCATTTTGGTATAAGTGCCTTTTTGGCTCTGAACCACCCCCCCAAAAAAATATTATATATAATATATTATGTCTAAATCTATCATGAAATTATTTTTGTTTTAAATGTACAAGGGTGAAATTCTTTATTCGCTCAGTCCGCTCGCTCACATACATTTTTGCCATGTGTGATGTTTAGCGGCCTAAGCATTGTTAGCTCATTGTTCTGTATATCGAAAGTTTGAAATGCCTTGGCCTTAGCCTTGGCCTTGAGGTTTTCAGGCCTTGGCCTTGGCCTTGGGTTTCCATGCCTTGGCCTCAGCCTTGGGTATTGAAGCCTTGGCCTTGGGTATTAAAGCCTTGGCCTTAGCCTTGGCCTTGGAGGTTTGAGCCTTGACTACAACACTGGTATATAATTTGGGCGCACTTTGAACTCATTCTGACCCACTGTGCCGCGGCGTCTGCTTACTTTTTACTCTCCGTCCTAACTACGCTCGGTGCCCGGTTGGTCGCCGTTAAAAGTTACATTGTGAGAAAGTTTTAAGTTTAAGGCTTTGTGGTGATATTGATATCATTCAGGCTCAAAATAAAAAAAATTGCACAGTTTGCCAAAGAAACAGAGGTAGAAAATTCAGTCTAGAGGCACATTTTTCATGCCTGAAATTCACTTATGATTAAAAAAGTCGGTACAAAATAAATGACCAATATGAAAGAGAAACATTTACTCTGTCAACCGGGGTGCAATGATATCAAAATTCAATTGATGAATAAGTTAAAATCGTCACACCGAAATGAGAGAGAAGTCGCAAATCAAAATTCCTAGAAATTCGACAAACTAATAAAAAAGTCAAAATTTTGAAGATTTTTTTATTTTTCAGTTTTTAGATTCTTCCATGTTTCATAATTACTCTGTGAAAAAAATGAGTGAATTTGATGACGGGAAAGTGATAAAAAAACAGTTTTTCTGCGAGTGTTTTTTTTCGGTCAGTTCGAAATTTTGTGATACTTGGCACGCTTGACTTGATCGAAGTTCGCTTCATACTAAGCTCCGCCCCTAGCAACGTACGCCATTGTTGATTGGCTATTCATTTAAGCTCAAGTACAACTGGCGGCGTCTGCCGACCGCCTGCTCGATCGATCGGTTCAATGAGCCTCAAAAGAAAGATCAAAAGCATCGCTTTCAATAGGTTTTCTGAAATTGAAAAGGGGGCTTCTTGAAAAAAGTTTACAAACGGGATTCAACTTCTAAAGGGCTATTTTTTGTAATAATGGCAGTTGGTACTAGACGGGGGCGTTAGCAATAGATTGATATGCCTACTTGACTTAGAGTGTATAGCTTGTTTATAACACGGTTTGATGGCGAGAATTAATTTCATAGAACATAACATGGACATGTTGAAGATTCTGTTTATTATTTGCAAGTGATATGGATGTTTCGAAGAGAAAACTTTAATTTAAAAATAGAGAGTTTCAAATCCATAAACGTGATGTATGTTCGCGAATGTGGGTTAATTGATCTGCAGTATCATTAAAAGAAAAAAAAGGTTCATCATGAAAGCTTTGTGAGCTTTATTATTTTCAATTATTTTTGCCTTCAATTTTTATCATGTTTGTATGAACGATAGAGAAAGAAACAACATTCAGGAAGTCAGAGACAGAAGAAAATGAACTTCGACAACTTAGGCGCGGATCCAGGGGAAAATGAAAATTCTGGATCCGCTCCTGACTTTGACCAATGAAATATGGGATCATGCAGTAGGCCTGCATTTTAAATTTTTTGATTATGGTATACGGGTCTTACGATATTGATGAAAATATTAGTCATTTTAAATACACCTATTGAAATTAACATTTCCTAAAAGTTATTGTCATGTTGTCCCATTCGACTTTGCCCAGATCTATATTCTCTCTTTCCCTCTCTGTTATTCTCTTACCTTCTTCTTTCGTTTTTCTTGTGTTTTATTTCTTCCCCTTTTCGTTCGCTCTTCTCATTCAGGCCATTCGGTCTCTTCTTTCTAAATCTCCCCCTTGTTCTTCCTCAACCCCTTTCTCTTCTTTAATTCTAATTCGGTAATTCCTCTTTTGTTTTCCGTTCTTCTCCCCTCTCGATCTTCTCTTTTTTTCCATGTCGATTATTTTCTCCTCTTTTCCTTCTTCTCTCTCCCCTTTGTTCACCTTTTCTATTTACATAATCCTGTTTTTCGTTCTTCCCTCTTTTTGCCGGTTTTTCTTTCTTCTTTCCTTCTTTATTTTCTCCCTCCCTCACCCACCGCCTCATTCCTCTTCTTTTTTTACTTTGTTCCTCTATAATATAATATAATTTCTGTTTTCGTTCTTCCTCTCACCTGCTCATCCCAGATCTTATTCCCCCTCCATTTCTATTTTTCTACCTCTTTACCTCATTTCTTCCCCTTTTCCTTCTCCTTTCTCTCTCTTGCTCATCCCAACGTCTTATTAATCTTCCTTTCCCCACTTATTTTTTATTCTTATTAATTCCTTCTTCTCCCCATTCGATCTTCAATTTTTTTTTTTATCACCGCCGTTCTTTATTCTTCCTTGCCACATCCACCGTCTTTTCCTCCATGCCCATTTTCTTCTTGTTCTTATCTTTGTTTTATCCTCTTCACATTTCGGTTTATCGTTCTTTCCCAGTTTGATCTTCTCTTTTGTGTGTGTAAGCGTGATTAGTCAGAAAGGGAAATAAATGACAAAGATGACAAAATAGCAAATAATTAAGAGCGGGATATTAAGGTAGAAAGGAATGAGTGAAAAGTTCGATTGAAAAAAATAACAAAACGGATAAAAAAACAGAGAACTATAAACACAACCGGGCTGCCTTGTTTTAATGTTTGAATCATACCTGCAATTAGATTTAGAATGGCGGCTAGTTTTAAGGTTTGAAATGGAACTTGGTGATAATAATACAAATAGACATACACAGGCTCTTCAATCACTCTTTCTATCAGAGCTTTCTTGAAATGAAGTAAACTGACAACAATAAACATTATGTCAATTCTTTCATTTATTGATATTTATTTAAAAAACCTTTGGTAATATAAAAACAAATTCGAGGAGTTCACTTTTTCGTGGGAAATGAGCATAGAATTGGAGTCTCCAGTCAAGATACCCATGATAATGATAATTATACGCCTCTTTATCGATCTTGGCGACGTCGCTTGGCGGATACGCATTTACATGGTAAAATGTCTTTGAAAGAAATTTAAAAAATCAATAATTGTTCTTTTCATTCTAGCGCTTACTTTTGGCGACAAAAGAAAGAAGGGGAGAAATCCCTGTTGTTTGTCCTTTCATTCTTCGCAAAGCAGTGTAGGCCTATTGACAAGGAATAAGGTCAAGTCAATTCCAACGGCGAGATTGTAAACAAGGCCTGACCTGTGTGTGTGTGTATTTGGGGGATCGGGGGGGGGGGGGATTATCCCATTTTCGAGGGATAACTATAAACAGGGGAACTATGGTGCTTTGTGCCATTTGAACTTTCTTTCAACAAACCACATCCTTCGCCTAATTTGATCATTGCTAGTATGAGAATGATAGCTATCATGAGGAAAGCTTTTTCTTCTTTTCATTGGTTTGATAAATTTCGAGGTAGAAAAAATCGCAATAAATCTAAAATTGAATAATGTATATCAATCATTATTTGATAACTCAGTATGTCTCATATGAACTTGTAATGAAAAGAATATAACTTTTACACTCATTTTAAACTTTACTAGATAATTAATGTTACGATCAAGCATAGCACTCAGGACATCGTCCTGTCATGTTTTGGTCTCGGATTTTTGTTTTACTTCATTTTATTTCTTATTTTAAATCCATTTATTATTATTATTATGTTTTTTTTTCTTTTAGGGGGTTCTCTCTCCTCCAAAATAAATCATTCAATCTTACAAAGGCTTTTGCATGTTCTCATTCTTTATCTGTTACTGTGTTAGAATAAAATATTGGTTGTGCTTTGTCCTTGATATCGATCCGAATCAGCATTCATGTTGGAGGTGCCGTGGCCGAGTTGTGTCTGGCAAAACATGGAGAGCGCGGTCCGGCGCCGATCCCCGAGGCTACATTTTTGCTCTTATATCCTGCATTCAGATACATGGAAATCATTTACGCATTATTTGCACCTTGGTGTGCACTTGTTTGTTTAAAAAAAGTAAAAGCGTATCTTCCCTAATCTATCCTCTGTTAGAAATAATTATGACGGGACTTTACTCATGGTACCTCCTGGCTCTTTTTGTGTAGAATCAAGACGTTTATTTCAAGGTTTTTTTCTCTGCATCACTTTTAGAATCACTGTAACCTTTTTTTTCATTAATACACCTTTCTGTATTTTGTACTAATTTTGATACTAATTCACTGTCTCAATCTAACTTAAATTTTAATAAAACACGCACAAACCATTAGTATAGGTGAGGTACGAATTATTTTGAAGGCCCATCTTACCATTTTACAAGGGATAGTTTTTTCTTTAGAACATGCGGTTAAAGTTCAGGTCATAATGACTCGCTTGATAGACTACATGTCACGAGTCCGGGTGAGAGTAAACGCCATCGACATTCAAACAAGCCGATGGCACAATGAAAATCAATGGAATACTCCCCTCTCCATGGTTTCAGGTCCAACCTTTTAACCCCGCCTTTTATTTTATTAATAAGGGAGATCATGGCATTCTTTTTTTCTTTCACGAAGATTATTATAAAACCCAGTTTAACCAATGATGTGTACGTAGAAGATAACTGATTGACGTGGGACGTTGTTTCGTCTTGCAGTCGCGCGTGACTTGCAGGTTGGCTATTGTTCTCAATATAGCCTCCTTATTGGTTAATTGTTTCGCCTTTTTGGCATGCGGTTACTAGGGCATTTCGATTAGCTCGGCGGTGGCAAAATAGATTTTTTCATGGAGCAGGTTCAAAACGGAAGTCAAACTTCGAAGGCGTTTTTCTCTTGATTTTTATTTTCAAGAGACCAATTCTTCTTGCATTCCAAGGATAATATCTCCACTATTATTTACTCTTAAGGATCGAGTGATATATCAAATTAAAGGTAAAGAAACTGGAAATAATAATCACCAAAAATCTTGGATTTGAAAAATTCCCACTTGTCTCTCATTTCGGTGTGACGAGTCACATATGGGCATGTCTAAACTTTCGTTTAACTGGCTCCGGTTAAACTTGGTTCAAATGATCCTTGGGTGATACCGAATTTGTGTAGTTGATCTTTTCAACTTTTACCAATCTCTTTGTTTCTGTTTAACTTGGTACATATGATCATTGAGTAATACTGCATTTGTGTTCATTAATTAACATAACATGGTTAAAGGTCATTTGGAGTCGAAAGATCATGTTGCATGTTTTATTGATTTCGAAATCAGGCAAGATTCGCGGTTCGTGAACCACCTTGTTGTAGTAAATTAAAATTTTAAAAGTATTTATAGATTTATGAAACCTTCATATATGCTTTGTTAAAAAGTATCAAATCTGAAAAAGACTATGAATATTATAAAAATTGCAGGTGTAATGTTTCTTTTTTAAAACAACCTTTTCTGTGTTATTTAGGGATTCATGGTGACGTTCCTGATGATGTTGTCTACACTGAGCTACACAGAGATGTAAGAATAGGAGACAGAGCAGTCCTGACATGTCGGTTTAGAGGTTCACCATTGGCTGTCTTTTGGAAAAAAGGTGACGACCCAAGAAATGCACCAAACCTCATCTCTTGGATTCCAACCGATGACGTCACTGGTAAATGTGAAGGTCAAAGGCCATGTGAAGTCATGGAGATGAATGAAAATCATTCATTGGTCATCAAAGAAGTCGGTTTTGCAGAGCAAGGTCGATACATCTGTAGAGTTTCAAACTACAAGGGGAACATCATGCACAACTTTACAGACGTAAAGATGTTTGGTGAGTGCCTTTTCACCATGATTGATTAATAAGCAGTTTCGCAAATATGAGTATAATTTCCTTTATGGTTATTATGTACTGCGTTTTTCCCCAAAAGGCTCAAAGGGCTTACAACAAGTAAAAGAATACAAGAAATACAAATATGAAACCAACTTTCCCTATCATAAAATCTATATTGGAAATAGAAACGTTTTTCACTTTCTGAATGAAGAAGCAGAACTCTGGTGATTGCCTGACAGTCAGATGCGGGCCTACCATCTATATCAATAATATTAAGATATTAGAGTAAATGGTCCGTCGATTAAAACAAAAGATCATACGGGGACTGATATTTTTTTCAGATTTACATATTAGCACCAGAAGTAATTATACTCATAGCCCTATTTTTCAGTTGATACGACAAAAAATTACCAACGTTTTAATCACTGCATTTTTTTGATGAGTGTAATTTAAAATGTGAGTGCTTCTCTGTGTGGAATAGTATATTTTTTATGATAATAATGTTAATGATAAAAATGAATGTAATATAATAGCATTAATGATAGTAATTATAATAATGAAAATATGAGATTAAATACGATGAACCAACTAATAAATGGTTGTAAAAATTGTTATATACAAAGGTGACTGATTTTTCAATAACGTATGTATATTTACCTCAGGCTTGTAAATATTATTTTTCATGCATTTTGAAATTATGCTTTTCGTTGACGGTTTTCGTTATATTGTAATTTTGATGTATATTTGTTTGTTTTTATGTTTGAAAATCTGTAATTCGCCCTTTGGGTCGCGAATGATTTTTGTGCAAGTAAAAGTGATCTTGTCCATCAAACATGACGTTTCCCTTATTTTTACGATAATGCATCCCGAAGAAATACCAAAGAAAGTTTTGATTAGATTATTCTTATTTTTCAATTATTAACACAGAACAAACAAACAAAATGATACTTTATCTTACATATCTTAAAAATACAGTTCTGAGTCATTCCAAATGATATATATCCAAGTTGGCTGGCAAAGTTTCCCGAAATAAAAGTCCACAATCCTAGCGATGATGAAATTAATATTGAAAACCGATAAATAAGAGTCACTGTAACGAGTTGAAATGTCCGTTAAGACGAGATTGATGATGATAATCAGTCAATTCAGCAATCCATGGATTGACAAATGTTCTATAAAACAGGTTGATGATCTCGATGAGAACCGAGAATTCCTCTCTCATAGTAACTGCAAACAGTTCATTGATGGTGTTCAATAATTTCAGAGGATAAATGTTGTCTTCCATTTGGAAATAAACTATTTTCTGACATAAAGTCTGCTGTAAAACTTTGATTTCTGTTCTGATATGATGATGTCGTTGATGAAACTACCAGCTTATATACATTTAACTTTTCACCATTCTGGAAGCTTCTTACATTGTCTTTGAAAAAGACTTTCTCATTTTATTTTTAATAGTCCAATTCTAGAAGACTCTAGAATAACGTCAGTAAAATAACAATTCAAATACCATAGCTAGTCCTATTGCCCCTTTCCTCTGCTAGCAGTCTCTATTACTTGCAGTGTCAATTGTCTGCCATTGTACATTTCAGAAATACCACACATTACTCAGCCTCATTTAGAAAAGCATATATAAACCATTCTGGAATATTCTTATCATGAACTGGGGAGTGTTTCATCAACATTTTTGTCTGACAAGTTGTCAGATCTGACATCTTTCCTTGATGTTAACTGGTTAAAAAGCACTGTTACTATGGCAACTGTCGGATAAATTGGGACTTGTCGGATAACACGTTTGACAACTCCTTTCATGAAACGCTCCCCTGAACTTCTTTAGACAAAAGATAACTACATATTCTCATTTATTTGTTTCTCTGTCTTTTATGTTGACACTTCGCGCCTATGATCGTTGGGTAATAATGGAATAAAACGTCATTTTTGGGGTGAGAACGTCAATGGTATGGGGTATGTCCATCTTTTTTTTGTTTTCGTGCAATTTGCTGTCATTACTTTATATTCTTATCAATTTTGTTTACACGCGGTATATATGTTTCTTGGGTAATACCACACGTGTGTCCATGAGGATGATTGGGTCAAAAGGTTTTTTTTTTTTTTTTTTTTTTTTTGGGGGGGGGGTAAATTGCTCTCATTTCATAATTTCTGCATTAGTTGTGTTCACCATGGAGGTAAAAGGAATGGAGAGACTACGATGTGAGAATAGCTTCAAATTTCTAAAGAAAAACAAAGGAATATTCAGGTCCACTGTAACCTTTGTCGACCACCTATGATGCTGCCACTTTCATGCGAAAAATGAGAAGTGATAGATAACTGGCATATTTCAATTTTTATTTGAGCACAAAACAGAGATATTTAACACATGACGAAATATACATCAATTGTTTATTTGTGATGCTATGTGTCAGAACTGCGGCCAGTCG
Organism: Lytechinus variegatus; assembly: GCF_018143015.1. Classification (NCBI taxonomy): domain Eukaryota; kingdom Metazoa; phylum Echinodermata; class Echinoidea; order Temnopleuroida; family Toxopneustidae; genus Lytechinus; species Lytechinus variegatus. The sequence goes on along the minus strand of NC_054747.1, from coordinate 7,382,575 downwards.
AGTAATTTCAAATCATATTTCAAGAAATATTGCAACATTTATTTTAATAATAATAATAATAAATTGGTTCTTATATAGCGCATAATCAATGGAAATTGCTCTATGCGCTTAGTACAAATTGCTCTCCAATATTACAGTTACACTACAACAAAAATAAATATGTTTTCAAATTTCTTTTAAAAGATTCAACAGAAGTACATGATCGAAGGTGAATTGGTAAACTATTCCATATTTTGGGACCGCAAAAATCAAAACTAGCTTCCCCCCCCTTTTGAAACAACTCTAGGAATTTGTAAAATTGTAGTGTCTTCACAAGAACGAAGTCTATAATGTGGCCGGTGTGGGTATCTAAGTAAACTATAAAGGTATTCAGGTGCCATTTTATGCATACACTTAAAAACTAACAGTGCAACTTTGTAAGATATTCTTTTGTCAACAGGTAACCAGTGCAAATGCTTTAACAAGGGAGTTGCCCGCTCATACTTCTGAGCTTTCAAGATAATCCTAGCGGCACGATTTTGAATGCGTTGCAACCTTTCACGATCTGTTTTATTGATATTAATCAATAGAGAATTTGAGTAATCTAGCCTACTAAGCACAAGAGATCGGATAGCATGGTTACAAGCTTCATCAGTAAGCATTTTTCGTATTCTGCATATATTATAAAGGTGGAAATTAAGAGATTTGCAAAGTGATGTCACTTGATAAGACATGGACAAGGAGGAATCAATGTAAATGCCAAGAGTTTCGACAGAACTGGAGGGGACAATGTCAGTATTACCAACAGACAGTGACAACGAGTGTGGAAGATGGTGACGAAGTTTAGGAGAAACAAGTAACAGTGCCTCTGTTTTTGATTCATTTAACTGTAACTTATTCACCACCATCCACCGATGCACATCATGAATGCAGTTTTCAATTGTTGAAATTGCATTGTGTAAACTATCTCCATTCTTAGGATCAAAACTATGATATATCTGAATATCATCAGCATAAATATGAAATTGAATATTGTGATTCCTGATGATATTCCCAAGTGGTTTTACATATAGAGTGAAAAGCAGGGGTCCAAGGGGTACCTTGAGGTACGCCAAATTTCAATGGATACTTATCCGACCTTTCATTCCCAATACAAACACTGAAATGTCGATCGGTAAGGTATGACCGAAACCATTGCAGCGCCGTCCCAGAGATAGAAAAATCGGAGTACAATCTATCCAACAGAATGTTGTGATCAACTGTATCAAACGCGGACTTTAAATCAAGCAGGACAAGTACAACACCATGTTTACTTTGAAATGCCTTATGGAAGTCATACTTAATGCGCAACAAAGCAGTTTCAGTACTATGATTACACCTATATGCGGATTGGAACATCTCTTGGAAATCATACATATCTAAATACGAGACTAGTTGGTTTGAAACAACTGTCTCAATAAGTTTAGAAACATATGCAAGGTTAGAGACAGGTCTGTAATTACTAAATTCAGCGGCATCTAGGGTACGTTTTTTTCAAAAGAGGGACAATAATAGCTTCCTTAAATTCGGAAGGGAACTGACCAGACTGCAATGAGCAATTAATCATTTTCGTGACAGAAGGCAGAAGAACATCTAGATTACGTTTGACAAGCCAGGTTGGCATCGGGTCAAGTGAACATGATTTATTAGCTGAATTAGAAACCATCTTTGTCACATCTGCTTCACTCACTTGAGTAAAATCTGAAAAATTACCACCTTGAGTATGGTCATGATGGTTTAATAATGTAACATGCGAGTGATCTGTCATGTTCATAGCTTGCTCATCAAGAGAACAACGGATTTTGGATACCTTTTCACTGAAAAACTGTACAAAACTATTTGCAAGCTGTCTATGGTTGAAAGAAAATGGAAGAATCTTCTGTGAGTTTCCAAGTAAAGAATGAATAGTAGCATACATAGATTTTGAGTCGGCCTCTAACAACTGATCATTGAAATACCTACTCTTTGCACGTAACAATGTTAAGTTAAATATATTCTTCTGTTTTAGATAAGCTTCATGATCACTTTCGGATTTGGACTTCATCCATTTTCTTTCTAATTTCCTTCGTTCCCTCCTTAGTGAATGGATGTGAGCATTATACCAAGGACCACATGGTCTCATTTTCCTAATCCTAACTGAAACAGGACAGTGCTGATCCAAGACATTATTAACAGACTGATTGTAATGTTTCACCTGATCGTCTACACTATCGCCCCCAGGGATACATGGACCTTGTAATGCCATTTTAAGCTCTGAGGCAAATGTATCTCCTTCTATTTGACGATAGTTCCTGGACTTGATGAGTATCTTTTGTGATTTATTGTTTGCAAAGCTGAGATTACATTTAACAACATAGTGGTCCGACATGCCTTTGTCAACAACGGTCAATTGTTCAAGAACATCAGCAGATGTTCTTGAGATTACCAAGTCCAATGTATGTCCTCGGTTGTGTGTCGCCGAAGTCACATGCTGCTGAAATCCTGAAGCCTCGATAGAACTCAGGAACTGTCGACATGCAGGTAGATAAGGTTGATTTATGTGCATGTTGAAATCACCGAGAATAATCACATGTCCATTCAGTAAGGAGAGCTGTCCAAAAAACTCATCAATCTCAGCCAGGAATACATTCGTCGTAAAAGCGTTAGTTGTAGATGGCGGTGGCCTATAGACAGCTACAATATGAAGACATTCGTTTGCACTAAAAACATGGGCCAATTCAAATGTTGTTGAGGAAACACTTGAGTTCCTTTGAAGTTTCTTTTGTTTGTTTCTTTATAGAGAATCCCAATTCCTCCGTGAGGATCTCCATGACGAGCGATGTTGAGGAAGGTATAACCTGGAGGTTTAAGTTCTTGGATGACAGTAGGATCATCCTCCAACAACCAAGTCTCCGTTATGGCAAACAAATCAACATCATTTTCAATACAATAATCATAAATTTCAACTGTCTTCTTGCGCACTGACCTGGCATTCCAAAGATGAAGTGACGTACGGGAGGTTGAAGGAGTAGGATCTGCCAAAGTCAAGAAACGAAGATTCATAAGGTTGGCTCTGCTCTGCACTGAATAAGTCCTACCTCCGTTAAGGCGGTTGGTGGTCACGACTCTGATATTCCTCTGCTTCCTCTGACCGCCTCTCTTTCCCCGTTGGTGTCTCTTGATGTCGAGATCGGACAGAGTTCTCCATACTGTCTCTGGAATTACTCCTCTATTACTTTTACCTAACTTGCCTTGAAGGCAAGTTCAAGTTTGTATGATAGATGAATGGTCTCGTAACGTCGACAATAGGAAAATGAATGGACTTATCTTCCTCGATTTACGTCGAGCATTCGACACTGTGAACCATGAACTCCTTTTAGATAAATTAGCAAAGTATGGTTGTAGTGCAAGTAGTCTTAAATGGTTTCACTCGTATCTTGCTCATCGCAAACAGTATGTTTCTGTAGAAAATAATAAGTCGACAATTAAAGATATCAATATAGGTCTTCCCCAAGGGTCGGTACTTGGCCCACTAATGTTTGTTTTATTTATAAATGACCTACCAAAGAGTATTCCAAATGGATCTGTGTTCATGTATGCCGATGATACGACCATATCTGTATCAGGCACATCTAAACACGACATTGAAACACAGCTTAATGAAGTAATGAAGCGAACACATGAATGGTTAATTCGAAACAAGCTTATTCTCAATGTCGATAAGACTAAGACAATGCTACTTGGTTCACGTCAAAGAGTTTGCACATTGCAAGATAAAAACTTAGATATTATTATAGACGGAAAATCCATAGCATGTGTAAATGAATATAAATGCCTTGGTGTTATCATTGACTCATATCTAGACTTTAGGAGTCATACAAACAAAGTTGCAAAAGATGTTAAGCAAAAGTTGGGTATTTTGAGGAGACTGAGATCTACCTTCTCCGCTGAACAATTGTCACAGATTTACTGGGGGTATATAGTGCCCCATATTCTCTATTGTTGCAATGTGTGGACAGGGAGAAGTGATGTCAATTACGATATCCTTAATCGCCTACATAAAAGGGCAGCATACTTAATTTCACACTTAACTTGGGAAACCCCGTCCAATGAAGTATTTAATAAATTATCTTGGCCAACATTGGACAAACTCTTTTGGAAATCTGCCTGCTGCACAATGTTTAAAATAATTCATGAACTTGCCCCACCTATACTTTCACGTAGAATTGTACTTCTAGACACCGTACTAATGAGGAACTCTAGAAGATCAAATAAACTGATTTTGAGACTCCCAAAATGTTCCACCTCTTTTTATCAAAATTCTTTCCTTTATTCAGGTGCCACAAAGTGGAACAACCTTCCGGACGCTACGCGACTAGAAAAGCGGCCAGCCTCCTTTAAATTACTCCTAAAATGATATAATCACAGATAAGAATATGACATCACTTCTCATACTTACAGCACATGCTACATGTATTGTGTTTTATTAGAAATGCATGATCACTTCCTCGATTTGGTTTTTATCCTATGCTATCTTATGCTTTTCTTAAGAATATGCCTGACTGGTCAAATATTACATAATTACCTTTGCTCCTGAACTCTCTCTCTGTTTACCTCTGGCCCTTTCTCTCTCTCTATCTCTTTCTTCCTATCTTACCACGTCCTTTTACTTTCTCATTCCAAATCTTATTCTGATGTGTATATATATTTTCTTTACTTATGTTTTCTTTATGTTATGAAATATATGTTTTTTTGGTATTTATGCAGAGCCCTGTGGAAGACCAGCGATTTTTAATGAATTTTTAATTGTATATATTGTGTAATTTTGCATATTTGTTTGTATAAAGCTGAACAGACTACTCTGGATAAAGATGTGAAATAAATAAATAAATAAAATAAATAAGGATGTCCAAGCCAGATTCAATGGCTGCAAGAGATAGATGACTCCAAACAGGATTACAGAGTAACAAAGAAGAACGATCGTACACTAAACGTCCATCTCCATTGTCATCTTTATGATGACGCGGTAGTCCAGGGTTAGGATTGATGTCACCCGAGACTAACAATCTACATTGAAAAGTTGCACTGGAATTACAATAATAAGTAACCCTGGATTTTGCATATTTCCTATAATATTTTAAACATGATACATAAGGTGAATTTACCAGAACTTGAAGGCCACTTTGTAGGCCAAAGGCTAGTTCTGTTTGAATACCAGAATTACTCAATTCAAAGGGTTGTCGCCTTACAAAAGATAAAAGCAATACCCCAAAACACAACCTAAGTACATGTAAGTACATTGTACTAGATCACCCAAATGCTATTCACTTTCAAAATACAATAGGATCAGTTACATAGCTGACTGATCATCAATAGCAATAGGGTTTATACATACAGAGTCTTGTACAGTGTGAAATGGCTACTACAACATCGAATCCAAAACTTCATGAAATTAGAAGCACTATTTACTCACAATCCTTTGTATCAAATTCCGCAAAAGTTGTCTTACAGCATCTACAGACATAGGAAATAAACTTAATACAATATATTTAAGGTGAAACACCACAAACAGTATAAATAAACAATGTAACTTGGAGAGCAAAAATCCTTACGTGTCAGCCTGTAAGGCGACCAAAAAAAAAAAAAAAAAAAAAAAAAAAAACTGGGTCTGGAGTACAGACTAGACTCATGCCAATGAATATTACACAGGGTCTTAGTTTTGTAGTTGGTTGGGTCTTAGTTTTGTAGTTTTGTATTGAGTACATAGGATAGGTGAAGTGTATCTCCCAAACTGGGTCTGGAGTACAGACTAGACTCATACCAATGAATATTACACAGGGTCTTAGTTTTGTAGTTGGTTGGGTCTTAGTTTTGTAGTTTTGTATTGAGTACATAGGATAGGTGAAGTGTATCTCCCAAACTGGGTCTGGAGTACAGACTAGACTCATACCAATGAATATTACACAGGGTCTTAGTTTTGTAGTTGGTTTGGTCTTAGTTTTGTAGTTTTGTATTGAGTACATAGATTAGGTGAAGTGTATCTCCAAAACTGGGTCTGGAGTACAGACTAGACTCATACCAATGAATATTACACAGGGTCTTAGTTTTGTAGTTGGTTGGGTCTTAGTTTTATAGTTTTGTATTGAGTACATAGGATAGGGGAAGTGTATCTCCCAAACGGGGTCTGGAGTACAGACTAGACTCATACCAATGAATATTACACAGGGTCTTAGTTTTGTAGTTGGTTGGGTCTTAGTTTTGTAGTTTTGTATTGAGTACATAGGATAGGTGAAGTGTATCTCCCAAACGGGGTCTGGAGTACAGACTAGACTCATACCAATGAACGTTACACAGGGTCTTAGTTTTGTAGTTGGTTGGGTCTTAGTTTTATAGTTTTGTTTTGAGTACATAGGATAGGTGAAGTGTATCTCCCAAACGGGGTCTGGAGTACAGACTAGACTCATACCAATGAATATTACACAGGGTCTTAGTTTTGTAGTTGGTTGGGTCTTAGTTTTGTAGTTTTGTATTGAGTACATAGGATAGGTGAAGTCTATCTCCCAAACTGGGTCTGGAGTACAGACTAGACTCATACCAATGAATATTACACAGGGTCTTAGTTTTGTAGTTGGTTGGGTCTTAGTTTTGTAGTTTTGTATTGAGTACATAGGATAGGTGAAGTGTATCTCCCAAACTGGGTCTGGAGTACAGACTAGACTCATACCAATGAATATTACACAGGGTCTTAGTTTTGTAGTAGGTTGGGTCTTAGTATTGCAGTTTTGTATATACATAGGATAGGTGAAGTGTATCTCCCAAACTGGGTCTGGAGTACAGACTAGACTCATACCAATGAATATTACACAGGGTCTTAGTTTTGTAGTTGGTTGGGTCTTAGTTTTGTAGTTTTGTATTGAGTACATAGGATAGGTGAAGTGTATCTCCCAAACTGGGTCTGGAGTATAGACTAGACTCATACCAATGAATATTACACAGGGTCTTAGTTTTGTAGTTGGTTGGGTCTTAGTTTTGTAGTTTTGTATTGAGTACATAGGATAGGCGAAGTGTATCTCCCAAACTGGGTCTGGAGTACAGACTAGACTCATACCAATGAATATTACACAGGGTCTTAGTTTTGTAGTTGGTTGGGTCTTAGTTTTGTAGTTTTTTTGGTAGTATGTACATGGGGTCTTAGGTCTTAGTTTTGTAGACACCCTTACACAAGCATATTTCCTTTTGTCTACAAACTGCAAGAAATGTGCAATGAAACACATGTCCCACGTAATTATTTCATCATTGTGGCATCAAAGTGGCTATACACATGATAAAGGAAAGTATTTGATGGCTCTCCATGCCTTAAAACTCCTTCCGTTTACACTAGAAGGGCTTAACCAATAGAATATCAGTACGTTGGCAGACCCTGTCCGTTCATCACATTATGAATAACAAAATGAAAGAAGAGTAAAATACGTTAAAATGTATTCAGTTTCCTTTTTTATGAAATCAAAGTGCGTTAAGATATTGAAATCACAGAGCATTAACATCAGAGAGTCAATGTCAATCGTACCGACTAAAAAATCAAAATTAAAACTGATCCGGCTCTCACTTCGCCAAGGCCAACAAAATCCACGAGTTGATAATCAGAGATGAAAAATGCGAATAGGCGTCATGCTTCGAGGCCCCAACCAATGATATCCTTGTATCATTCCCCAACCTCGCCCAATGCGTAACTTTTCGGGCCCAAAATGGGCTGAGCTTAAGACCCTTACAGAATGGAATTTACACTTCAACATGTTATGAATAATTCTTGAATATATCAAGTACCAAACTTCTTAAACAACCGATTGCATTGCAGATTACTTTCCGAAACAATATAAGGCCTGTCACCTCCTAGGTCATAAAGGTCCGTTACCAACACAATGGTTGCTTAGCAAAACATTTCGTTTTCGCATTCCCATTCAATAACAACCCATGATCGAGCAGTCACCCTTATTATCTTGCGTACGTAACGTGTCCTATCTTGAAAAAGACATCCTTTTTACGTGTTCTTGGGGTTGCGCATGGTATCCACTCGTCAATGTAAGTGCTCCTCCCCGGGTTACAAGTATGACCAAGAATGCGTATAGCATTTTCATTTTATTTGAATGCAGAATAAAATAGCTTTGTCGATTAAATGCTTTGCTCACACGCATAGGTGCCGCGGCCTGGGATCGAACTCGGACTGTCAATGTGTAGTCAGGTGCCTTAAACCACTCGGCTACGGCACCTCCAAGGATGGTATGTACCACGTGTAAACACAATTCTTGCAGAAATAACAAAATGACAGCAAATTGCGCAAAAAAAACACACAAGTATCCCCATGAGGTTTAACTGTAACAACGCCATCTTTATATTATTTGAATCCTTCCCTGAATTTTCTTCCCAGGCGCAGCGCTAGACCCCATTGGATATCTTCAACGACCCTTCTTTTTGGAATTTGTAACGGACTTATATTCCGATGTTTAATGCATCAGTGAGCACACAGTATTAAAAAATTATGCAAATGAGAAGAAAGTTCAAGGCCTCGGCCCCACTCTGTGCCGTATCGAATGGTTATTTTGGTGTGCGCGCCTTTTGGATAGTGTTACTCCGAATCCATGTCAGAAGGTTCATGAAATAACTGTTGGCAGAAGTAACAAAAATCGTCTATGAAACAAACCCTTTATTTCATATTTGTTAAAATGTTGACTTCTTCTTTCATGGACTTGTGTACATTATGGGTGCATATGTTTAAGAATAAGTTACCCCTTATTTAATCATGGTTGAACTTTTTTCAGTGCTGTCTTTAGCAATTTTAATTTGGAAGTAATGTTTATCAACCGAGAGCAGCTATGGTCAGAATTCTGTGTAAAAATGAAATCGATTTGTTTATTTATGGATGAGTGAGCACGCATCAAAGAGGGAAGATTGGTATTTTCAATGTCACAGACTCATTTTAAAGGGAAATAAAGTGCATATTAGGGGCAAATTCGGTTTCAAATGTGACTTTAATTGCTGTTGTTTTTATCATCCATCATTTCTATCACCACACACTTTCAGAACTTTTAACATTTTCATGGTTCAGAGAGCACATTCGAAAACTTAGGAATGAATGCTCTTTATACTGCAAAAAATTGATTCTTTTCCTAACAATTTCTCATGATCAGTTTAATTTATGGACAAATCAGTGGTGGATCCAGAATTTTAAAATGGGGAGGGGCCTATAATCGGGGAGACACCAACATTTTCAAATTTTAACATGATCTAACAAGTTGTAGAGGATACTACCATAAACCCCTATAATGATACGTCATAATACAGTGGCCACGGAACGGTTTTCAAAGTGGGGGGGGGGGGCTGACCATGCAAAATATCACTATCATATGGTCATTTTTACATTTTTGTACATGCTTTTGGAAAAAAGCGGGGGTGGGGCTAAAGCCACCCCCCGCTCCTTGGCCCCAATGCATTGTGCTCACTAAAGCATGAACATACGATATCAATTTTTTTTTCTAAACATTTTTTTTCTAAACGTTCAAAATCAAGCCAATAATACTTTGACTTTAATGGGGCTAATTACGTATTCACGAGGTCATACCTAAGGCCCATATCGACCGTTTTCCATGAAATTTGGGTTACAAGGGGTTTTTCATTATCCTCTACCAAAATGTGTCATAACAAACGCTGAAATGAAACAAAACAAAACAAAGTTGTCGGAACTGTTTAAACAACTTATGTTCACTTAATAAACGACATTGTATAATGTTACTATAGCAGAGCACGTGGAAATTCCACGGGTTTTGGGGTGTGAGGATTTGACAGGTTTATCAAAAAGTGATAGAGTTTAGGATTTTGGTTTTAAAAAAATACAGATAAGAGAATTAAATTGCTATAAAATGGGAAGTTTTTAAAATATTTGGTTTTGGAGGATTTACATTAACCCTTTTATTTAATTATTCAACGTATTAAAGCATTAGAGCTGATATTCATTTTATCGCCCCCGCCATTTATTTTAATTTTTTGATTTTTCTTAATGTTTTTTTACTTCTATTGGTCCCAAAAAGTAAAGAAGGAAGAAAACATCTTTAAAAGACGCAAGTTTATTTTTTTCATTTATTATTTTTGGTCCCCTTTCTCACTCAAAAAAAAAGCATTAAAGAAAGAAAATAATAAAGAAGTATAAAGGAAAGGAAGGACAAAAGAAAAGAAAGAAGAAGAAGTGAAATGTAAAGAAAGTAAAGTGTACACGTTACTTAAACACGTACATCAAACTCATCTTTTTCACGATCGAAAGAGCCAACAAATCTACCCACTACAAATCTAGCGTGAGTTCTACCCACGCTAGTACGTGGCTGCTGGCTGACCAATCAGAACGCGGCGTTCGGAGCGAGATGGCCCACTTGACGCGTGTGTCGTCTGTAATGGTCGAATGTCGGGCTACAAACATGCGTGTCTACGGCGATTTTCGGTGGAAGAATCGGACGACTTCGTTGTGCGATGCCGTAATGGGCTGCGAGTGTGGCGAGTCCATGGAGAGTGGAAGGACAGACACGCGGTGCGATTTTGAAGCCCGGGCGAGGCGGATCCTGGGATGAGATACGGTTCAACCGATCACCCCTCTTCGGGCTTAGAGCATTCATGTATAAGATATGTAAGAAGAGTAAGATAAATTTCATTCCTCCATTTAGTTATTTTTTCTCTAAAGCCTCTTTCACAATTGACGTACGACTAGTTTTCGACCGCCTGCAATAGTTTTTTTCCTTTTTGCACGATCGATCTCTTGGTGTCTTACGAGCACTCGGTAGATGATCGCACGAACTAGAGGTGGTCGTGACAGGTCGCATCTGAACTTTGAACATGTTCAAAATCAAAACGCGATCAAATACGATCGATTCACTCGCATCAGGTCGTATCATTGGTCGGGCGATCATCGTGTGTTGTTCAACGTTGTACGACTTGATGCGAGAGGTGGCACAACTAGGTAATCGCATTTAGTCGACTGGAGGTCGCATAACACTTGCACGTGTTCTAGCGACCTACAGAGACCAGTCTTGCGACTTGATGCGATAATATACATTATAGGCCATAAGACTGTTGCAAGACCTATCGCAACATGGCTTACAACATTGCACTACCGATGCATTCGCACGCATGCGACCGTTCCTCTGTGTTACAAAATAGGAGTTAAGAATAAATAAAAGAGATGGAAGAAAATATAAGAAAAAAATGTAACATAAACTGCACGAATTTAAAAGGGTAAGATAAGTTCATATTTTTGTCTTTTAAAACATAAATCAAACTTTTTCCGGAATAAAACTTCGAGAAAATAGGGCAGAGGACATTCCTCCCTCAACAAATGGGTCCGCATACTGAATTCGGGTTCAAATTAAGGATAACTGTGGTTTAATTAAGTATAACTAATTATTACATTAATCTCTAATGGTGCAGGTTTAATTTACTAGTATTAGCTTATTCAAACAACAGGATAAGTACATACGCGCACCAAGCTCGTTGCAGACTGGCTAACAGCCCATAGGAAACCCCAAGCTATGGCTGCTATATATTTGTTTGCTTTAAGTTCGATTTGGTCTATACTCACATCAATCACACGAACAATCGCACTGGTTTCATTCAAACGTACGAGCAATCGCATTGTCTCACGTCGACTCTCACGACTATGCAATCAGTCGTGCAACTATTGAGTCTGATATCCAACCACTCGCAATCTCTCGTGCAACACTCGCATGTAATCGCACGAGCACAATACGAGCATATGCGACTTACTCATGCAACGGGGTTTACTGGTTATTATTGTTGAACGACAGCTGTTGCATCTGTGAAAGCCTCTGTGCGATCTTTTGAGATGAATAGCGATTGATGCCTGTTGCAGCCTCTCGCGCGACCAAAAGATCACAAATTGTCATACGTAATTGTTGAAAGGGGCTTAGTAGACTAGACATATTACATATTCTGGAAAGAAAAAGAGGCCTATCTAAACTTTAAGAAGCATTTTGGGATAAAAGTTGGGAACCGGACTTTTTAACGCAATTAACATATGCTGAATCTGATAGGATCGGTTCCCAAGCTGATGTCTCATGTTTTGACCACCTAATTTGCATAAACAAAATGGCTGCCAATCTGACCATTCAGAATATTATTTTTACAGTGTTCTGTTATTACATTCGCTTTCACAGACATGGATACTGTAAAATCTTATATACATAACATGTACCATTTGGGAAAATTGGCTATTTCGCTTTGCGGCTAATTAATTATGCAAATTTTTGCATAGACTAGAGCCATTCTGGAAAAAGAGGCCTATATATAAACTTTTAAGAAGAATTTTGGGGTAAAAGTTTGAAAATGGACTATTTCACACAATTCAAATATGCTGAATCTGATAAGATCGATTCTCAAGCTCATTTCTCATGTTTTGACCACCTAATTTGCATAAACAAAATGACTGCCAAATTGACAATTCAGAATTTTCGACAATGTTCTCTAATTGTATTTGCTTTCACAGACATAAATACTGCAAAATCCTGCATACATAGTGTACCTTCCTGGAAAATTTGTTACTTTTGCTTGTGGCTAATTAATTATGCAAATTTATGCATATTTGGGATCATTATGCTATAATTTGATATTTCAGCTCAAATGTTTATATTTTTGGTACAAATAGCATTTGCATCATTACAAATAATTGTACGACCCTTAGAATATAATATCACAGTGAATAATAATGTATTTTTTTATTTCTCATGTAATTCTTTGTATTTTGTACCTTATTTGCACATGTTTGTTATTGGATCTGTCAAGGTATTGATTATCACTGGAAGAAAATAATCAGCTTCAATGATTTAATTATGTAATCAATTTTTTACATTTTTATTCGTATATATCCATGGGCATAAAAAGATGCACCCACATCTGCAAAGGTAAATTCGTGCAGGGAGTGCCTTCCCGTTTAAAAGCACACTGGTGGAGATCCAACGAATTTCAGGAACCGATCAGTATTCAAGCGAATGTCACTATTAATTGCTTAAATTTTTATTATAAAATGGTATCTTGAATTATGATATCAATTAAATTTGAATCCTGACAGTACTGTAATTCTCAACTGCTAATAGTCAATCAGTTGCATTTAATATCCTTTGGAGTAGTTATGTTATGTTAAAACAAACCTCGGAACTGAACCCGCATATAAACCAACTAATACCTCATTTTACCTATCAATTAGACCGTTTGCCATGTTTTAAAAGCCAGACTGTGATTTCCTAAAGTTCCACAACGAATAAGTCACTGCATATCCTTTCAATAACAAATTTTGATCATTGGACTTCATTAACAGATTACTTGTGCATCTCCATAATATATCTTTTCCAATGCAGTACTGCACCTGTCCTATCACGGTTTGTCGCTTCATCCAACTTCCCCCAGCTTGATATACACCTTTACCTTCGTGGTGTTGAATGATCAATGTCAGCTCGACTTGGTAATAATGATAATAATAATAATAAAGGTATATTTACCCAGGGTAGCCACTTCAGTTCCGAAAACTGTTCTCCCAGCGGGCCCTGCTATTATTACCCGGCTAAGCTAGGCTACCTTCTCGGTGCACACAGCTTTTTGAGGTTTTGGTGTTCCATATTTTGGTGTTCCATATTTCATTGAGAGGGCAGCCTCATATTATAAAAGTTAGCTCTAATTGTTGAAATCAAACCAATTTAGTACAAGTATTCTGCGGAAGCAGTTCGTATCGAAGTCATCGTGTTTGTGTTATTGAGATATGTCCGATTCGCATGTCACAGATCCATAGAGAAACATACACTTTTGTCTTGAGAGAGAATCTGCTGTCTGACCAGATCTTGCACCTTTTTAATACCGCAGTGAATCATGTAATGTCCCTTTGGCCACTTATCAAACTTCTTATATTCACACATCTTCATATCTTCATAAGATATCTAATTGAAAACGAGGATATCTTTCACAGGATGGTGGGTACCTGACATGTTTGGCGCTCCTGTAGGTTATTATTAATCCACTTCTTTTGATCAGTATTAAACTCAACAGCGTCCAATAGCTTACAAAGCTCTGATAGGCATACGAGTCTGATATTTCACCATCAAAGTCTACATGTAGGTCGAGAATTTTCTTCGATTGTACAGCCAGGATATCTTGTTCTATGAGGAAAACAGTTGCCTAAGTTATTTTTAACTTGACAACCGGTTTTTATACCACTGATCATGTCATTCTTTTTGGAAGACTGACAGTCTGTTTTGGAATTGATGACTCTGCACTCCAACGGCTTTCCTCTTACCTTGCCAACACAGCTGTATGAAGCTGTATTCATCACTGGCGTGCAGTATCCTGTGACTACCCTTTGCTATGGAGTTCCTTTGGAGTCTGTCCTTGGTCTCTTACTCTTTAAACTGTACATCACTCCTCTTGGCTCTATAATGTGGCTTCATGGTCTTGGTATACACTTCTATGCTGATGTCATCCAGCTGTATACCTCACTTTTGATCCAAAAGTTAAAGATACAGAGGTTCGTGCAGCTGCTGTTGTTGGTGCTGCCATTGAGGATTCGATTTTGGATGAAGGTCAACTTCCTGGACCTTAACGATAAAAAGCGAAGTATCTTGTTCTGTCATCTCCATATATGCGTAATTATTATGACTACAAGTCCAGTCTTAATAGTTGAGGAAGCTATATATCTCCAGTATGCAAGGCTAGATCTCTTGGCGTAGTCTTTGATAGAACAATGAGCATGAAGAAATGCACATCAGATGTCTGCCAATCTGCATATTACCAGCTCCACAATATTGCTGAGATCAGACATTGTCTTACATGAGATGGTGCAGAAAATATCATCCATGACCGGATGACCTCTAGACTGGAATTCTGCAACTGTCTACATGCTGGTTTACCTTCTTCAGGCATCCCGAGCACTTTTTAACCATAGGATGCAGTGTGAAAATTTGTTCTGCATTGGGCAGTGACTGGGCTGGAATTAAGCCTCCTCGTTTCGCCCATGTTTTTACCATGGAGCTAATCTGTGTTTAGCCCCATGTTTTTATCATTTCCTCTTCTGTATTTCAGTATCGTTTGTCAAAGAATCTTCCAAGGCAAGGATTGGATAGAAGCTGTGGTTTTCAGTTATCACTTTGATGGTTGACTTGGGGAAAATGTATCGTTGCCAAATAAAAGAATAAATCGGTAATGACCAAAAAATTAGTAAGTGATCCAGTAATACAGACCCTTTGCATTTGTCACAAATTGTTCTTTGGTTAACTGCCATGATTGTAGTTCTGATGGAGCTGAATCAAATGATATAATTTTGATACAAGGATGTTAACAATGTACTGATACTTATATCAGATTGCTAAACTACACTGCTTAAGTCATACATTTATTTGATTATTAGATCTGTTATAAAACATTATGATATTTCTTTTTCAAGAAATTTAATTTCAGCATGATTACAGGTTTTCCAACTCCTAAACTGTTCTTTTCGTACGGGTTTATTGAATTGGTAATTGGCATGATTATAGGATAGGCATCAATGTGTTTTATATTGGGCATGTCTACTATACCTTGCAAGTATATCACTTTCTATATACAGGTGTGGGTGTGGGAGCATGTGTGTGTATTTGTTCCTGAGTACAATTAACATTATTACAGAAAACAGGAACATAAAGAAATATCAAAGAAAGATAAATACATAGAAAAATTGGCCTAAATATTATAATTAAGGGCCAAACAATTATCACAATGATACAAATGCTATTTGTACCCAAAATGATAAACTGTTTAGGTGTAATTATCAAATTATAGCATAATATTGCAAAATATGCATAAATTTGCATAATTAATTAGCCGCAAACAGAAATAACAAATTTTCCCAAATGGTACATGTTATGTATGCAGGATTTTGCAGTATCCATGTCGATGAAAGCGAGTATTATAAAAGAATATTGTAGAAATAAGATTTTAAATGGTAAATTTGGCAGCCATTTTGTTTATGCAAATTAGGTGGTCAAGACATTAAAAATTGGCTTGAGAAGCGGTCTTATCAGATTCAGCACCTTCAAATTAGGTGAAATAGACCGGTTCCCAACTTTTACCCCAAAATGCTCCTTGAATTCATATTCTCCCAATGTTGGTCTTGTCTATAGAGCCATTTCACAATTGATTACCGATCAGTTTACGACTACCTGCAACATAATTTATTTATTTGGTGTTGCACGATCGATCTCTTGTGTCTCGCGAGCACTCGCAGTCGTGGTAGACAATCGCACGAACTCGAGGTGGTCGTGACTGGTCGCATCTGAACTTTGAACATATTCAAAATCCAAACGCGATCCAATACGATCGATTCATTCGCATCTGATCGTATTGTACAATGCCTACTTAGGTTGTTGTACGCGAGCAAATGGGAGGCTGAATGTCAAACATTCGTACCGTTGTACACAAGCATACCATCCAAAATACACGGTCCAAAATGTACCGTTGCACGGCTTAGGAGGAGACGTCTGTTACGATCTTTTAAGCGAATCGTGCTTATAGTGTAACTCGCCAGGTAAGTTCGCGTAAAAGTGTTCTATTGCAAATATAATGTACGAGCGCACAGTGAATGGGGATTTTATGCGAGAAAATCACTTCAGTACAAAATATTCACGCACAAACACACTGTATGTCTCCTCTTTTCAACTACTGTTTTAAGATTTTCTTTTGGGGTGGGGGGTTGTAGTCCGTTCTAGAAAAACACATCTTTCACATTACAAAATAAAAGAGATTTAAGACATATAATAACCTGGAAAAAAACTGCAGCATATTTTTCATTTAGAGCAAGTCATAGGCGATCGTGTACGTGTGCATGCAGTGGATCCTATGTGTGCATCCGGTGCGTTGGTGTCAGGTTGGTGTACAAACAAATGGTACCAAACAACACAGAGGCAGTGCGCGCACACACTGGACACATTTTCAATACGCTAGGGAGCGAGTTACACTATAGCAGGAGTGTAAAGTTTAAGACCGTAACAGACGTCAGAATACGATTTAATTCATTTGCGCTCAGGGCATTTGACATTCCAAGGTGCAATACGTATAGCTTGCTGGCTAAATGCACAACGCTGCCAAAGGTTATGTGCAAAGACCTTATAATATATTACTAGACCGAAAGCTGCGTGCGCGTTCAACACAAAACAAATGAGTTAGGCTCCGCCTACCGCAGTCATTTGAAGACAAAAATAAGACCTCATTGACATTCATGAGCGTAAATATATTCATAATCCGGCCTTTTCATTTGCTAAGAGCGTCATTAATACGCGATTTCCCCGATTCTTTGTCATCTATACTAGTGGTATCGTGTTACAGAATTAATTATTCATATGACCTCATTACGTCATCTAATTTATTCATTCTGAAACTTTTCTCTCCACACAAAAAATGGACCTACGAACACTCCGCGATCCGGTGAGTACGTATAAATTGATATAACCACATGAATTCAGTAGACTATTTACTCATTTCACACTGTATTTTGTAATCTTAGGTTATTTCTTTAACAAATTAGAGAGTTTGCTATCGTTCTTCTGTTAAATGAAAGCAGAACTTGTTTTTTGAAATTGAAGTTAGATTGTCATCGTCGCCCAGTGCAGCCTGTATATGTTGCTTGCAGAATGCAGTATTGTTGTTATGCTACTGTGTTATCCGCATGTATTTTGTACGGGCTCCTAGCCGGATGGGCATCGAGAGAAAATCGGGCCGGTTTGGTTCACATCCAACAAGGACCAGCCCACGATTGATTAAAAGAAGAATGAAGCTTCTTTTTGTAAACTGTAACGTTAGATCTAGAGGGAGATCTGCATCTATTTTCAGTAGATCGAGACTCAGGAACAAACTGTGAAGCGGATTGTGGATAAAGATATGCCTGTCATTGTGTCAATCCTCACTTTCAGTTTCATTCAGATATCAAATTTATTTTGCATAACTTCAGGCTTCCGCATTTAGCCCCACCAATTTTAACTCTTTATTATTGTTATTTATGAATATAGTTAGACTCGGTCTTAGAAATAATGCTGCTCTGCATGTTTGTCTTATTATCAATAAGAAGAGGACCTAGGCCTAGATCTAACTTCTAACTTGGTTAACAGAGGATCTAGTCTTGCTTCTTAATCCCACTTACTTTATAATTATATTTAGATCTAGGCTAGATCTACTTTACTTTTATTTATTCATCGATGCTATCTAGATCTAGGGCTAGCTAATTCAAATCGAGTATAACGTATACTTTCCCTACCCTCGATACTTACCCCAGGGCTTATGATCTAGGTCTGTAATGTTATGTAGGTCTAGATCTAGGTCTGGGCCTAAACGGCTCCAGTTAGTTACATGTACGAGTATGACTGTCACTGGACCAAGGACTAGATCTAGATCTACTCTCAATAATGGCAATGAACTTATG
This sequence comes from Lytechinus variegatus, assembly GCF_018143015.1. NCBI lineage: Eukaryota > Metazoa > Echinodermata > Echinoidea > Temnopleuroida > Toxopneustidae > Lytechinus > Lytechinus variegatus. The sequence goes on along the minus strand of NC_054747.1, from coordinate 7,364,091 downwards.
AAGTTTTAGCCAGGGATAAAAGTCATAGATCAAAATTTTCTAAATCGATATAGGGTCTAGATCTCGGCTTAGAACCGAAGATTTACTTTCTAGGTCTAGATATATTAAGAGTCCATTGTTAGTCTAGATCTTGGCCTAATTTAGATATTCTACATGATTGAATGCTGTCGCATGGCACTAAGTCTCGTTGGACTAGATCTAAACTTTCTTACAAATAGATCTAGACCTATTGCATGAGATTATAAAATTATGTTAAAATCAAATGAAATAAAATTCTGATTTTTTTTTTTGGGGGGGGGGGGGTGTGGGGGCAGACATGTGATTTTTTTTAACAGAAACCTGAAATTCAGAAAGTGAGGGCCAGAAGCGACCAATATTATCTAGGGCCATTTTGTGCATTTTCTGAAGTAAACTTGAAGCATGTCATGCAATTCTTTTTTGATGAATGTTTCCACATTTCAGCTCTTACCCAAACTCCTCCCCCTATACATACGGCCATGAAAAAGATCACTCTTATTATTGTTCGCTCTTTTCTTTCACAAACAGGTTGACTTTGAAGAACAAGAAAAGCACTACTAGGTCTACCTATATGGTTAAAGATGATGATCATAAGTGCATGCATCATTTTGAAGATTTTCATCCAGGTATAAAAGTTAAACTAACCCATACAAAATTACAGATACATTACATGCTTTGAATGTTAACCATGTACATTAAATAAAAATAACCTGAGCCACAAAGACGTAGGATCTGTACTGAATATACAAGCTCTCGAGTCTAAAATAGAACCAATGCCAAAAGATACCTACCTTGGGCAATTTTTTTAAAATAAGGTCATGTCCTTGATCTACTAGTAATTAAGTGGCTTGTGTCGAAAGGGTGGGTGCTGTCGCGTTAGGGTGCGTCAACGCGAACGCGAAGATTCGTCCAAAGCCCCCCCCCCCGGTTAGGCCGAAAGGATGCGTTGGGAGCGCCACGTCGCGTCGCGTTCACTAGAACGCACCCTTTCGTCCAAAGCCCCCCCCCCCCGGTTTGGACGAAAGGGTGTGTTTAATAATAATGAATAAATAAATACAAATATTTATAAGAAAGCTGAATATAAGGTATTTTGTCAAATATTGCAAATTTGCACGTAAAATAGTGGATTTTCAACCATTTAAAGCATTGACAATTTGAGGAAAAGAAAGAAAAGTTCAACTAAGAATAATAATGATAAAAATTAATAATAATGATAATAAAATCAGATACCCACCCAAGCCACTTGGCGCCAATTTTTCACTCCAAATTCATTTCCATAAATTCACTCTTTGGCGTAAAAATTATTATTATCATTATTATAAGTATTATTATTATTATTATTATTATTATAAGTATTATTATCATACAAGCAGCACGCACATATTATTATTATACACACAACACGCACACATACACAACAGATACATCTTACAAAATATACTGAGGCAGGGTCTCAAGTGTAAAAAATAGTAAGGTATGGTCTGAAGAGTTAAACGTTGTGAATGCTGACCCGACATCAATTTTGGCCTTGCCCTTCCAGGACACACCTGCCGTAAGTTTTATAATTTGGGGTACACCAAATATCTCCAGGAATACGAATGTTTTCCTTTGTAATAAATACACACCTGCAAAGTATAAAATTGAAGATAAATTACTTTTTTTTTATTTGAAAGAACCTTGAAATCAGTCATAATTTTTACATGTATCAATATTACACCATAAAACATTTCCACCGAAAAATCCTCCTGCAGCATGCCGTCATTTTTTTTTTTTACCTTAAAAAGAAAGTTTGTGCCATATGATGATTTATGTTCATATGCAAATTTCACATATCACTCGTCTTTTTGTATGTTCAGCTTTCTTATAAATATTTGTATTTATTTATTCATTATTACTAAACACACCCTTTCGTCCAAACCGGGGGGGGGGGGCTTTGGACGAAAGGGCGCGTTCCAGTGAACGCGACGCAACGTGCCGCTCCCAACGCACCCTTTTGGCCAAACCGGGGGGCTTTGGACGAATCTTCGCGTTCGCGTTGACGCACCCTAACGCGACAGCACCCATCCTTTCGAAATAAGCCTAATTAAGTAGCCTTTTTATTTCTATTTGTTTATAAACAAAGCATTATTTATTTTTAATGTTTTATATTTTATAAAATTCATTTTATTCATTCTTAAGTGTGATATTCATATATATTTGTAGATTTACGATTTTTTTTTACATTTTGTCCAAAGAATGATGCAGTTTTACAATTTCCATGGAGGTGATTGATGATGATAAATAATTGGTCAAGTAGGCCTAATAAAACAGTGACCGGACCACAAAGAGAAATCCAACCTACAGCAGTTATATGAGTGAGTTTATTATTGATTATTTTTAATAATGGAGATTGTTCACATTTTGGGGGGGGGGGCAACAAATAGACCTGCCTTTGAAAAACTCTTGTCAATTTTGTTTTTAGATTATAGTAAGTGTCGTTTTTAATCACAGATCAAAATATTCTGTGCAACAAAACATATCAACTTTAATTTTGACTATTTATATAATTTCCATATGTTAATTCATATATTCATATTCATGAGAAATCTCTGACATTTTTCATAGAGTAATGGAGAGTGGTATGTAAACTGCATAGAACAGGTTTAAGTGACATGCTTTATAGAAGTACAAGTTTATAATTAGTAGAAGTAAGATTTCCTATGTCATGTGTTGAAGAAACATATATACGTGTAGTCTCACTTTTCTTAAAACATTTATATTTTAGAAATCATGACAATTTTAATGTAAATTCATTGATTTGTTTTCTCTATTTTTGCAGTCTGCAGGACTGGTGTAACAGATGTTTTCATTCAAGAAATCCAATATTGAAGAGTCTGACTTAGGAACCACTTGATGAAGATGGAAAAGGTTTTTTTATTCAAGTCCAATAAAAAGAAAATTATTATCACAACCCCAAATTCGTGACGTATGAAATTTCTTGTTGATTTTTCATTAAAAGTGGTTGCGAAAGGAGAAACTATAAACATACAATTATGAGCGGCGAAGTGGAGTTGAAAGTGGGGAGGGGCACAAAATATTCAGAATGATATATTTCACCCTTTTCTTACTTTTTTTCTTGGTCCTTTTTTTTTTGGGGGGGGGCAAGAGCATTGGCGGCGGAAGGCAAAAAAAAATAGGGGGGATGGGTCCACCTGAATTTATCCACCTAAATTTTAAAAGGGACCACAAAATTTTTTGACGAGCAAAAAAAAATAGGGGGAGGACCACAACAATTTTAGGGGGTCCACTTGAATTTAGAGGGGATGCAGGAAAAAAAAATTGGCAAGCAAAAAAAAAGGGGGGACCATCCCCCACCTCAAATTTAGGGCCGGACAGGTCCCCTGCTTCCGCCGTCTATGGGCATGCAAGAGTCCATTTGTACGAAACCGCTTATCTACCCCCACTCACATGAATTATCAAACTTAATGCACAAAGGATTTTCTTCATAAGAATATTATAGAAATGAGAAAATTGTTTTCTTGTTTCAAAGGGCACTCGTCATTGTGACCATCAAACGGGTCCTTCTCGGGTGAAAGGGGCATAGAACAAGTTCTTTAGGAGCACTTTTCTTGGGTAAAAGGGGGCAGTGATTCGAGAAGGGCACTTACAGGCGAGGGGGAACTTTTTACACATGAAAACGGGCCCTCAGATGAAAGGGCACAGAACATGTTCGGGGGGGGGGCATTTTTGGGTTAAAAATTGCATACAGAAAGAGCACTTGGTAACAACTATAACAGGTTCTCGTCAGGTGGATATCTGCCCCAGCATACAAAAAAATTATTTTGGTTCAAAGTATTAACATACGCTTAAAAAAGGTAAAGCTTAATCCTCTGATAATGTGATATTTTTTTCTGCATAATTAATAAAATTCACCACTAACCAAAGAATTCCTTCATGTCTCTCATTTGTGTTCATATAGTATTTGTAAAGAGCTATAATGAAAGGGATTTGGAATTGGCAAAATTCAAAATGAGATGGAGATCGAGAGAGGGAAAGAGTGATAAGAAGTGGGTTGAAAAGAGATGAGAAGGAAATGGAGGGGCACATATGAAGAGATAATTTAGAGGGGGGGGGGTGGTAAGAGAGCTAGAATGTGTGAAGCAGGAACAAAAGGGGTGGAAGAGAAATAAGACGAGATATGTGGAAGTCAGGAGACAACATATGGGAAAGGAAGAAAGAAATATATGAAGAGTTTAGTTGCAAAAGGGGTTAGGGCCACTTCAAGAAAATCATTTTTTTTTAATTCTCCCATATTGCAATATTCTTATGCGAAACTGAATTTTCATGATACCCTACCATGAGAACATAAAATTGGGTATAACAAAATCTACCTCTTCATATTTTTTGAGATATTATTTTCCAATTTTTTTGTGAACTTAACCCCTTTTGCAACCAAACTGAAATGGACTTTACCCCTTTTGAAAAAAAGTGTTTTTTCTTTGCAATTTCAGTTCACTTTTTAATAGGAGTTTCAACTTTTCTATGGTATCATCTGATAGAGCTACTAAAAATCTATACATTAAAACATAAAAATCAAATTTGATGAAAATGAAATTGAGTGGGAAAATTAATAAATGGGGAAAAACAGAGTAAGAAATGCTGGAAGATAAATGGGACAGGAAAAGTATTAAACATGATAAACTGGGGCCCGTTTGATCATGAGTTACAAGTTTGGTAACTACGATGGTATAACCAACCAATCATAATCAAGGTTACCACGGCAATCACAATAATAGCGATGTTTAAATAGGCGTAATTCATTATGAAACGGACGTCAGATGAAGAGAGCAGGCAAGGGGATCCATGATTTTTATCCTTCTCGAAATTTGTTTGTAACAAGAAATGCATTCTTTTAGTGCTGACAGTTATTTTTTCAGTAACCATACTCAACTAGTGAAATTAACCATGTTTTGCTCCCACCCCCGCCCCCTCCAAAAAAAAAAGAAAGCAAAACTTTTGGGTCAGTGCAACAGCCCCCTTCGATCTTTCCGCGGCCTCTGCCGGCTAGTTTTAGAGTCGAGATTATTTACATTCGTTAAAAACTAAGATTGCTGTATATCTTAATATGTGACAATTTGGGGGTGGCAAAAGCAATAGAGACCTCTTTACCTAATCACGACTTGATCTACTTTTCATCTTCCCTTTTAGTATTAGCATAGGCCTATAAGACAAACTACAAACAATGCTTTGTTTTAAAGTGATATCGCTTGTGATAACGATACTTTATAGCGCGCAACGTATCGTCTCAGATTTGCGCTTGCTTGATTCGCTGAATCCTTCGCGTCACGAGCGCGTAACAAAATGAATGCATTAATAAATTTGCCAAGTTGACCTTTGTCATTGCGCTGATGTGCGTATTGTCTAATACACGTACAAAACCATAGTTGACGAGGGAGCGTCTTACGAAATCAATATTAATGAGGGCTTATTTTAGCTTCTAATGGATTAAACTAAATGGCGGTAGCTTCGGATGCCTGGTTATGTGCGCTTGTGAGATGTTGCTTTTTGCTTTCAATATTTTGCTCCCTTTTCGTAGAATACTGCAGGGGAAACCTTTTTTTTATATATATTTTCACTAGATTCAGAGGCGTTGTAGAACACAAAGAGTGTGTCCAAGCAGTGATGGGCTGACGACCCATCGATTTCCGGGCGATCTTCCACCTGCCACCGGCTTATTTTTAAGTAATCGCCCGGCCCAACTTCAATTTACCGCAAGATCATCGACCGATCTCTGAGCGGTCAGTGGCCGGCGACCGACCGGTGACCCAGCAACAGCCCTTGATCCAATGAGTTCAGTTGTTGAACCAAATCGTTCGATGGCGACGCACAGTGGGCCGGGGCGAAACAAAAGTGCGCCAAAAGTCATTTGGACAATTTCAGATTTTTAATTTTATCATGCCCAGCTGAAAGACAATACTTTGAAGAATATTTCAGCAAAATATTTCATTCCGGAATTTGCATAAAGGTTGTTAATTTCCTACCTCAAATCGTAAAATGTGACATTTTGCGAAATTTCACGTATATGACATCTTAGGTGAAAAACAGGCCATTTCTCAAGAGGTTTTTAAAATAGGAATCTAAAATGGCTCCCACATAATCCTGATATATTCTTTTTTCATGTGAAAGGGTTCAAATGAGATAAAAGACACCTTTTAAGAGGTTTATATGATGATTTTTTCCTCGAAATAGGCTGAAAAATCCATGTTTTTTGCATTTATAATAGAATCGTTTAGATTTCCGTGGATTTCCGTCTAAATTCTATAAGCATAATTTTTAAAGCTTCAAGTCGATACCAAATTTAGCTGCCCGTTCGAGCCGATTTTACTTGCCACAACACCCCAAAAACCTGTTCGAAAACGGTAATTTTTTATACCGCGCAGTCATCGTAGCGCACCGCATGCGGGTACATTGCCGTTCGCTTTTGCACGGCGAGTACGATTCCCCTTCCATTCCATGAAAATGACATGAATTCCGGGCATAATGTAAAGAAAATAAAGGTTGCTAAAGCAAATAAGGGCTATACCCACAACTTTTCCAGGGATAAAACTGACTTGTAGAATAATTTCAGCCCCAAATCATCCTCACAGTGATATATTCATGGTGTTATATAGGGGAAGGCGGGGTAAGTTGAGCATAGGGGCAAGTTGAGCCACCAGCCCCAGGCCAATAATGAATGAGTCAGACATTGTGGTGGTGTCATGTACTGATGACCCATAGCATAACCCCTAACCCCACCATATTGTTTTCAACTTTGAAACAAAAAGTATTTTTTTAGAGGGGAAAATATGAATTTCAGCCAAAAAAGTAAAAAAGAGTGTGAAATAGATAAGTGATTTATAAACACACACGTCTTTAACTATAATAAAGACATTATAACAACATTATTAGTCCAGGTATGGATCTTCATTCTCGTCATAGTCTTTTATATGATGGATGCACAATAAATGTGTGGATACAAAATTATCGCACTGAGTTGGGACTGGGGTAAGTTGAGCCAAACAGCATGGGGCAAGTTGAGCCATGGTAATTCCTATGGTAATGTATATTAAAAAACAAACAAACTATAAAAATAAATTGAAATGCTGGCTGAAAGGAGCAAATTTAAATTCATGACTGCTCTTTTCCTTTTAAAGGATGTATTTATGGAGAATTAGCAAGTGAAAAGACTTTGAACAAAAAATTGACATGCTGGTTCTCCCCTCATACATTTTGTACATTGTTTTTGTGGCTCAACTTACCCCAGAAGGTGGCTCAAACTTATCCCATATATGGGGCAAGTTGAGCCATTTGACATCGTTTTTTTCAAAGGTCACGATGACTTTCAGTGTGGGGATACAAAGTTATATATAGGTGGAAAATATTTCAGAAGAATTGAATTTCAAGGCAAGGTACTTATTTCGACAAGATTATTAATTATATCAATTCTAACATGCAAAAAGCAAAAACTGTCACAACTTACCCCGCCTTCCCCTATTCTGCGTTTTACATAATGTCAACACAGCTTGATAAAGCACGGTTAATATTTTTTAGATTTTGAAGTTTATTTTTTTGATAAATGTAATTAATGATAATTTTGATGCAATAAAAATATTTTCGGCATCTCATAAACACTTTTTAGGTATAACCCAACATTCACTCTGGCCAATTTTGAAGTAGCACATAACACAAAGCTTATAGACTACACAATTTGCTTCGCGTAATTTGTCTTTTCACAGATATTTTAAGTAGCCAATCAAAATATGGTATCAAGGTGACGTCATATCGGCTTTAAATTATGTTCAGTCGATTCTACGCCCAAAATTACCCATTATAGACATGTTAAAGTAAAAATCTAACACGGAATATAATTTTGGCGCACTTTCAACTCATTCTGACCCACTGTGCGACGGTTCGATAACATCGGCGCACGGACGCATAGTGGGCCAGAATGAACCCAAAGTGCGACAAAACCCTTTATTCACATATTTGTACGATTAAATTTGGTAGATAGGGTTAATTTCACCCGTAGAATTCAATAATAGTATTTTCAAATATTGATGACGTCGTTAAAATACTGTTTTCTGATTGGCTGTTAACATTTGAGAAGAAATTACATGTTTTTAATTCTACAATAATTGTCAAATTTTCAGAAACTACATGTAGTTTTAGAGAAATTTCAGCAACAAGGAAGCATATTAGCAAACATAAACAGGCAAACAAACAATAAAAAGTCTGTGCTCGGGGTACAAACAATTCAATTTGTGACTTGAGTATCGCTTAGCCCTAAAAAGACTGGGGGCTGATTTAGCCCCCCCCCTCGACATTTTTCGCGATAAATCCGCCACGCAAATGTTTTTTGACCGCGTCGCTCACTGACTTTTTACTTTTAAGTCTCGGGCAACTTTTGAGACCAAAACTGTGACCCCCGGGTACTCGGTTCCGAAATTACGCAACATTTCGTAAGTGCATGCAGACCCCAAATTACTCAAAAACGTGAATTTGTGTACAAATCCAATGCAAATAGTGTTTTTCTGCCAAAATTCTTAAATGTATCATTATTTTTCCTTTTACTGCTTAAAATCAATCAATTTTATCTTTTTTTTATGGTCAAAATAAAGCCCTTGACAATTTCCATTGAAAAAAAACAATAAAAAAAAAATTCGAAAAACACAGAAATACATAAGAAATTTAGAAAACAATAGAAAAAAAAGAAAATGAATGTGACGTTGAATTTTTTTGTTATAAATTTGATCAGATGCCTATCTAGAGTATGTGAAACAAAAATAAGCAATTCAGGGGCATTATTTTATTAATTAGAGCAAACTTATGGTTTTACGCATAAATTAGCATAATTAATGAGACATGAGATTTTTTGCAGAATTTGATGTTATAGTTTTGTAGGTAATGCCATGGGTAATGCGTGTGCCAATTTTCGTTGCGATCGACTGCCGAAATCATAAGGGGGGGGGGCTGAATCAGCCCCCCCCCCCCCGTCTTCTTAGGCGTCGAAATAGCCAAGTCTATTTAGGGTTAAGAGGGCGCCGTACCATGAATCCGGAATTGTAAAATTCAAAGTGAAATTGTAAAAAAAAATGCAAAGGAGTATTTTCATTCAATGGGTACAATGATTAACCACACCTACATGAATTAAAATGGATTGATGCCAGTAGTGGACAGTGAAATCATTAAAGTAATTATCCCAATGATAAATAATAGAGGCCGGGTCCTTGCAGGTTAATCGGCACAAGGCCTACCTATATATTTCACCAAGAACAGCGTATACAAAGTTATTCCGAAACAGAGTCTCTCTCTGCTATCTCAACAACCATTATGTCTTTGGTGAGAGGATCTTTTAGCATACTTTGAACATCAGGAGGAAGAGGCTGTGCTTGTTGTACTCTTAAAAATTTGCTACTAATCACAATGTCACTTGTTACCATTAGTCTGTGGAATACATATAAAGTCAATAAGAGTCATAAACCAATCAATCCTAGAAATGATAATATGCACTTCCTTCTTGATTGATTTTAACAATAATTTATAGCAAATTTAGAATGAGCCAAGAGATAAACGAATTCATACGTGTATGTGAAGTTACAAACCCTTCATTTTTTTTTTTTTGGGGGGGGGATAAATACTAATAATGATAATGCAACTTATACATGTATAGATCCCACGTATCTGTCATTTTCATATTTTGGCAGAAAACTGAGTGAGACCAATCACATCCCTAGTCATGTGTGTTATAACGATATACATTAGGACTTGCTTTATGATAGCGATATACAGTAGGACTTGGTTTATGAACAACAAAACAAATTAATAATCTTACCCGGAAATCTTACTTAAGAATTAATCTTCTCAGAATGACAGCATATATGCAACATGGGATGGAACAGTTTGACATCAAAATGAAGTTGTTTTACATGTATTACTATATAGTTAGTGGAAGTGGAAATGAAAGCTTGTCTTAACGTATGTTTAACGAAAATATTTTAGGAAGATACCAGTCTAAAGAACCAGACACCTGAGCCAGACCCCCCCCCCTCTCTCTCTCCCTCCACGCGACGGTGAGCTTAACCATGGACCTATGAAAGCTGGACATTCATCGGTTAGTTAATGAATTCACTAACATCTGACTGCTTTTGTCATGTGAATAACATGCTCTTCATATTTATCTCCTGTGATACCATCATGGTCGCCGTCAATTAAAACATGAATTACAGAAGCTTTCAGTGATTAGACATTTAACATTAGACAAATTGTATGCGCTGAAGGTAATAAATTACCTAAATTCTCTGAAATTAATGTGCAGTTCTGGTTTACAAATAAATATCTTGGTTCCATGTTTTTTATATGGGAAAATGTATAAATATTTCGAGATAGCGGCTGAAATTGAATTGATTGGTTGTGACTTCTAATCACATTTCAAAGATTTTCTCATAATATTCCAGAGAAACATGGTGGGTTTCTTGTAGGGGTCGTCTCCCTCTCATTGTTAGTAAGGTCATTATGAGTGTGCAGAAGCGTGCAAATTGATAATGATACATTTGATATCACAAAAAATCATCTGCTTCTCAATTTGATGTTCCAAAATTGAACCATCTAAATTGAAAGGTATGATCTGTTACAGGACATCAGCCAACAAACGCCAAGAAGAGGAAAAAAGATTCCTTTGTAAAGATCAGATTCGCCACGGTAGCTGCTATTGTCAAAACACCTGTATGTTCTCATTTATATGCACATAATCGGCGACTATGATTGCATTAAAAGAATGCTCGCGTTGATCGTCCATTTCTTATAGGTCCATGGTTTCACAGAGATACGGTCTTATACGGTCCCGAAGGGAGCGGGGAGTTTGTTTAATGTCACCCGCAACGTTCGGCACGCGCATAATGGGACAAACTTGGAACGATTTTTGTGATAAGTACGGCGAACATGTGGTTGGAAAATTAATTATATCTCCAGAAAATGCACGTATATGTAGCTAAATTCGGTATCATTGTAAAGCATGAACTATAACAAAGACCGTCATGGTATTTACAGCGCAGCAATCGGCAGCAATTTGTAAAAGAAATGCTCATGAAAAAAAATTGCTAAAACCCCCCATTGTCAAATGGTTTCGTCCAAAATTACCTCTGAAGGGATCATCATTTTATCTTGAAAATTTTTGATCAGTTAAAACAATCATTCATCAAAAAGTACCGTGAATTAGAAATAAATTAAGCCATTCGTTTTGTTAAAACAATAAATATCTAAAACGTGTCATTTTCACATGCGGTAGCCGTAAAGGGTCATTTTTCCAGTAATATTGAATAAAATGGGCAACTAACAATCAGTGTCATGGAGAAATATTGTATGGAGACATCCTACTGGTTCTTATCTTTGCTTAGAACATGAAAAAAAAACCAAAATTTGTTTCATGACCAAAAACCAGTTTTGGCGCACGTTTGCTCTCTCCTGGCCTACTGTGGGACGGCGAACACTCGGGCACCGAATGTATTCAGGACTGTTAGTGAAAAGTGAACAGTTGCCGCCCGAATTTTCAATTTACGCTAAATATTCAGTGCGAACGAGCGATGCACCCCCCCCCCCAAAAAAAAAAGAAATGGTGGTGCCCGGGCGAAATTGGCTAAAAACTCACCGCCTGGTCCCCAAGCAGGCTAATTTTGGGGGCTGTGACATTAGCCAAATCTATGCTTACATCGTTAATTTCACTAAGATCATCAAGACTCTTCTAGGACATGTAGCATGGAACTGTTTGAGAAAGGCGCGGAAACTTGTATGTAATAAGCTGGTATTTCTTTCAAGGACATCATCAGATTAGAACTCGGATATTCACGCTAGAATTCATGTCAGAACATAATTTAGCTACACCTCGGATACAGCATTAACCTCGGTCTGGGGAAATATTTGCACACCATCAATGAACTGTTTGCAGATATTTTTGGGGAAGGAATTACTAGTTATCATCAAGATGATCAACCTGTTTGAAAGAACATTTTTCAACACGTGTATTGCTGAAATCGAATTTCATAATCATCAACTTCGTCTTTACTGATATTTTAATTCGTTACTACTGACAGTGACCGATAATTATGCATCGCGTTTCAACATCAATTATCATCATCGCCAGCATTGTGGAATTTGACGCAAGAAACTCCTTACCAGCCAACTCGGATTATTTGGACTATCAAAACTTATGATTAAAATCAGAACTAACTTTTCAACAAATGTAAGATAAGTTATGATCTGTTTGCCTGTAAGTAATAAGAAAGGCAAAAACAAAAATGATTTTAAAAAAATTATGTTATTTGGTATTTGTTCAATATCGTAGCAACAAAGATTTTAAAGAGTGTTTTTGCTGTGTAGTACATGTAAACGTCATTTTCACAAAGTTAATAGAACTAGTAAGATTCTGGTCACAGAAAAAAAAACAGTTTAATCTTAAAACAGGCAGGCATACATCCCAGCTGGATATTGTCTTATTTAAGAGTAAGACAGCAGTCTAGACATCGAGGGGCAAATGAATTTTCCTAAACGTCATGCTACGTTCCAAGGAGGTGCGATGCTCTGTAAATAGACCTGGGGTTCAGATTCCGATTGCCCGGGTTCAATTCCCACTTGGTGTGCCCTTCAGTAAGGCATTTAATATCCGTATTATCGGGCCTCTTTGGTTATTTGCTGGTAAAAAGGCATTCATGCTTTCATGACAATCAAGTTTAATAAAATAACACACCATGCAACCCGTACAAGGTACGTTTCATAGGTATGAGATTTAAATCTTGACAGGGTATGCTGTCGCTTTTTTTTTAATCTTTCAGTTCCGCCGAAGGAACCTTATCCGGTCATCAGTGGGTGTATTAATAGGGATCCATCTGCCAGCAATTATGAGCTTTGTCGTATCCGGACCAGCAATAACACCATTACCTTAACCTGCTCAGTGTCGAATTACTACCCCCAGATAGAACTTTCCTTCCTGCATGGTTCTAAGAAAATGACCACCATGAAACCGGTGCAGCAGGTTAATGCTGATTTGACGAAAAACGGGTCAATTTCCGTCGAAGCCCGAGTAAGTGAGACTCCTTATATCTGTGTTGCGTCAGATGTTCCTGGGTCAATAGAACAAAAAACTGCATTGATCTTTGTCGAATCATCTACTATTTTTCCCTCACCTTCCACTGAGATGATAAAGGAAAGAAGCCTTGCAGCGAAAATAGGTATGGTATACAAATAATGCAAGTAAGAGCGTGCATGCAGGGCCAAATAATAAACTATGAGCGAGAAGAGCCACTGGATATACCGCCTTGAGGTCTGCAGGACCGAGTGCAGAATTTCCATTTGGCGAATCGAGCACAGAGTTCATTATTTTTAGGTCTTCCATGCACAAGAATGTGTTCATTGTTTGTTTTATACACCCCCTCCCCCATGTTACTGAGTTGCACCGAATACTATAATTGACCTAAATTCTAGATAATTCTAGATATTTCCAGACTTCCCACTATCCTGCACTCTGACGTCAGAGTACAGGATAGTGCATTTGGTATAACGTCAGAGTGCGGGATAGTATATTTGGTATGACGTCAGAGTGTAAGATAGTGCATTTTGGATGTTATAATGCAATTCGCTGAATAATAATAATAATAATAATAGACAGTTCTTGTATAGCGCATAACACATTATGAATAACGTCTCTATGCGCTTCCAAAGGACTTGGATATTATTACCCTGGCTTTAGCCCCGCAGCCTTTTACAGCGCGGTGGCATTTCAAGGAATAAATTCCTGCCAGGTACCCATTCACCTCACCTGGGTTGAGTGCAGCACAATGTGGATAAATTTCTTGCTGAAGGAAACTACGCCATGGCTGGGATTTGAACCCACGACCCTCTGTTTCAAAGTCCGGAGACTAATCCACTGGGCCACAACGCTCCACAATCATGTGATCCGATATGGACCAATCAGATTACAGAACACCTGGGAGTTGTATAATCTATTTTATTCTGTCCAACTTGTCTATACCAAATGCTTATTCAACTAAACAAGCCGCTGCGTAATTACTTAGCAAGCGGCACATTATGCCATGTTTCTTCGAGATTCGGTATGGGCTTCACGGCTACCGACTTCGATAAGCCAGAATAACAATATTGAATAAACAAAACATATATTAAATATAAACATATAAGCCTCCTGAGATGTGTTAATTACGCCAAAAAATTAAACCAATATTGTCAATAAAAACAGTTCATTCACATCCATGACAAAGACACCAGTTTATCATGTTGGCAAAGATGTGGGAAACGTTAAATTTCATCTGCAAAGCTACGAAGCACCACTAACCGCCCTGAACTAGAATGTTAATGGAGCGACGTAAATGTTTGCTCCGAAATCGAATTCGCTGGTGGCCTCATCCAAGTTGGTGGCGAACGAAGCACCGTTCACATTAAAACCTGCGTAGTGGAATATCATAATACGAAATTGGTCTAAATAAATGAAATTTATTATATAACGAAGTCCAAAATAAGGTAACAAATCATAATGTGGTGTGGCAATAACCGAGCCCCAGCCCAAGCAGGGGCTCGACTGCCCCCTAATTCAACCACTCATAAACTCGCTTCGCGCGTTATGAAGTAATGAAGAGGCATGATGACTAAATAACTTCAAAGTAATAAAACAATCTAAGTTGTATTGAATTTGAAAGAACACTACTCACGATCAAATTCATAACTTTACTAAAGTTATTCATTGTAAGACATATCAGTGTTCACATGATATCTTTATGAAATTAACTTTGTATTGGAATGCAATTTATTGATAAGTGAACTTGGATTCATCGAACATGAAACACGGGGAAAAATTATGTCCATATACCTGTACCGGAAAGTCCTCGATTTGTTCGCATTAGCATTTCGCACATAAGTGGTGTTTCTCCGAGTAAGTACAGTAATTATGACCGCCTTTCTTTCTTCATGAACAATATAAGATGTTAAATGATTTGAATGTAAAACCAAGTTTGTGTCGTTTGCAGTCTGTCCACTAACCTTTTGAATTGCCCATTTTTGTATTGCTCTTTTCCAGTTGTCCCGCTAATCCTTCTTGTTGCAATTGGAACTGCTGGTGTATTGATTTGGTGGAAACGTACCCGACGTAACATTAACAGAGGACACAAAGAATGTAATTCTAAAGAAATAATAATAACAATGTGAAATATGAACCGCCCTTTCACATGGTAACATGAAATCGTAATTTCCAGCACTTGCAATACCAAACTACAGTGCGTATCAAAAAAGTTCAAACTTAGAAAAAACATCCTGTAAAATTATAAATTTGTAATATCCGGAAGATTTTTCCATATTTTAACATTGGTACAAATCCATTTAATCAAATGACGCTAGAACTGCAGAAAAATATTTCCGCTTGAGCGAGCACCAATTACTTTTGAAAAGCTGGTGAAAAATGATTTGTGCAGAACTTTGAAATAGTCATGCAAATGAAAGTAGACCTTTATCATAAAGAACACGTGAAATTTAGCTAGTATAATTGATTTGAAGTTCTCTTTAACCCTTTTTTAACTTGTTTCTTTTTCCAAAACCCTTCGAAGAATGCATTGCGCCCCACCCACTCCCCCACACACCGAGGCCATCGTGACAATTTTTGCTTTACACTGAGCTGTGAATTACATGAAAAAAACTTAGGATTGATTTTCATTTTGTTAATCATTTCCAAGCTTGGGAAAAGTGTGGAGAAACAAGTATCAAATGAAAAATAAAGTGTAAACCCGCTTTAAATGATAAAAACTTCGTGAACAAATGCTGGGGATGTCTGATATTAACTTTTCTTCAGATTCAGGTTTGTCCTCAGATCCAGCTGGCACAAAAATGGTAAAGGTTGTGCATACTAAGTGTTGAAATTTCAATTTGGGTGGAAAATTGTTACAAAATGGTTGAATGTATCCGTTTTATTTCAATTGACTGAAAGTGCAAGGGAAATATTATGAGAAATGTTTCGCAAGGTAAGTTTGATTTCGCCTTTTTCCCTTGACACAGTGTGAAAACGAGCATTTCTGCGCAAACAGATTTCTGCAAGCTTTACAAAAGTGGACAGTGCTCACTCAAGTGTAACATTCTGTCAAAACTTTTACTTTCATTTGTTAGATGAGACCCGAATCCAAGAATATATGTAAAAATATTACCCACATGTTGTATATTTCTTAATTCCAAGAGCTTTTTAAATTGTAAACTTTTTTTGATACGCACTGTATAATCACGGACGCTAATCGCAATCACGACTTCAAATTTTACTCCGGAGGTGAATACCAATTAAATCTCACTCAAATTACGGTGCGAATTTTCCGTGTGAACGGTATGATAATTCTAAAGACCAATTTGCAATCATCATTACAATGACAATTCATGATTCACGTGTGAAAAGGCCCTTTGTGTTTGAAGACCGTTTAGTCGATTTGACATTTTCCGAACCTAGAAATGTTCTTTCCGATGAAGTTTTTTTCTTGATTCGTGTTCCTATGGGGTCCTAGAACAAATTCAGCTTGGTTGCCAAAAGTTGCCGTTTGGGCAATTTTGCTAATTTGCATAAATCCAAAATGGCCGCCAGATGCCATCTTGAAAACCTAACTTTTGAACCCCTGTCCACAAAATGATGAGTAATGACTCGTTTTAGGGGTTTAGAGATGTGTAGAACTGATTTCTGTAATCATTTTTGCAATATAAGGTCATCTTCAGGTCAAATCCAAGATGGCCGCCATATGCAATCTTGAAAAATTGACTTGTGTTCCCCTTGCCCCAGAATGACGAGTAATACCTCTAATTAGGGGTTTTGGGGTGTGCAGAATCCATTTCTGATTTCTTTTTTGCAATATAATGTCATCTTCAGGTCAAATCCAAGATGGCCGCCATATGACGCCATCTTGAAATATCAATTGTTGAACCCTTTGCCCCAGAATCATGAATAATAACTCTATTCATGAGTCATTAGGTATGTTGATTCAATTCATGTAGTTATTTTGCACGAAAGATTATCTTCAGATCAAATCCAAGATGGCCGCCAACCGCCATCTTGAAAAATTACTGTCTGAGGCTTATACGTGTTAGAACTAATGTAAAGGGATTTCAGTAAGAATACTCATTTCTTTTATTAATTCTCAAGTTCATTTCAACATTAATTGCTCAACTTAGAATGAATCCTCTTTAGGTTTGGGCTATCCATTTCGAGTGTATTTTTTAAGGTCCATTCATACCTTTGTACTGAAGAGGCTTTTAGGGTCTTATTTCAATTTGAAAGTGTTTTATCAATATTATTTTTCTAAATCAATGTGTCCAATGATTGGTAGGCATCAGTTCGCCTTAAAAGACGATGGTGTAGCGCTAGGCCTTACATTTTCGAGAGTGACTATCAGAGCTCCACTCTAGAGTGGCAGTCTCTAGAGCAAATTTTTACAGATGAAGGAGGATGGCGCTGATACACGTTTATATAGAGATGCTGCCCTAGCCTTCCTCCTAGGCCTTTGGTCTGCCAATTTAGCATTCCGATTATTTTCTGACGTCTTGACCCCTGTACTTAGTAGCTCTCCATAGAATGGATGGCGACTATCATCTACACCTTCATAAGTGTTAGTGTCTATGCCGGCAAATTTTATGTCATATTTGCATGTGTCTTTAAAACGGAGGTGTGATCTATCGATGGGGTGAGACCAATCACACAGCTTACCTTACCTTGGCGAATCCAAGAAAGGATTCGCCAAGGTTTCATGGGGCAAACATGCCCCAACCACCTGAGGTGCCTTTGACTAAGGAGCGAGAATAAGCTTTTGATGCCAGCACGTACGCTGAAGGGCCTCTGTATTTTTCATTTTGTCCTGCCATTTAACGTGCATGATACGTCCGAGGCAGCTGACATGGAAGGTGTTAAGCCACTTTTCTTGGTCGGCGTACGTTTTCCAGGACTTACTTCCGTGCAGGAGCTTGGCCATGACTGTGACAGATTTTACAATCCTGATGCTTATATGCTTGTCCTGTGAAAGGGGACAAGAGACATATAGTCGGTCCAAGGTAGGTGAGGAGTCCACCATAACCAGACGAGTGTGTGCTGTTGATATACATATCTTGAGGACAGTCGGTGTCTTGAGTCTATCAGGATTTCTGACTGTCTCAAAGTCTGATGGATGGTCCAAACCCCTTACATGCACAAGACAGGCAGCTGTTATGTATGACTAGGTCTTGTACTCCCACTTCTTGAGAGGCAGGGGCGACATCGTTTCCGTAAAACATTTCACGAATGAGAACAATCCTGACCGTGGAACAGTCTTGGGGAGCCTATCTTCTGCAGGAGGCTAAAGAGTGCACTCCTGCTGACCAAGTCAATGGCTCTTGTCAGGAGGAAAAGTCCAATAATAATTATAAAGGAAGTTAATAATTAAATCAATTTTTTTGAAAAAAAAAGGAGAAATCACTTTTTAATTCAAATAATACTTTAAAGTCATTTCACTGGAAAAGTATGGTTGCACAGAAATAAAAAAGGGATCAAAACTCCCGAAATCATAGCCCAAACCTTGAATGGTTTAATTCTAAAGTAAGCCGCCAATGACGAAATCTATCAACCATCTGACCATGCATCTTAGACATGACTTGACCTCGAACTAAAAATGGAGTGATTAAAAGAAATTAATCATTCTCACTGAAATCCCCTTACATGAGCTCCAATACATAACAACAACCTTATTAGGGACAGCACTTCTTCAAGGTTCAATAGTCTCGGAAGTATTTTTTTTTCTTAATATGGCGTTTAGTGGTCATTTTGGATTATTTTGACCTGGAGATGATCCTACATTGCAAAATTATGAACAGAAATTGAATAAACATACCAAATAACTCACGAAAAGAGGGATATTATTCATGATTCTGGGACAAAAACTTGAGAATTAATAAAAGAAATGAGTATCTTACTGAAATCCCTTTACATTAGTTCTAACACGTATAAGCCTCAGACAGTAATTTTTCAAGATGGCGGTTGGCGGCCATCTTGGATTTTATCTGAAGATTATCCTTTGTGCAAAATAACTACATGAATTGAATCAACATACCTAATGACTCATGAATAGAGTTATTATGCATGATTCTGGGGCAAAGGGTTCAAAAATTGATATTTCAAGATGGTGTCATATGGCGGACATCTTGGATTTGACCTGAAGATGATATTATATTGCAAAATAGAAAGCAGAAATGGATTCTGCACACCCCAAAACCCCTAATTAGAGGTATTACTCGTCATTCTTGGGCAAGGGGAACACAAGTCAATTTTTCAAGATTGCATATGGCGGCCATCTTGGATTTGACCTGAAGATGACCTTATATTGCAAAAATGATTACAGAAATCAGTTCTACACATCTCTAAACCCCTAAAACGAGTCATTACTCATTATTTTGTGGACAGGGGTTCAAAAGTTAGGTTTTCAAGATGGCATCTGGCGGCCATTTTGGATTTATGCAAATTAGCAAAATTGCCCAAACGGCAACTTTTGGCAACCAAGCTGAATTTGTTCTAGGACCCCTTAGGAACACGAATCAAGAAAAAAACTTCATCGGAAAGAACATTTCTAGGTTGGTGTATTGAGCCTATGAGACTGTCAAATCGACTAGTTAGAAGACATTGAAATGTGTGAGATATTTCTTATTTTTAGCAAGCGCCATGAGCTCCCAGTTGAGGCGGCAACCGGCGCTATACAAGATCCATCATCATCATCATCATCATCATTGAGTGTTTCTTACCACAAAGCAATGTTTATAAAACTCTATAATAATAATAATAACAATAATGATAATATAGGGTATTTATATTGCGCACATATCCACCTTGCTAGGTGCTCAAGGCGCTCCTGTATTACCCGGCTAAGCTAGGTGTTCTTAGCGCACACAGCTATTTGAGGAATTACTTCCTACCGGTACCCATTTACCTCACCTGGGTTGAGTGCAGCATGCACACTGTGCATCAGTTTCTTGCTGAAGGAAATTACGCCATGGCTTGGATTCGAATCCACGACCCTCTGTTTCAAAGTCCGAAGACTAGTCCACTGGGCCACAACGCTCCACAACTCTAGAGTGATTTCATGGTTAAAAAGGGCCTTTTTATACGTGAATCTTGAATGATAATTGAATTGATGATTACGATTGTGATCGTGACTTCGAATAGCGTTCGTGATTTTAATCATGTTCTAGTTTGGTTACACACGTGCTAAATATTCGCCATTTAGCCTTTTTTTCTCTGGACTCATTGAAATTACGATTTTTTTAACTATGTGAAAGGGTGGTAACAAACATTTACTGTGCTTATATTGCATACCTATTTCAATAGTGCTTTCCAAATCTGCTAAGTAGTCGAGCATATGTCTGATTAAGGGCCTTTTCACACGTGAATCTTTAATCATCAAACATTGTAATGATAATTACAATTTGTCTTTAGAGTCAGCTGACCTTTCACACGGTGAAATTTGTAACGTAATTTGAGTGAAACTTACCTAAAATTCACATCCGGAGAAGAATTTGAATCTCTGATTGTGATTAGCGTTCGTGTTTGGCTTCACACGTGCTAAAAATTCGCCATTAGCCTTGTTTTTCACTGTAATCATTCAAATTAAGATTTTATTTTACTGTGTGAAAGGGCGGTTAGAGAGTACAACCTGATAATGATAAACACAAAGTAATAGTATGAAATCAAGAATTTCATTATAAGCTTATCACATTGCTGTCAGTTTATAACCCTAGGTGAAGTTCTACTCCCAATATATACAACTACACTGTACATCAATAGATAAATGAATAGGTAAAAGATTAAAACAAAGGAATACATGAAAAGTGAGAGATACATGTTTTTAAATGAACACATAAAATTATCTCATAATATTATCTCTTGTCTTCCTCCCGTAGATCCATAACTGCTTGCAATTAGTAGATTAAGGGGGGGGGGGTGTCACAAATATTTAAGTGTGATGAAAATCGATTTAATCTACTAGTTTTATGAAGCACTACAATGCATTATCACATTTAAGATTATGCTCAGAGAACGCACAATATTGAGTTTTTATCATTGATGCTCCTTCTTTCCTATATTATAGGTAGTACATTTTATAGCCCCGTTCCTCCTAATCCTGATAGCTCTACCATTCACCTCCGTGTAAAAGAGAGTAACCCGGACAGGTACGTTTATATCATGCATATGGATATATACACAAACACCCTCGCACATTCGCACCCGCACACCTTACACACCCAAACACACACACACACACATATATCAGATAAAGAGACATCTTTTAAAAGTCAGGCATTCAGTTCCAACACAAAGTTTATTTTCAAGTATGATCCAGTGACCTCTAATACCAAAAATCAAACATGATTGAGTTTAAGATAGAGTTGCATTAGAGGTCAGGTCACCTTCTTTTATCTTGAATTGATTCAATAATATACCTATCGTATTCTTTCCATGCATATCAATGATTGTGGTTGCGACTTAAGTATGGTTATTATTATTATAATGCTTTTGTAACCTGTCCGTTTCCATGGCTTTCGTAATTTCAATATCTTGTCACCATAAATTTTGTCTCTTAAATAGGAATTATTTGGATAGTACGTGGAAATTTCGTCACTGTTACCGCTATCATCAGTTTCATAATTATTTTATTAGTGTATTTCTGCTACCTATATTTATTTAATGAAAATATGTTTTCGATTGAATTACTTTATTTTTATATCATAAATTTTGAATATACATGTGGAGGTGAGAGAATTTGTTTTCCTTTCATGTAACCGCTCATTAAGCTGGTTATTTTACATGCAACATTGATAAAGACTTAGTACCATGATGCCTATTTCTTCGGTTATATGATCAACTATTTATATTTTGTTTTGATATCCAGTATCATAAATGCATTTCCCGTTAATACAGGTTGAGCTTACAGGCCACATCAGAATTTGATGTCATGCTGCAGAGGGTAGCACAATCGTTTAGTAACAAATCTGACGTCAATTGTCTTGGATCAGCCTTGGGATTCGAGCCAGCAGATGTTGATACATACACTGAGAACGAGAGACAAGATGGGAACTGCATAGGGACTTTGGATATGCTCAGAAAATGGGCAGAAATGCAGGCAGATTCAACAGAAAGAGCAAAACTTCAATCGGCGCTATTGGAAGCACAATTATCAATACTTGCTGATAAACATTTGAGCAAAGCTGAAGCTAGTAAGTATTTCAAGAATTTGTTGTTTGTTTGTTATTTTATTTACTTATTTTTTATTTTCTATTATAGTTCTTGTGAAGGGGGGGGGGGGGGGGAGAATAGAGTTGGCGAATAATTATCACGTTGATAGTGATTATAAATTGACCCGTTCGTGGGAACCTGCATGAGGAAAGATCGCACTGTCGTTCTTCAATATGAAGTGGAGACGGAGAACGTGATAATGGAAAGTAAATTATGATTCTTTACTCTATATTTCACATTAGAAACGATCATAGCGTAGACAAAACAGGATATTCCTTTATAATGACACCTAAACTGAATTTTATATTGCAAATTAACGACAGAGCTAAGAAAAGAAGATTTATTTCTTTTGGATATTAACCTCTATTTGCAGCTAGTGGGCGTTTATGTTTATAATGTGTTTAAACTTATTTTTCATATTTATTTAGATATGATATGTTGCGCAATCAAGAGAAGTATGCTTCTCTTAGACCTCATGAATTCACCAAATGAGTTTAAATCATCTTTACTCTGTCGATATCGCATCAAACTAAATCGAACTTTCAAGATATGTAACTACGTAGATATCAAAGTAGGAGAATATCGTTTATTTGGCAAAACCATATTCATTTGGAATCAGCAGCACCCTAATTTGACAAGAATAGTGCATAAACTTTGTAAATACAAATCTTCAAAAGACGTGAATCTACTCGCAAAGTAAAAAAGTATAGTTTAAGCTGCACTTTATTCAAAATCCATGTCATTTTTATCAAATTCGGCAAAATTGTAGAGGGATGCATTGCAAAGGTGTATAAGGAAGTTCAAAATATGGGGTTCATGTGCTCGTTTTTAATCTATCAGTTCTCAAAGTGTTGCGAATTGGCCTGAAAATTGCCTAAAATTCGCCGAAAACGTGCAAAAGTCTAATAATACCGTTTAAAGGGGATGTTCACCCTGATAAAAACTTTGTTGTAAAAATAGCAGAAAAAAAATTGTAAAAATTATTGGTGAAGGTTTGAGGAAAATCCGTTAAAGAACAAAAAAGTTATTAGAGTTCAAAGTTTTGGATTTGTGACGTCATAAACGAGCAGCTGCCCCATGTGTTATGTAATATAAAATGCATGAATTTCATTTTTTTTTATGGTTCCTGATGACTTAATTATGTTTTCTATTCATGATCGGGTGTGAAATGATTTGTCTATTCATATACAAACGGTACAGTGAAAACCATTTTGAAATTTCTGAGAGAATGACATTTCATTGATTTTTTTACCATTCGCTATGTAGGAATGCTGCTCGCATATGACGTCACAAATCAAATAATTGAAATTCTAATAACTTTTTAATTATTTGATGAATTTTTCTCAAACCTTCGTCAATATTTTTTTTTATTTTTTCTGCTATTTTTACAATAAACTTTTTGTCGGGGTGAACTTCCCCTTTAAAATGCGAATGATTCCGTAGTTCTGCTCCCAAACTTTTAAAATCGATGCCATTTTCCTCATTGTTTCCGGATTTGTGGAAGAATATATTATGAAGACGTTAAAATGTTAAAAATATCGGGTCCATGTGCTCGTTTTTAAACTATTAGTGTCTGTGAGTATTGCGAGGTGGCTTGAAACGGCCAAAAATGCGGCGAAAGCTGGCAAAAGTCTAATACTGTCCAAAATGTCTAAAACACGAATGGTTCCGTAATTCTGCTCCAAAACATTTATAATCCTTGTCATTCTTTTCAAACTCTAAATATGTGTAGAGGATTCTGAAGACGTGAAAAGATTAGAAATATGGGGTCCATGTCCTCGTTTATAAATCACCAGTGTCCCATTTTTTGCGGGTTGGCTTGAAACAGTCCAAATTGTGTCGAGAACAAGCAAAAATCTGTTTATACCGTCTAAAATGCGGATGGTTCCGTAGTCTTGCTGCCAAACATTGAAAATCTATGTCATTTTCGTCTTACTTTGCGCATAGATACTTAGGCACCTGAATATTCCAAATAGGAAAAAAATAAAAATAACGCAGCCACAATGCGTAGTCTTCGCCAGATCAAACGATTTGATCCACATAATTTTTTTACCTTTAGGAGCACTTGGCCATGTTAACTTAGGCACAAGCTCAGAGGCAAATTTCTTGTGGTCCATGTTAAATTTTTGAAGTTAATGTATATGTTAAAAGTCAAGTCTACCCCAATAAATTGATTTGAATAAATAGAGAAATATGAGACTAGCATAACGCTGAAAATTTCATGAAAATCGGATGTGAAATAAGAGAGTTATGACATCTTAAAGCTTCGCTTATTTTCACAAAACAGTGATATGCATAGCTCAGTGACATGCAAATGAGACAGTCGATGATGTCCCTCACTAACTCTTACTGTTGTTTTTTTATTAGTTGATTAATTACAGTGCCGGCCGCGGGAAACGTCACGCCCGAGCACGCAAACAGCCTAGGGGGCTATCGCGTCTAACCGAGGGTATTCAGGGGGAGCAGTCTAGGGCGTTTAGATGGGCCCGCGGTTTCCTGCGTGCTATATAATATTGGCCGTGCCCGCACTTACCCTAGGAAATCCTAGGGTACGTACATTGCACTATGTTTACATGTACTTCGATTATCTTGTGATAGACCATTATATTTTTAAACTAGCGTGATCGGGATCTATTGTAGGTTGAATTTTTGATTTAAGATGTTATTTGTTTCTTTTCTTTCATCCTTTCTTTCATTCTTTAATTTCTGTTTCCCTTTTAATTCTTTTCCCTTATTATTTCTTTCCTTCCCTGTTTCCTTTCCGTTTTTCTTCTGTCTTTGTTTCTTTCAAATAATGAAGGAATTATTTTTCTTTCGTTCTTCCTTCTTTCTTTTTCTTTTTCTTACTTTTCTCTTTTCTCTCAATATATTTTTTCTTTCACACATTCATTCATCTTCCCTTCCTTTATTTTAATTCTTTATTCATTTCAAGTAATAACAGAAACCGTTATCTGTCTTTTATTCTTTCTTTCAACCTTTTAATCATACTTTTTCCTTTAAATTTTACTTCATTTTTTCTTTCTTTGTTTCCTCTCAATTCATTTCTTGCTTCCTTCTTTCTTCCACTAACCCTCCCTTCCCTTTCTTGATATATTTTGTTAACAAGTCCAACATTGTGTGGCCTTTTTTTTGTTGATTTTTTGTTGGCCTGGCTCGGTCGATCCTATGTAGTGCTTTGCCGATTGTCCCGTATATAATTTTGTGAAATCTGGTCACCCCGGCTGGAACGTCGAAGCTATTATCGCAATGAATCTAAACTTTTCGACATAAAGATACATGCATGTACTCTCGGACGAAGGCCTTTCCCAAGTCTTGACATTTTTTCAGTGCTCATTTATCCTTTCCTTTCGCTGGAATAGTCACAATGATCGTTGATTACGATACAACCTTACGACGTGTTAATGACATCGGTCATCCACGAGGTCGACTCATGATATTTCACCGCCTCCTTTTTGTGCCACGATCTTTCTTTGATTTCTTTAAAGGGGGTTGTCGATTACGATCCGACGTTGGTGTGTTCTTTCGACATCACATCATGCACGGAAGGCAAGAGCCCCACTTATTGTCATTTTATCTCATTTCGGTATTGATATTTTATAAACCTTTATCATAATAAGCGGGGTAGGGGGCCGGGGGGGGGGGAGAGCAAAAAATCCCTCTCATATCGGGGAAAATTGTTCTTTCTTACATAAAAGTAGACGCGCAAAAAGCGAACATCAGCAAAACTGGTTGTGTTCATCGATTTTTTTTATTTGGTTCTTTTGTTATTGTCAACAGTCTGGGAGAGTCTTGCTCCCCGTCCACGCCGACCCCTCTCCTTTGATCACATCCGCTTCCCAATTTATGACAGGATGTTCTTAGAAATGGGGGGGGGGGGCATTAATTTGTTGATGCGTCAACAACAATGAATAAGGATATTCTTTTCATTTCGGTTCAAATCGGGTCTCCCAAGCCCTCACCTTATAAAAAGTATAAATTTACTTTAATATAACATCACTTTTAGGTTTGTCTTTTAGCTAAAACATCTGATTTCTTGAGAGAGGGGTTGAGAGAGAAAGACATGCAAGATGTTTTATTTTGCTGATTGATATATTTCCTGTAATAAAACATGGAAACGAAATTTAAAACTAATTTTTCATTGTTATTTTTTGCGGAATCGTAACAAATTCAATTAATTTTAAAATGATAAAACCAAGTCACAACATCCTGTAATACAAAATTAAGTTTTACGTGGCAGATCAAAATAATAGTACATGAGATTTTTAAAGCGCACTTTCCATCTTGATTATATGCTCAATGCGGTTCAGAGCAGAACAACAACAAAAGGTATTTGCTTATATGTATCTATTAAAAACTTTCCTAAGGCATTTAGCTTCAATGTTTAAACACGTACCCAAGCAAAAGTATGTTTTCGAAAGCTACTATGACGTATTGTATGGAATGGGTACTTAACGAGGTAATTATCACTTGCCGACAAAGCAAGAATGGAGCTATACAAACCATTCTTTTCTTTTGTTAAGAATTTTAGCGGGTGCTCACGCAAACGCTAACTATCAAACCTAACTATTCTTTTCGGGGAACAAAGGAGTTAGTTAAGCCAAGTTGAAGAATAAAAGCCCGTCCCGGTTCACGTCTATATACTATAGTCGAAAATCCCTTTATTCATCACGTGTGAGCATTGCTGAATAAAACAAGTTTCATAAATATATCATTTTCTATCCTTTTCCTTGTTTCTTTTCTTAGGCCTTTTCTCTCTCTCTTTCTCTCCTTCAGTAACTTTTATCCCCTCTATTTCATCTTTCTCAATTTCCCCTTCCTTTTTAAATCTCACCCCTTATTCTTTCTCTTATTCCAACTTTCTTTTATTTCCCTTCCACCTTCCCTCTTTTCTATCTCACCTTCGCTTTTTTATCCCTTCTGTTTTCTCTCTCTCTAGCTTCTTCTTGTTTTAATTTCCCCTTCCTTATCCCTTCTCCATTCTACCTTTTCCCTCTTTCTCTGCTTCACACCCCCCGCCTCTATTCTCTTTCTCCCCTTTCCCCTTCTCTCAGTCCGGGCTCCCAGTTTTCTATTTCTCTTATCTCTTTCCTTCAATCCATCCCTTCCTTTTCGCATTTTTCTTTCATTTTTGCTTTCTTCTTCTCCCTTTTATCTGCACTGATCTCGTAGATCCGCGCCTGAAAGGCATATCAGGGTATATAAAAAAGGATGACCATGCTGGGGAAGAATAGAGTAAATAGTTCTAGGACGACCTCCGGAATGTAGGGTCAACATCGACAAATACCAGCTCCTTTGTCAGAAACTCATTATGTCAGTGAATGAAATAACGGACACCACGGGGAGAATATTAATAGGAAATGACCATTTACGCTGGTGCCAGTGTGTAATCCAACACAATAAGTCATTCGGTGAAAAGCCTAAAATCCCCGTTATCAACCCAAAACTTTGTAATTTTCATAACAGATTTTATCCACGATAAATGATCGAAAACTTATGGTTGATATGAGATAAATATCACATGCAGTCTTGAACGAATGTGTCAAATCAGACCTCTTCTTTCGACCAAGAATGCACGGCCGAACATCCTAGGGAAAACAGCCTAGGATAGACGCGGGCGTCTTCCCGCGTCCGCTCCCCTCAAATGCCCGCTACGGGCTACTGCGTCCGCCCTAGGGGGCACTGTGACGTTTCCCGCGGCCGGCACTGTATACAAGATTTCATTTTTTCAGATTTTACAATAAGGTTCATCTGAACCATATAGTATCAGACAATGCGAATTCAAAATGTTCAGGGAGGAATTATCAATGGTTTCACTTGACAATGAGGAAAAACTTAGAATATTTTACATTTCATATAAAAAAGTGAGTGGATGATGTCATCAGTCTCCTCATTTGCATACCGACCAAGATGTGCATATAACTATTTTGTGAAATAACGCGAATCTTTGAAATGTCATAACTTTCTTATTTTACATCCGAATTTGATGAGACTTTAAGCGTAATGCTTGTTGGAGTTTTCTCTTTTTATTCAAATGTCCTTTGTTGAGGCCTGGGGAGGGTGCCTTGTCCTTTCAGGATGAAGATGCTGACTCAGGAATGACCCACTCTAATAGAATTGAAGCACATCCTATATGGCGATCAGAAATCATGAACGTAACAGCTGACCAAGCTTCCGCCATCCAGAGGAGTTATTCCTTTTCTTCCTACAAACACCATGCAGGCTCTTGCTGATAGTTATTATTATAACGCAAATGTAAACCACTAATGTTTCTCCTATTAAACTTTCTGCATTGTTTTCGTGTTTCAGATACTTCTTTACATTCCACTAGCACTGCTCATGTTGTTTGTGAGGTCTCTCTCACTCAAAATGCAGAAAATGACAGGTATGATAGTTTTACCTTATTCATTTAGGAATAGCATTGTCTCTCTCACATATGAGTAACAACAACAATAATAGTAATACATCATATTCATTACTCTGGTCAGCCAAATTAATAACTTTGGTTGGTATGGAGCCTGTCTTCTCACAACGCTTGTGTGACACATTCTCGATTGGACAGTAAAGCCTTAGAAAACCTCCGAATCGTGTACTTATGAATGTTATTTATTTACAACAGATATCTAACACAACACTGTAAAATTTGATATCAACAGGCACAGTACTCAACCGAATGAAGATTCCCAATATCCTATCTTTTTTGAAGAAAGGTAATTATCTTTTGTTCTAAATAACTTCTCTTATATTAATTTTACAATTTGAAATACATGTAGTCCTAGTAATGTTTACATTATGGGGATAATTTTATTCAGATAAATCCTTGGGCTTCGGTCTTTTTTATCAGATTTCAGTATGATTATAGTTAAAAAAAGATGTTGAGATGACAAGATCCCGGGATCTCGTCATGTCGTCATCTTTTAGTAAAAATGATGAGATGACAAGATCTCGGATCTCGTCATGTCGACATCTTGTAGAAGAGATGATTAGATGACATGATCATGGATCGAAGATCTTGTCATCTGACCATTTCTTCTAAAAGATGTCGACATGACGAGATCCGAGATCTTGTCATCTCATCATCTCTACTAAAAGATGACGACATGACGAGATCCCGGGATCTTGTCATCTCAACATCTCTTCTAAAAGATGTCAACATGATGAGATCCGAGATCTTGTCATCTCATCATCTCTTCTAAAAGATGTTGACATGATGAGATCCGGGATCTTGTCATCTCAACATCTCTTCTAAAAGATGTCAACATGATGAGATCCGGGATCTTGTCATCTCATCATCTCTTCCAAAAGATGTTGACATGATGAGATCCAGGATCTTGTCATCTCATCATCTCTTCTACAAGATGTCAACATGATGAGATCCGGGATCTTGTCATCTCATCATCTCTTCTTAAAGATGTTGACATGATGAGATCCAGGATCTTGTCATCTCATCATCTCTTCCTAATAATGTCGACATGATGAGATCTGGGATCTCGTCATCTTATCCTTTGCTATCAAGATGTCGACTTCCCGAGATAATTATCTCAACATCTCGGTGGCACTTTTAAGCTTCCATAGTTATTGCATGTAAATCAGCAATCCCATTATGATATACTTCATACACCTAGGACATCTAGGTAGCCGACCGTTTTCTTCAGTTCTCTCCATTTTTCCCTTTCAGCTTTCCCTTAGCCTTTTAGCTCATTCCATTGTACCATTATTTCCCTTTCTTTTTGTCTCGCCCACCAGAGGTGAAGGCGAGACTTAGGGATCCAAATGTTGTCCGTCGTCCGTCCGTCACAAACCTGTAATGACACATAACTCCACAACCACAGGTCGCTTTTCAACCAAACTTGGATGGTGGATGGATTTGGGGAACCTGCATGTTATGCTGCAGTCTGAGGTCACATGGTAAGGTCAAAGGTCATTTTCAGGTCAATGTTAAAGTTTACATGCAAGACTCTCTTATGACACCTAACTCCACAACTGCAAGTCGCCTTTTAACCAAATTTAGATGGTAGATGTACTTTGGGGACCTGCATGTTATGCTGCAGTCTGAGGTCATATTGTATGGTCATTTTCAGGTCAACGTTAAAGTTTATATACAAGACTCTTAACTCTGCAACCGTGAGTCGCTTTTCAACCAAGCTTGGATTGTAGATGGACTTGGGGGACCTGCATGTTATGCTGCAGTCGGAGGTCACATGGTAAGGTCAAAGGTCATTTTCAGGTCAACGTTAAAGTTTACACGCAAGACTCTTAACTCCGCAACCGTAAGTCGCTTTTCAACCAAACTTGGATGGTAGATGGACTTGGGGGACCTGCATGTTATGCTGCAGTCTGAGGTCACATGGTAAGGTCAAAGGTCATTTTCAGGTCAATGTTAAAGCTTACATGCAAGACTCTCTTACGACACCTAACTCCACAACTGTAAGTCGCTTTTTAGCCAAATTTAGATGGTAGATGTACTTTGGGGACCTGCATGTTATGCTGCAGTCTGAGGTCATATGGTAAGGTCATTTTCAGGTCAGCATTAAAGTTTACATACAAGACTCTTAACTCTGCAACCGTTAGTCGCTTTTCAACCAAACTTTGATTGAAGATGGACTTGTGGAACCTGCATGTTATGCCTCAGTCGGAGGTCACATGGTAAGGTCAAAGGTCATTTTTCAGGTCAACGTCAAAGTTTACATGCAAGACTCTTAATTCCGCAACCGTAAGTCGCTTTTCAACCAAATTTGGATGGTAGATGGACTTGGGGGACCTGCATGTTATGATGCAGTCTGAGGCCATATGGTAAGGTCAAAGGTCATTTTCAGGTCAACATTAAAGTTTGCATACAAGACTCTCTTATGAAATCTAACTCCGCAACCGTACATGTATGTCGCTTTTCAACCAAACTTTGATGGTAGATGGACTTGGGGGACGTGAATGTTATGCTGCAGTCGGAGGTCACATGGTAAGGTCAAAGGTCACTTTCAGGTCAGTGTTAAAGTTTACATGCAAGACTCTTAACTCCGCAACCGTAAGTCGCTTTTCAACCAAACTCGGATGGTAGATGGGCTTGGGGGACCTGCATGTTATGATGCAGTCTGAGGTCATATGGTAAGGTCATTTTCAAGTCAACGTTAAAGTTTATACGCAAGATTCTTAACTTTGCAACCGTAAGTCGCTTTTCAACCAAACTCGGATGGTAGATGTACTTAGGCAACCTGCATGTTATGCTGCAGTCGGAGGTCACTTGATAAGGTCAAAAGTCATTTTCAGGTCAATGTTAAAGTTTATATGCAAGACTCTTAACTCCGCAACCGTAAGTCGCTTTTCAACCAAACTTGGATGGTAGATGTACTTAGGCGACCTGCATGTTATGCTGCAGTCGGAGGTCACATGGTAATGTCAAAGGTCATTTTCAGGTCAACATTAAAGTTTACGTGCAAGGCTCTTATGACAAGTGTTATTCCATCCCAGTCATTTCACAATGAAGTTTCGATATAATCCTCTTGCGTGCCCTCACAAATCATGATATTTCTGGTTATTTTCATAAGTGGGCGAGACACAGAATTGCTTTTGCATTGTTTGCCTCAAGTATTCTTTCACTTTCCCGCCGTCCTTTCCTGAACCTTTTGAACAGACTAAAACTCCTGCCCAATCCTTTTACCCCACTTGCTGTCCTCATGTTTAATAGCAGACGTTTACTTTTTGGTGCTTTTTTATTCTTAAACTGGAGTTGATTAATTACGTTGTTTGCAATCATATTGTCCCTGTCAGCATACCTACTGGTTCAACTTTTGTACATCATGCACACCTGAAAATAGTAAATTAATAAATTATAATATACAGTGTTAATTTTCTGTCTATCAGATTCAACGTCTCTGTTATGGTTTTATGTCATATACCATATCATCTGAAAATGCTAATTTATTTCCTGCATTTTAAAATGTCTTTCCATTGATACAGATGGAGCTCGAAGACACAACAGGAATTCGACATCATTTTGAAAAAGATAGCACGATCCCTTTATAAGAAATCTGAGATCGATGATCTCGGATCAGCCCTAGGATTCGGGACAGCAGACATTGGTCGGTGCAATGATGAAAATGAAAGGCAAGGAGGGAGCTTTATGGGGACATTGACTATGCTGAGGACGTGGGAAAAATTGCAGACAGATTCGACGAAAAGGACAAATCTGAGGATTGCACTAGAAGAAGCAGGATTAGTATCCCTGGCAGAACGTTACCTTTGCACAGCTGGGGAACTCGGTAAGTAGGCCTACTTTAACGACTGCACATGCACGTCCGATTTACGTTTAGGAAAATTGCTTACGAATTTTGCAATAAAGTTGGTTTTTATTCGTTAATCTTCCGCAATATTCGTGGAACAGTGCTTGAGACGTATTTTCCCGCCTTATTCAACACAGAAAAAGATCATATATGTTATCTCACTCAATAAAAAGGAGCTCTTCTAACGACTCATACTACATTGCCCTTTCCATTGAACAACTCCTTTTCCTCAGCAGGCAGGCATGAGGGGTGATATTCTGAAAAGTTCTTCTTTTAATTTTGTTCCTATCTACGTCACGTTCTGAAATTGGTATTCTGAAAACGTTCTTATTTTCTTATCTTTTGTTCTTATTTTGCTTGATCCATCTATGCTGAGCGCCCAAATTTATTACTCGCGCATAATACAAAAGCGCGCTAAAAAGAAAAGAACAAAATGAAGATATATGGTATTCTGAAAAGGTTCTTATCTTTTATGTTTCTTATCTTTTGACGATATTTATGCTAATATCTAAGATAGCTAGAGGGTTATCACATCTCACGATGCCAGCGTTTATTCTTGCTCAAAATCGATGGCCGCTGGTAGTAACAAGTATTCTTTCCCCCCTTTCATTTACCCTTTATTTTGCCCGTCTCTTTTTTCTATCCTTTTTTATTAATTTTCTCTTTTTCTTCCTTTTCCATCTTTTTGTCTTTCTTCCCTTCTTTAATTCTTCGTTTATATATTTTGTTTTATTCTTTTGAATCGTTTAATATCTTTTATTTATTTTGCTATGTTTCATTTGTTCTTCATCTTTTATTATATTCACTTTTCATTTTTTTTTCTTAGGAAGTCTTTGATTTTGCTTTTTTTCTTTGCCCTTTTCTCTCTCTTTTTTTGCCATTTTCTTTATTTCTTCCTTCACTTAATTTTTGGGGTAATATTTTTGATTTATTCTTTTTCTTTCTTTCATTGTTTCTTTCGTCTTTATATTTTTTCCGATTTTTATTTAATTATTTTTCCATTTTTATCTTTCTTTCTTCCCGTAATTTCAATATTTTTATCTTATATTTCTTTGTTTTCTTTCTTTTATAATTTATTCTTGTTATTTTTGTTTTTTTTTCGCTAGTTCGTTTGTTCTTTCTTTCATGTTTTTTTTTCTGCTTTCTGACACTTTTGTGTCTTAATTATTTTCTTTCTTTCTTCTGTTTTATTCTTTTTTGTTCGTTCTTTATTTACTCATTTTTCTTTACTTTTTTCTTCTATTTTTTAACAATCTCTTCTTTATCCTTTCCATTAATGTTTTTCGTTTTCTTTTTTTTCATTCATTCTTCATCCTTCCTGCCTTTTTCTTTTTCTGAAGACGTTTTGGAGCACTTTTGGTATGTTTCCATCCAGTTTCAATGTGATTTATACTTTGCACATATTCTGTAAACCTGCCTACATTGACTCTATACAGTAGCCATTACATCGGGTGCATTGACCATTGCGGGCTGTTTACTCAACCTTGACATCCAGTCTCACAAATGGTAATGAAGCAGCCCGGTGAAGCAGACAACAGACAATTGATTGATTGGAATTTCTCCACCTGAATAGCATGCCTGATGGTGCAATCCACCCATTATGCCCATACTCGCCTTCTTCTTGGGTAGCTTGCTGTTAATACAGCAGCTACATGAAGTGAAGCACACTTGCACAGCCAGTGTTACATTGCACAACTACAAGGCTCATATTCCTTCTCCGAATGGAAAGAACTTTTATCATCTCAAGTATTTACGGACCAGTTTACATTACTACAGCAACAGTGAATCAACATTTAATATTGAACTCCTCAAATGCGGTGATATACACCCTAACCCTGGGCCGACAAACCAAAACCAAAGTCAACCCAGCAATCATCCTTTATTCAAATATTCAATTCAAGATTTATATAACCTACGTCAGAGACATAGCTACAAGACTGTTCCGCCAACGACATGGAAAGTGATAAAAGACCTAGGGATCACACCAAAACCACAACGCAAGCGAGGAAAGCGAGCTGGTTCTAGGAAGCATCGTAAATCTTGTCCCAGACCAAACCACGAGCAAGGCATTCCTGTACTTATCTGACCACGCCTTTTACCTTCAAAACGCAAACCTCGCCCAGCATGTTTTACTACAATTACACCGACGCAACACGACAACTCCGCTCATCATCAGAGCCGCCGTGGCTATGACGTCCCAACGCTACTACTACTCAACGCCAGATCACTGAGGAATAAGATCGACGAATTGTCAGCAATCATCCAGAAATATAAGGTGGACATAGCAACCATTACGGAAACATGGTTTAGCCCAGAAGAACCACTTGACATGCTCTCAATACCGGAGTTTTCCTTATATTCAAAACCTAGGGAAGATCGATTAGGGGAGGAGTCGCGGTCTACGCGAAACATCATCTTCAAGCGAGGATAATCGATGTACCTACCCCTAAAGGAGTTGAAGCTTTATGGATCTACATGAGACCCCGAAGACTTCCAAGGGAAACTAGTGGACTGATACTCTGCGTGATTTACTTCCCTCCAAGGAACCCCAACAAGCAGCAGTATGTTGATCACATTCTCTCCACCCTGGACAGTCTTTTGCTTCGTTATCCAGAATCTGGGATCTCAGTAGTAGGTGATTTCAATGATTTAGATATTAATTTCTTACTTGAAAATGACAAATTTAAACAAATTGTTACTCAACCAACCCGAGAGGGCAATATTCTTGATATGATTGTAACTACTATAGACCAGTTGTACCAAGAAACCAAAATATTAGCCCCTGTTGGCATGAGCGATCATAATTGTATCCTTTGGATACCCAAACAAAAGTCTCATCGTATTAATCGAGTTAAGAAAAGAATTGTTCGCCCGATTCCTGACAGTGGCAAAAGAGCTTTTGGTACTTGGTAACTATGTTTACTTGGGAAGTAATGTATAGAGAAGATGATCCATCTTTGAAGTGTCAAATGTTATTGGATACTATGATGACTCACTTAGATATTCACATTCCGACAAAAGAGATTCGAATGCATTGTAGAGATAAGCCTTGGATCAATGCGGAAGTCAAAGATGTTATACATCAAAGACAGCAAGCTTTCAGTAACAACTCCCAAAGTCTGTGGCGTTACTTAAGAAACAAAGTCATACGCTTAATCAGACTAAGGAAAGTTGCATATTATAATACCAGAGTTAGAAATTTAAAAACTAGTAATCCAGCAGCATGGTACAAACAGATACGGATTCTAACAAATACTCACAAAAAACATAGCCCAATCCATATTCCGAATATAGACCCAAATGATTCTAATCATGATAAAAACGTTGCTAATTATATTAATCAGCATTTCTTGAACGTGGCAAGTGATCTATAAAGTTTAAATAGAAATGAATTACCTGTTTACTTACCATCCCAGAAAACTTGCCCTATTGTACAACCTTACGAAGTATATAAACAATTGAAAACTTTGAACCAACAAAAATCTGGTATTAGTGAAGACTTACCAGTCAGAATCATTCGTGAGTTTGCTTTGGAATTGTGTTCGCCACTAACTGATATCTTGAACAATTCCTTTTACCAGTCTGTTGTACCATGTCAGTGGAAACGCTCCGAGATTATACCCATTCCTAAATGTTTACCAGTAACAGTGCAGAACTTAAGACCAATAGCATTAACTAGCTATTTTGCAAAAATAGCAGAATCGTTCATATGTAAATAGTTAATAGAAGATATATCCGATCACATTGATGTTAACCAATTTGGAAACCGAAAAGGCCTATCAACAAATCATTACCTAGTTCGATTGCTTCACCAATTGTATGAAAATGCTGAAAAATCCCAATCTATATCAACTCTCATATTTACAGACTTCTCAAAAGCTTTCGACAGAATTGATCACAATATCCTTGCAAAAAAAATTACTTAACCTCGAAGTTAGACCATGTCTTATTTCTTGGATTCTGGGCTTCCTCGAAAATCGACAACAACGAGTCAAATATCTTGGTCAGATTTCAGATTGGGCAGCATCACATGCAGGTGTAGCTCAAGGTACAAAACTTGGGCCTATTCTCTTTCTAATAATGATAAATGATGCATGTATAAAATCTCAAGTTCCATATTTTAAATATGTTGATGACCTCACACTAGTTGAAAGTCGCAAACAATTTCAACCATCCAAATTACCAAACGTGCTCTCTGAATTCGACCAGTGGTCCGTTAGCAATAATATGACACTTAATCCATCTAAATGTCAGTGCATGCATATAATTTTCTCTAGAAATATTGTTGATCAAAATCGTATTTTTATTGGAAATGAATGCTTGAGAACAGTGCAAAAAGCTAAAATACTAGGTATAATTGTTCAGTCTGACTTGAAATGGGAAAGTCATATACCAGACCTTTTATGTCGTAGTAATAAAAAGCTCTATATGCTTCGTTGTCTCAAAACGTATAAATTACCACTTTGCGATTTAATAACAGTATATAAGGGTTACATTAGGCCAATTTTGGATTATGGAGTACCGGTTTTTAACGGAAACCTAACACAAAACCAAGTTTCCTGTTTAGAACGTATCCAGTCAAGAGCATGCAAAATTATGCTCGGTGAAAAATACACTAATTATACCGATGCTTTAGAAGTGTGTTCTTTACAATCTTTATCTGAAAGACGAAAACAATTGTGTATGAACTTTGCTGTATCCCTTGCCAACAGCCCACTTTGTAACCATTGGCTACCTATGAACAACGATGTTGATTACTCATTGAGGAAAAGACTTAAATATCGTCAGTTTCATTGTAAAACCAAACGTTTCCAAAACAGCCCATTACCTTACTTTATAAATTTATTAAACGCTAACTTGAAATAAGTTTGTGTTCCTTGATATAGCTAGTTACCCGGTTGATATACATAGGTCTACAAACATCTACTGTGCAAGTTGTGTTTTGCTAATATATCGCGCCTAATACTAATTTGTTATTATTATTAGCTCACAAGCTTCAGATGGAAATTTTACAATTTTTAGAACTTTTTAAACTCAAACACAATTGAATAGGTTTACAGGTTTTTATTAGTCATGATTTTAATGCATGTATTTCACATTGTAACAACTAAAGGGAAACAATGTTTTTTTATGCCAATATTTTACTCATTTTTATTAAGATTTCTCATGTGGTGGAAGATGTGTTATTTTACAAACTGCGTCATTCTTCAAATTTTAAGTAATCGTTCTCAGGATTGAGCAGGACGGTTTCTTGGGACGAGCGACCACTCACCCCCCCCCCCCCCCCCCCTTGGTTTTTTTTCTGTATGCTTAATGAGTGCAAGGTGTGAGGGGTGACTGCTGGGTTGGTGGGTGCAGTTGTTTGATTTAACGTGCTTATGGTTGTTGGATGAATGAGTGTGCTATGA
The DNA here is from genome assembly GCF_018143015.1 of Lytechinus variegatus. NCBI lineage: Eukaryota > Metazoa > Echinodermata > Echinoidea > Temnopleuroida > Toxopneustidae > Lytechinus > Lytechinus variegatus. The sequence continues at coordinate 7,326,103 of NC_054747.1, read as the reverse complement.
ATGTGAATGTTTTTTTTTTTTGTAAGAGATTGTTTGTCGGCCCTATTAATGCATAGCTCCAGTGGGGTTAGCTGACCCTAAGTTCCGCCTGAGCGATGGATTTGAATAACCAATTCCATTGCCCAGGTTGAATGGTGTTGTTGAGGGATTGGCATTCCCTGGCTGGAGCTGTGCATTGAACTCGACTGCTCGCTCGTCCCCAGACACCCTCCTGTCTTTAGTTCTTTTGTTACTTGCTTAAATCTATGTTTTTATTGTTTGAATTTGAGTGGCGATGTTTGTCAATGGGCATTCTTCCACCACCACCACCTTTCAGTCTTCTAGTTGTTCTTTTGTTAAGTTGCATTATATTCTCTTAATCATGTCAAGTTTTGATGTTTTTAAATCACCTATTTATACATGTATATACCTGTAAATTGTACACAATTCAGCCTTTTGACTGCAACGTGCAATGATTTTGAATAAAACCTTTTCAATTCAATTCAATTCTTTTTATTTTCCCTTTTTGTTCTGTTTATTTCTTTCTTTGAATTTACCTTTCTTTTCCTTTTATCTCTCTTTAGTCTTTATTTTTTTGCTTTCATTTTCCTTTCATATTTTCTTTCTTATCTCCTTTCTCTCTCTCTTTTATTTTCTCTCTATATTTCTTTGTTTCATTTTGATTTTATCCTCACTTTAATTTTTTTATTCATTCGTTTCATTTCTCTTTCTTTTTTCTTTTTTTGTTTCATTCGTTTTTTTCTAACTTTTTTTTGTTCTTTATTTCATTTTAGCATTTTAAATATTTTCATTTTGTCCTTTTTCGTTTTTTTCCCTTTAAATTTCTTTCTCTCCTTTTCCCTTTTTTCCTTCATTTTTTATTCCTCTTTTTATCATTGCTAATCTTTCTATTTCTTTTTACCTTTTTATTTCTTTTATTTTATGTTTTTCTTTCAATTATCTTTTGTAACTTTTTTGTTTGCTTTCTACATGGTTTACTGTTTTTTTTTCATTATTTTCTGTTTTATTCCTTTCATTTTTTTTCTTTCAATTTGACCCTTTATTTTTACTTACCTACTTACTTTCCTTTTTCCTGTTAATTTCTTTTTTCGTACCTGCTTTATTTACTATTTTTTCTTTACTTTCTTTCTTTATTTTGTGCACGTACGGGTCTTGAAATAATAATCAGTCAGAATCGGCTTTTGGTTTATCTTGCACTGCGTTTACACGCTGTTACAGCTCGCGGTTCAGAATCGGCTCGCGTGGCAAAAATTTGAGATGATACGCACACCAACAATATACGTCATAATAAAGACAACGCTGGATCCATGCGCTTAGGATTACGTCAAAATAGTAAAGGAAATGAAATGCGCGCCAATTGCCCATTAAAAATCGATAAGGTGCATGGTGAAGATTTGCTACCGAATGAATTTTTGAAGAACTCAAGTAATTCTCTGCTTCATTTTAGTCTTGAATTATTCAATACTGTGTTTGAAAGTGGAATTGTACCAACAGATTAGACTATTGGTTTAATACGGCCAATTTACAAGAAGAAGGGGAAACCAGAAGATTCAAACAATTATAGAGGTATCACTTTATTTAGTTGGCTGGGTTAACTATTCACAGCTGTTTTAAATCATCGACTGAATTTATCAGAAGACTGTGAAAAATTGGAAATGAACAAGCTGGGTTTAGGAATAACCATTCAACGCTAGATTACATTTTTACTTTACATTCGTTACTTGAATTAAACCTGTTTGGCAGAGAAAGGGTATATTGTGCGTTCATCGATTATCGTAAGGCGTTTGATATTGTTGATAGGACATTACTTTGGAACAAATTACTTGCAAGTGATATTAATGTAAACTTTTTCAAAGTGGTTAATAATATGTACACACAAGCTAAATCGTGTGTTATCAAAGATGGTGAAAAATCAAGGCTATTCGACTGTAATATCGGAGTACGTCAAGGAGAAAATTTATCACCATTATTATTTGCTATGTTCATAAATGATTTTAAATAATATATCAGTGAACGTTATGACGGTCTCGATGTCTTACCTGAGAAGCTTCAGTCATCATTACTAGCTCATGGAATTGATGTGTACATGAAGTTATTTACATTACCATATGCAGATGATACCATTGTCCTTCCAAAATCTGAACAGGAACTTCAATGTGCGCTCAATGCAGTATCAGATTATTGTAAAAGATGGTATTTAAATGTGAATATAGACAAACGAAAATTGTTATATTCTCCCGTGGCAAAGTGAGGAAAACTGGTTCATTTATATTTAATAACCAGGCTCATGAAGTAGTAGATGACTATGTATATCTTGGAATTACCTTCAATTATAATATTTCATTTCGGAAAGCTAAAGCTAAACAACTGAATCAAGCAAGAAGAGCAATGTATAGCATGTTGAATAAGATTTATCATCTTGATTTACCAGAGGATATCCAAATTGAGTTATTTGATCAACCTACATTACCGATACTCCTCAATGGTTCAGAAATATGGGGTTTTGATGTGATTAGATATCTAGAAGTGTTTCACATGAAATTTTGCAAGCAGATTCTTAAAGTTCATAAATCAACGGCAAACTGCATGGTTTTAGGAGAACTTGGAAGATTCAAATTAGATAAATATATTGAGAATAGAATGATAAAATTCTGGTGTGGATTAGTTCACAGTAGTATAAAACGAAAATGTCTGATATGGTTTATGAGATTGTAAAGATACTTTCTGATCAAGGTATATATCAGACAAGCTGGTTAACAAAGATAAAGCAAACTCTCGATAGATTGGGTATGACGAATTTATTTGACATTTCTGATTCCTCGAGCAGAAATTGGGTAAAGCAAGCAGCTGTAGATCTACGAACAAAGGATTCACATGCAGTTGCAAAATTGGTTTACGTTCATAAACGAAAACTTTCAGCGTATAAACTACAGAACATTTAAAGAAAATCTTCGTCTAGAAAGTTACCTCGTTAATATTAACACAAAGGATAGAATCACTTTTTGTTGATTTCGTTGTGGAAATCATCGACTTCCTATTACCTCAGGAAAATATGACCGTCAAAGAAGCATGAGGCTTATTACATTATGCAATCTTCAATCAATTGGTGATGAATTTCACTATATATCCGTTTGTCCTTCATCTTTAAAAGTATTACACTGATAGAACGAATACACTCAAAATGAATCAGCTATTTAACTGTGAAAAACCAGAAATCCGTTCCTACCTTGTAAAATCTTGCGAAAAAATTCGTTTCTGAATAAGTTATGATCGAAATTCAATATTTTGAGCTGTTGATTGAATATTGGTATAACAGCCAATGTTATGCTGATGCCATTACTTGCCTTTTATTAAACAAATGTTTATGCTAATTACAATGTTAATAAGCTGGGACTTTTTTAATCTTGAATTTATCCATTATCTCCTCTGTAGGCCTTATCAAATTCTCTAAACTTTATCACGCTCGAAATATAATATTTTGAGCTTTTTTAAAGGCTGTGGTTTAATATCCAACGTTGTGATAATGTAGTTACTATATGATTTTTCTTTTTTTAAAAATCATATGTAAACTTTGATTATATTTTTGAAGCTTCAAGGTAATATTTTAAATGTAATGTAAATTATTTTTAATGCCAATTTTTTTAATTCTTTTTATTTTTTTTTCTAAATGTACTCTAAATGATTTGTAAATTACTTGTTGAAATACTATTAAAGATTTTGTACATTTATATGATTGTTTCTCGAATACCCACTTTATGGGTGACAACACCAACAACAACCAACACCAACAAAACACCTCATAATAAAGACAACAGTGGATCCATGCGCTTACAATTATGTCACAATGGTAAAGTAAATAAAATGCGGACCAATTGTCGATGCAGAATCGGTTTTCTGTTTACACGTAGTAAAAAAGCCGATTCTGCATCGGCTCGCGGTTCTGAACCTACTACATTGGTGGTGTAAAATTGCCGGTTCTGAACCGCGAGCCGATGCAAGTTAATCGCGTTTACACGCTATTAAAAAGCCGAAGCTGCATTGGATCGCGGTTCAGAACCGCGTGCCGGTGCAAAAGCCGATTAAGTGTAAACACAGTAATTAAATGACTATTTCGCGCAATGCGCCAGAAACAGTGTAAGCGCAACGCCTACGATTCTCTCTTGACATAAGAAACGCTTTTATTGGTTAAACTGCCAATATAAATCGCATTTTTATTGGTAAAATTTAAAAAATGGGCGTGTTGAAATTCAGAAGGGGCAGTCCTTACAGAGATAAGAATGCGTTTAGAAGATTTTTTTGAATACCGATTTGCAATGATTTTATCGTCTTCTTATCTCATTGAGAAAATATAAGAACAAAGATAAGAACGTTTTCAGAAAACTACCCCAGGTCATTTATGTCCTACATCGCTGCTTAATCTGACAGAGTTCATTGAAGATGGGTTAGAGGAAGAGTGCATAAATACAGCAGATTTGGTTGAGCTCTTTTGCTGTGCATACAGTCGGCAGTGAAGTTTCTCACCAAAAAAAGAGAAGACGAACAGTGTTAAACTTACGCAGTTGATCTAGCACATACTTTCAAATTTGCAGTAATGTGAGAATCCGTATGATACTTATAGCAGATGACGAAGGTAAAAAATCAAAGTCCCACGAGGAAATATTGTGTTTACATTCTACACGAACGGCAAACCATTTCATTCATGAAGTAGAAGTTACATGTTTGCCGACGAAACGAGGAAATTTGAGGACAACAATTACATGTGTTCACATACACCCCTACATACTGATACTAACACCTTCGTGATGAACATATAAAGGAATGCACATAATTAGTATATAGAAGAAATCAAATGCAAAGCCCATAATGAATCGGAAATATACAACGACATGAAAGTGGAAAAAAGATGCTAAATGAAAGATGAAAAAAGGAGAAAAACTGGGAAAGAAAAGAACGATATAAGAAACTAATACATAAGGGGAAATTAGAAAAAGTGTGAGGTAAGGCGGCTTGTCAAAGGTGTGCGTGCGTTTTTACCTTTATATTCTGCGGCGAACCCGCTCAGCGTGCCATTGTCCATTTTTCTTTCCTACGGGTCAGTGCTCTTGCCATTTAAGACGACAGCGTTCCCTTTTGCAGCGAAAACGGAAGCGTGCGCTTTTATCTTTTCTTTTGACACCCCCGGTTGGCTCTTCGATAAGATGTTTCTGCATGAGCGCCCTCTATGTCCACGATATCGACGTCTTAGGCAAACTATTAAACGAGCGATCTCTAGTCACTGATCTGGATATCGTTGTGTCCTTGTATCGGTGTGCGTAGTTCAGTGGGGTATATATCTTCAAAAGTTACGCTTTCACATTTTTTTGATAATTTTTCGTTTCGGGTTTCAGTATATGACAAAAATCAATAAGATTTAGATTTCATTTCTTTAATAGAACAATTAAGCTTTAGCCCTTTAGCACGAGCGTGTTGTTTTATTTTGAAGAACATACCGTTAAGAAATTGAATTTCTGAAAGTAAGTGTTCAGGCGAGGGTAAGATTTTTTTTTCATCACACTGAGCCCGCACAGTCAGCATTGTCGGGTGAAAAGGAAAGATATGGAATTGACCTTAACATCTTTGTAAACGAAATGCAAAACCCCACGCAAAAGATGCAATATAAATCATACCTGGGTCCAAAAATGATGGCGTTTAAAGCAATACACTGAAACGCTACTGTGAAAAAAAAACACTAAAAACATAAAATGCAAACGTTTTTTTGTAGAAAAAAGGCTGAAAACTAAGGGCAGCGTTGAAATTCAAATTTTAGCTTAACATAGGTCTATGTTTAATTTAGCCCTCTTGTCAATTTGTTTTTGGTGTGAAATGTCATTTTTTTAAGGACTCTTTTGGGGCGATTTTGCCCCCCCCCTTGTGGAAAATCCTAGGTACGCCACTGCATTTGTTTAAACATTTGAATTCTAGAAACTTATATATTCACACATAATACAGATGCCGTGCAAAACAAACGAATAAAATATAATTTATTTGAACTTTAAAAAATAAATTGGATGCTCAAGCTGTCATATCGGTCATTGTAGCTTAAATGCACAATTCTTGAATTTCATTGCCCGAAATTCAGAACAAGAAGTACTTTCGTTACTTTTTAAGACCATTACAAACATCTTTACCTTCGAACGAAATCAAAAACACTTAAAAATGAATATTGAAGTTATCAAAGTTGAGGTAGTCTTGACCATGAATAGTTGAGTGTTTATAAAGGAATTATAGCGTCTTCTATTAATCACATTCTTCACTTTAATGACCGATGAAAAATATCGCGTGAATGAAAATGCAAGTTAACACATTTAAGTGACTCCGACATGATATTGGACAGGAAAATCTATAAAATCTTTTTACCTGGGATCCGTCTTTATTCTCTTATATAAATTTCCCCTGTGATCTAGAGTGCTCTGTGACCTAGTGTTCTTGATTACCATCCTGGAGCCACATAACCGAAGGGGGGTCTGGGGCTGGGGCTGAGGCCTCAACAAGTACCATGATTTTATGCATGGTGACCCCACCCCTTCAAACCAGTCCGCTGGGGGGAGGGGATTTTCAAATTTCTTTCAATTTTCCTGTTCTACTTATAATATTCAATTTTGTCAACTTAATTCTGATGGTTCCTTTTTTCATCCAACTTTATTTCTTCCTTTGAATTTTTCTAAAACTTTTCTATACCTATTCTTTTTTAACCTTCACGTTTGACTTGAACAATACGTGTATATTGCCGTTGATTTCTTCTTCCTATCAAATATTTAAATTAATCTGCAATGTGTGTATGTTAAATTATTGCAAATTAGATTCCCAGTGTCTAAGGTAAACATAATTTACCGACGTAAAGTTAGTAATACGAAAGCCTCTTTGGCCTAGTTTCCCTTCCAACTTTGTACTTCACCTGTTAATCGTATAGCTGCATTCTGTATAGCTTGCATATTTAAATATGCACCAAAAAATAAATTAACATACAGAAAATGGTAATACCTCGGTCACATTTGCTCTACGGCGGCCATACAGCGAGTCGAAAACAGCCGTTTTATTTATTTTATTAAAACCTATATTTAGCAGGTCCAAAAACTGTTAAAATGACTGTTTTCGACTCGCCTTAGAACAAATGTGACCGATGTATTTAGCATACCAGATCAACAAGAATGGAGTGCATGCTGGTGCGGATCCTGCCGGAGTAACACAATACAATCCAATCAGCGCCGTATTTATTTTGAACAATAGTTGGGCTCTCAAAAGTATTGTGGTCTATTTTGTGACCTCTACTAAAAGAAGTCAGTGGGTCTATACGGGGGTCTATATTCTGCACATCAGAGGGTACAGTTATGTAGTGAATCCCGGGGGGGGGGGGATCATCTGGTCCGTGTGCCCCCCCCCCCCCACTTTGAGAGCCTTTATCAAATTTTTTAATGTAAATATGCCATTTTTTTACACAAGTGTGTCCTCTTTATTTGAAACTCACAACATGTATTTTAATGAGAACATGTCGTTCATACACAAATGAGGACCTTCACTTTAGCCTGGTAAACAGAGAGTTGGTAGGCAATAAATATAACTCAAATGTTCACATTAAGAGTAGACCTATAAAGAGGGAAGTTACATGGTTAATCAAAAATGTGTTGATAAAATATCAGTCGAACGCCAAATAGGTTTTATGTAATATTGCTCTTTATAAAGGCAAGCATAAAACTACATTAAATGTCGAAATGTTAAGAAATATAATGGAAACCATATCAAAATGCACATTACGAAAAGAAACAAAATCAGGGTTCTAGTATGGGGACAAAACGAGAACAAGAAAACTACCCATTTGATGCTCATTTTAATTCCCCGAAAGCCGGACGTTGAAAATGACATGGGCCAGCGCATTGCAAGCTGTATTTAACGGCTTACCCCCATTGACAAGGTAGATTTAAATTACCCCATTCTTGATTGGGGAGATTAACGTATATTCTTGAACAGAGAGGTGGTCTGACGGGTTGCGGATTTCAATAGAAAGATGACCTCTTGATTGGTAGGGGTATGTCAAGGGGAGATTATCACTTTGTCAGCGCGGGTGACTGTCTTGATACTTTGATGTTCCCCGATGTGCCTTCTATTCGAAAACCGTGTTTGCAACTAATCCCAGTTATGAGACTATTTGGAATCAAAATGAAAGCCTAACTGCACCCTTTTCATAGATTTCGTTTGAAAATAAAATACTTACGTTTAAGGTAAAATTGGAATATGAGAAGGCGCTTCATAATATGTAAACCAAATAGTGTCACTTTTAAGCTTTATTCTTTTAAATCAAATGTAAAAATATATGTAAAATAATCTCACAAGCCTAATCTAAATAGTGCGAGCACGAAGCGCGCGCTAATTTTTAATTTCATGTATTTTGTCCTAAAATAGCATTCTGGCAATGCTTGTGATCCTAAACGAGATGAATGAATTTAGTACGCATTGATCGTTCTGATAAAAAAGAATCTGTTAACGGCTACTTTTAATTATCTGTAAATGAAAACGTTACATATTTCAACAATCAAATAATGCGAGCGCGAAGCGTGAGCTGAAAATATTTACTTTTCTACCTGAAGAATAGAAGTTCTAAGCAATCTTTGTAATCATGAAAAAGGTAAATACATAACTAAGCAAGCGAAGCGAGCGCGAGGAAAATTTGAGATTTGTAGAATTGTGAGTGGATATGGATCACAGTTAAAAAGGAACATATATGATTCAGTATTATTACTAGGAGTTTTGACATAGGGCCGGGATATTCTAAGAACAATATTCCATCATGTGATAATTATGACTGTCTTCCTATTTCTCTTCTTATCAAATCGCGAGATGAAACTTTTTGATATTCCATTCTGAAAAGGGGACAATTTATCAATAAATTAATTCATTAATCTAATAAGCCTAATCAGAGCGCGAAATCTGTCAATATTATATATTTAAAGCACTTTTGTAATTACGAATAAGATGCCTGAGTTGATATATTTTTAACAATCAATGTGCGCACAAATCGCCAGCCGAAAATTGTTGATAAACTGTCATAAAATGGAGATTTTAAATTAGTTTGTAATATAATTAATATTGAAATTTTCATAACTCACCAATCAATATGCGGGCGTGCAGCGCTAGCTAATATGTTTTACAATCTGACATGAATAGGGATATTCTGATAACTAAAATGGAATACAGGAAAATAATAGGTACCTGACAAATCAAATTTTGTGAGCGTGCAGCGGGAGCAGAAAATGTTGATATTCAGACAATAAAAAAAAATTTACAGAACACTTTTTGAAAATGAAAGTTCGATTTCCGAGTTGAAATATGTTATGTATATTGACTTCAAAATTTGATATTTTGAGTTCCATATGTGTAAATCACCTAAAAGGCAATGCGAGCGTGAAGCAGGAGCGAAATTTTTATATAATGACATGACATAATTTTTTTTAATTGTTTTCCCCTCATCTTATTTATTCAATCGTTTTCCTTCTATGTTTTTTTCTCCACTCTTTTCCTCTTTTTGTCTTTCTTTCCCCGTTTTGTTTTTGCTCCGCAAATAGAGGGAGGAGGGAGGGGCGGGCCCCATGCCCCCCCCCCTAGATCCAACTCTGGAACAATCTAACAGAAAGTATTAAACAAGCAGATTCAAGAGAGAAATTCAAGTCAATGTTAAAACTTTTTTTGGGGGGGGATTAAATAGCCTTTCCCTCCGCATACGAAGCCCCATATCGTTTACAGCCTACTGTGAATTGTGCAAATACTTTAAATTTTGGTGAAATTCATTCTCTCTTTCTATTTGTTCCGTAGCGTTTAGATACATATTTTGTGCTTCACTTGTAAGTGGTATACAAATAATGTAAATTACTATTAATGGCGTGCGTTTCCCGATCTCCTTATCGAAATCAATATTAATGAGAGAGCACAATATCAAAGTTCTAATTACCACCATCATCATCACTGTTATCATCATCATTCATTCATTATCTATTTCCAATCGTTCTCCAGTATCAATTTTATAGTTTATATAATCCCAGGTGAGGTGAATGGGTACCCGGTAGGAAGAAATTCCTCGAATGCTCGAGCGCCCGATCAAGGTAGCCGTGCTAAAGCCGGGGTAATAATAGCAGGGCCCTCTGGGAGAATAGTTTTCGGAACTGAAGTGGCTACCCTGGGTAAATATGCCGCTATTATTATTATTATTATTATTAAAAAAATGAAAGATAATGGTAATGATTATGGTGATGTTGGTATTAAATCATGAACATTAGATCCGTTTTGTGAGATAATTTATGCGATTTTACACGCTAATCGCTACTCGATGATGGTGAAAGAAATCTTTTAAATAGCACAACAGAAGTCGGGGCGGTAGTTACTGCATACACATACTTTAATACACTACATTATTACAAAAGATTCCCCATCGGGCGGGCCAACGGTCTTTTGAAGTAGGTTTATCTATTGAAATTACGACAATAATCACGGCAGCGGATATGGGGAATTCAAGACTGTGAGCTTCTAGCTCTCCCATTGTTTTCTGTGGCGAACCCGCTGAGCATGCTATTGTCAATGATTCTCTACTAAACGGGTGACTGATCTTGCTTTTTCATGATAGGCCAGGGCAATGACTAAGAACAGTTCGATGAATATCAATGCCAAGCAATCCTGAAAGGTCAATAATGTTCAATTCTCTTGATGGAGAAGCTTATATCATGGCCCTATTTGCTTTTCCTTTTAGGCCAGTAAGTGTACTAACTAATATTAATAATAAATAATCACATTCCATCTATTTTAGAGCACTGACCTAATGCTAATATCACTGCCCACCTGCCCTTCTTATACGTCTCCTACTGCTTTTCCTTCGTCCTTCTTCTTTTTCTTCTTGCGTCTCCTTTTTTTCTCTATCTTCCTTTTCCTCTCCGTATCCTTCCTCATCTCTCATTATTAATCTCATCCCTTTTTACTGCTCCTCCATTCTACATGTACGTCTGCTTCTCCTTGGTAATTCTTCTTCTCCTCTTCCTTCTCCCACCCCATCGATTTATGATGATAAAATTATAATGAAATAATAGAAATGTTAACGAAGATAATACATATAATAGAGAAATGAAGATGATTGCGATAGTAACAGCGGTGATGACGATATCGATAACTATGGGAGGATATAGACCATGTACAGCACAACGTATCAGGCGCAATTTCAAATATGATTACATGACTATTTCGATACGAAATATTCATCATAAATCTAGACCTAGTACATTAATATACACTTATCTTTGTAGAATAATGAAATCGCCGCCAATATCGATAATTCTGATGATCACTAAAACAGAAAAGCATACATGGGACAGTGTATTATAACATTGCCTCGAAAAATACCTGACATTTGATGGAATTCTGTGCTTATATCGCTCATTTCTCAGCACTTTTACGACTTTCTTTCACAGGGCTATTTGGCAAATATTTTTCATTTATACAAACACTTCGTTGGTAAATTTCATTGGATTCTGATCGAACAAATTTTCAGATCGTTACCAGAGTTGGTATTTATCTTCAATTCCGAACATTACGTTTAATACGTTAAACCAATTAAATGAAGTTATACTTTAGTCTCTTATATGTTGTTTTTATGTTGTACTCTCATACCCCGAGAGGGGATCGATAGGGTGAATAAAATGTAAATCTAAATCAGGGGCGGATCCAGCCTCCGCCAGTAGGGGGGGGGGGTGATTTTTTTTCACCCATATTTTCCCCGATCGGCCGCCCAAGGTTGATATTTAATTATTTCTTTGAATTGGTTGTCCCAGTGGCGTAGTGATTATTAAAATTATTTAATAAGTCTTCGCATCATCTTATTCACTCGCCTTCCTCCTCTTATGTTTTCCTCTTCTTTTTTTCTCCTCTCTTTTTTCTTTCTTTCCCTTTTTTTTGCTCCGCCAATAGGGGGGGGGGGGCCCTTTGTAAATGTAAATCCAACCAAGAATCGGATCTATACAACATAATGTCTAAAGGTCAGGGGAGGATCCATGACAGGGGGAAAAAGGTTCCGCTTTTGGGGGGGGGGGCACTCTTCTGTTTTGGCTGCATTTTGCATTACAAATTCTAATTGTGCCTCTCATAATGGAAGGGGGCAAGGGCGGCTCCCCCCCCCTAAATCCCCAGTGATAGAAGGGTACAGGAAGTTTGAGGATGCTGATTCATTCATGGCATACAATTTTCGAAATAGACGACCACAATTTCGTAAATATCCAGTCCATGTGAATGCGTACTCTCATTCCGAAGACGCAAGTCATAAAATAATTTCACCCCCACCTGATCACGGTTTCTGCGAGGACACAACTCTGCTTTCTCATGAATATTGATTTCGATGCAGAGGCAGAAATCGGGAGAACCCCTCTCAAATTTCCGAGTTTTTTCCACTCTTTCAACTGTATTTCCTCCACTTTTTTCACCCTTCCTCTTATTCCATCCCAATATTATTTTCTTATTTCTCTCTGTTTCCCCTCCCTTTTCTCTCCCTTTGACCTCTAGTTTCCTTTTCCTCTTTTCACAATCCCTTTTGGTCCCGTTTCTTTAAAACATGGAGATAAAGAAAATTAAGAGACAATATGTTATCCTGGGGAAATGGTTGCCCGTCAAAAATATGAAAAAAACTATTTAAAACAGTTTCTAATAAATCTTTGTAAATCTTTTATCTTTCCATGCCTAATAGAGCTAAGCTGTTCCGGTCATATTTATTTTATCATTCTATTTCCTTCTGTTTTTTTTTTTGGGGGGGGGGGCGTTCTCGACACCTGTTTGAGATGCGAGTAATAATTAATATTCCAAATCGACGTGAATTCTACGAATGGCTTGGGCCTACGAAACGAAAATATGTGGAATCTTATTTTCCCACCTAAAACATGAATTGACTGTCTTCCAATTGCAAAAAAAAGAGGTTTTCATGGTTATTGCAGCAAATTCGAAAGATCAGTAACGATTTTCGACACATGCGTGATTTTTTTTTTAAGCTACCGTGGCTTTATGAATGCACCCGATAGATGCGAACCACAGTTCAGAACAGTGACCCGAACTCTCGATCCGACAGTCAATATGAACATGATGAAGGCACACATTTGTTTTGGTCGTAGAGGGAGCTATTTAGAATAGATTCTTCGGCCTTTCGACAGAAATTAAGACTTGCAGGAAAGACGAACAAAAGAACGGTGGCATTAAAGGGCCTTTGATGGCGGCCGTTCCTTTGAAGACAAGGGAACGTTGGGCGGGAAAGCCGAAGCGAAAACCCGGATGCGGGAAGAACGATGAAGAACGATGAAGAACGGTGCATGGACTTTTGACAAGCTACCTAAGTAGTTAAAAGGTAATCACCTGAGAGGTACAGTGGAAATAAAGTTAGGGAAACAAATACTTGAAGTTATGAAGAAGCAACTTGTTGCAGAGATGAATACGATATCTTGACTTGGATCCCCACTTGGTTGGTCTCGAGGGCAGCCATGACTCCCTGTCAGTTGAGCATGGCGCTTTAACCCTTGGATGGGAGGCGAATTTCAATAGCAATACGTGTAGTTTCAGCTCATTTGTCAATAAACTTAATTTAGCTTCCGCTTATTAAAAGCAGACAGCATATGTAATTGCTTATTTTTTGTTATGATTGTGAATTTGACTGTCCCTTCTAAGAAATGACTTTTATCCGATGCAGTTTGGAGATTGCCATTTTAAGAATCATACATGCTTTAATCAAACTCCCTCTTTTCCCAACAATCATTTGTATTATTATACTATTATGATAAAGAATTAGAATTCGAAAGTGCAATAAGTTTACAATTGTGTGGATGACTTCTCCCATGCCAACACCCCGCAATTAAGATATGTCTTGATATTTCAATATAACTTAACAATATTCCTGCAATAAGACTCCTAAGATAACTCACCCTCGATCGGTAATTTACGGAGTAGATAATACTCTTATCATGTTAACATAGTGAAAAGATAAATGGTAAATATAACAATTACTAAAAATGACATTATATTTAATTTACTGATCATTCAAAGACATTTTGGGCCATAATTTTCTTTGGTTAGTTATTATCCGTTTCTAACAAGGTTTCAGGATCAATATGGAAAAAAAAATGAATTTGAGTCATCTGCAAAAAAATGTAAAGAGAATGGGACAAAGAAGACATCCCTGAGGGACTCTACACGATATAGTTTGATAGCCGGAGTCTCTTCTATCAATGCTCGTACAACCTAATACTACAAGCATAGCCTGCTTGTACCCTGCACATATAGTTCTGAAGCCTTTTGCATTTAAATCAATGAAAGCCTGAGGATTTCTTGGTAGCCACATTCCTTACTACACTAATGGCACCAGTTCCTTCCAACTTTCTTATCATCTATGGGGACGTCTACCCAAATTCAGGACCACAGGATTCAACACACGATAAAACAGTAATAGAAAGAGAATTGTATAAAGCAGAGATGAGCTTCTTAGGCATAATCCAGCTAATGAACAACCTCAGAAGCTTTCAACCCGTAGATATGCAGTCCTTGATAAGATATTTCTGTTACCATCAATCTTTATATAACCCATCAGTCTACATGGCTCCGTTTGGCTCAAGTAACCACTTATTGCTGACTTCAACACACAATCTACCTTTGAGTAACAAACTGACAATCACCAGACCTTATCCGGATTCTTCAGTAAGAGTCTTCGGGCAGTGAATCACTCAGCATGTTTGGAACAGTGGTAATTGTGATCGAGTCAATGATAGTGTTGCATTAACCAGGATTGACTAGATGCCTGTAGAAGATCTTTGCCTACAATCAAATTCCTGCTATCAGACAGGGATAAACCTCTGATGACCCACAAAATCAAGCGTCTGTTGAAACTTAGGGACAAAGCATACAGAGAGAGGCACTAGAACCAAGCGCAACTGCCATCATTACTGCACTCTGTTCAAAAGGAAATAAAAGAAGTTAAAGCAAAGTATTGTAGACAGTAAGTTGAAGATCTGAAGTGTAGTCAACCCAGCCATGGTATAAACATGATTAAGAATTTATGCAAGTTAGGTACAAAGCGTGTAAAGAAAAAACCCGGTGCTAAGACCAGCCCTGTAGAGACTGCAATAGCTATCAACACACAATTTGCAGTGATATGCTCTCAATTGCCTTCATTGGAATCGAAATCATTGCCTGCATACTTTTACCTTCCAAACTACCTCCAATTTCGTATCATGGCCAGGTAAATAAGGTATTGCAGAAGCTCAAGATATCAAAATCCAGACACCCCAAATGACCTTCCTTTGAAATTGATTAAAGAATTCAGCATAGAGCTGGCTGATCCTTTAACACATTATCTTCAACAATTACATTCAAGAATGCATTCTCCCAGTTGAAAAACGGCTGCAATAACTCCGAATCCCAAGGCAAAGTCGACAAACACTTTTGATCAACTGAGACTCATGTCTCTCACGACTACTTTTTCGAGAGTATTTGAGTCTTTTCTTGCTAGTTGATGATATTGCAGAACATATATATGTATGTATATATATATATATATATATATATATATCAAACAGTTTGGTAACATTAAAGGATCAACTACTGTACATTACCTGGTAGACCTGTTGAAATGTGTAGTTGAAGGTCTTGATAAACTTGGGAACTATGCTTATTTGGCGACAATTGAATTTACAAAAGCGTTTGACTGTTCAACCATAGGAAGTGCAAAACACCAATTAAAGACATGGTGACCTTTTACTCTTGTTATATCAGGCCAGTTCTCGAGTGTGCATGCCCAGTTTGGCATACCTCACTGGCAGAAACACTAGCAGATAAAATTGAATATGTGCAGAAGCATGAGCGGAAATCCCAGGGGGCAGGGGGAAATGTCCCCCTATCAAAAATAGTAGAGGGGACACAATATCAAAATATCACATGTCCCCCTACTATTTTTGGTATTTTACGGTGGAGAAAAATGCATCATTCACATTCGAAATAATACATGTATTTTGGAATAAATAACCTTGTTTTTTGGGTGAAAACCCCTTTTTTCTGTTTTCTTTGCTCGTAAAATTTTCCAGAGTGAATAAAATAAGATGATGGGAAGACTTGGAAAATGAAAGGAGAAAATGAAAAGAATCTTTCATGTCACTATATAAAATTTTCGCTCGCGCTTCACGCTCACGTTGCCTGTTGGGTGATTGTTCAATACGGAGCTTAAATACTTGAGTTTGGAAGTCAATATACATTACATATTTCACCTCGGAAATCGAACTTTCATTATTTTGTGTGATATACATTTTACAAACTGATTTTTAAAAAGTGCTCTGTAAAAATGACAGCTTTATGGTCCAAATATTGACATTCTCAGCTCGTGCTGAGCGCTCGGCAATTAACATTTATTAGTCGATTTGACAGTCTCATAGGCTCAATACACCAACCTAGAAATGTTCTTTCCGATGAAGTTTGTTTTCTTGATTCGTGCTCCTTTGGGGTCCTAGAACAAATTCAGCTTGGTTGCCCAAGGTTGCCGTTTGAGCAATTTTGCTAATTTGCATAAATCCAAATGGCCGCCAGATGCCATCTTGAAAACCTAACTTTGAACCCCTTTCTCTAAAATGATGAGTAATGACTCTTTTTACGGGTTTAGAGATGTGTAGAACCGATTTCTGGAATAATTTTTGTAATATAAGGTCATCTTCATGTCGAATCCAAGATGGCCGCCAGATGCCATCTTGAAAAAATGACTTTTGATCTCCTTGCCCCAAAATGAAGAGTAATACCTTTTTTTAGGGGTTTTGTGGTGTGCAGAATCAATTTTTGCTTTCTGTTTTTCAATATAATGTCATCTTCAGGTCAAATCCAAGATGGCCGCCATATGACGCCATCTTGAAATATCAACTTCTGAACCCTCTGCCTCAGAATCATGAATGATAACTCTATTTATAAATCATTTGGTATGTTGATTCAATTTATGCTTTAATTTTGCATAAATGATAACCTTCAGATCAAATCCAAGATGGCTGCCAACCGCCATCTTGAAAAAATACTATAGGAGTCTTATTCGTGTAAAAGCTAATGTAAAGGGATTTCAGTAAGAATACTCATTTCTTTTATTAATCATCAAGTTTAAGGTCTATATTTTGATGAGTCTTTTCATACCATAGGATATTCTGTAAAGTAAATATCTGAACACAGAAGATGTATACAGGCCTATGGCATATTACTTATTGATTAAACCAAAATATTTGAACCATGGTATGCATGATAGTGTGATAATTAGAGAGTCAAAAGGGCCCTAAGCTTTCGATCCTAGCAGAATCTTCGTCGGAGGCAAAATGACAAACATATAAAGTGGAACAACCATGATATAGACCACAAACATCCAACAGCAACACTAGAAACAAGGAGACAAAAGGGGCATTAGTGAGAAGAGATGACCAATCAGGTTAATGAAGGAGAGGAAAGAAAAGGAGTAGGCCGAAACAAAGGGAAGTAGGTGTGAGTAAGGCCAAAGAAAGACCTCAAGCCAAGATTGATTAAGATATGGGGCAGGCAACATCAAACAGGATCTGGAACAAAACAGTGATAGAGGGTATGAGGAAGAGATGAATAACAAGAGAATTAGTGAAAGGTGGGTCAAACAGGTAACAAAGAAAGGCAAAATAAACTGGTGCAAAAGAGTGGGGAAAAGGGAAAGAATTGGAAACAATAGAACAAGTGCAAAAGACTGAGGATGCCTCCGACGAAGATTCTGCTAGGATCGAAAGCTTAGGCCCCATTTGACTCTCTAATTTACTCCATTGGCTCTTGTTTTTTAGATAAGCAGTTTTCAGCAGCTTCTTTTTGCCTTTGATCTCCTTTTCTGCTGTTGTATCACTCCCATGTGATCCTCCTTATCTAATTTGTCTTGTTTTATCCATATCATGTTCATAAAATTTTCTTGTATATTTGTAAGCACTTCAAAACGATTTTTAAACGTTCCTGATAGTTCGTTCATTAATCGAAGATTTTTGTAACTTCTAATTTGTTTCATTTTTCTTGCGTAATTTACTATTCTTTTATGGGAACGGTAATCATAACGAAAGGTATATAAAATATATTTAAAATTATGAGCGACTTGAAATAATCCAAAAACGTTCCTGATGGTTCGTCATTAATCGAAGATGTTTGTGACTTCTATTTTGTTTCATTTTCTTTCCGTCCGTTATCTTTGTTTTTGGAGAACGGGATGTTTTTTTAACGAAATGTATATAAAATAATTTTAATTCTGAGCAGCTCAAAATGATTTTAAAACGTACGTTCCTGATAATTCGTTACTGAATCTGAGATGTTTGCGACTTTAATTTGTTTTATTTTTATTGCGTCTTTTCTATTTCCTTTTGGAGAACAGGATTTCATATAGGAAGGTACATAAAATCTACTATTATATTTATAAGCACTCAATTCTTTTTAACGTTCATGAAAGTTTGTTAATAATCGAAGAGGTTTGTGACTTCCATTTTGTTTTATTTCTCTTGCGCAATTTACTATTCTTTTAGGAAAACGACGTTCATAACCACGGTAACGAAGGGTATATATAAAATATATTGTGAATTGTGAGCAACTCGAAACAACTTTAAAACGTTCCTGATAGTTTGTTCATTTATCTAAGATGTCGCGTAGCCAGGATTTCATTTTGGAGGGGGCGGTAAATGCACGCGAAGCGTTCCAACACTTACAGAGCGCGCGAAGCGCGCTCCCTAGTGGGTGAAGGGAGGGGGAGGAAGCTTTTAGTGTTTCATAAATTAAAATGAAAAGGAGCCGTTTCTCTTGTCTCTAGTACCTCCAATTCGGTTGACTATATTGCGATTTTGAACCTTGTTTTCAAAAGTGATTGTGAACGCAAAAAAGAGGTATTCAATGGAGGAAATTAAAACGATAGGAACTGCGCGCGAAGCGCGAAAGCTAAAGTGTTTTATCAATATTTATTGCCATAAAAAGGGTCCCGAGAAAAGGGTATTTTCAAAGATATATTGAAACTTTCTTTGGAGAGATCAGATTTGATTACAAACAATTTAGCATCAGTGCATATTTTTAACTCGCAACACAGAGGAGAAGATTGGTAGAGGAAGATATTCCTCCCCGCGCAGAGCAATGAAACTCTGAAATTTCAAAGGGCGGACGTTTCATCAAATGTAGATATCTCTAATACCCAATCGTCTCTAATTCAATTGATTTTCTAAGATTATTGAACTTCATTACAAGGAAAATAGTGCGCATAAAGTTGAAACTTCTGTGATTTATTGAAATTATCTATCTATATAATAAAGAATGATTAATTTTTTTGACTTATCCTGAAGCGCTTCATTTTGAATATAAAGAAACTTAAGTGTCATTCAAAATTTCAAACTGAGGGCGCAAAACAGGACAGGAGATGAATGTATACAGGGAAATGACATGAAGTTTAATACAATTTGATAAAAAAATATTGTACTTTTTTATTTAATACGACACGAATTCCATACCTTCCTCTTTTTAAATTAGGAACCTGTTTGCCCCAAAATTATGGTTGTTTACAGTAATGAGCTGAAAAGCGGGAGAAGCTGACTTTATGGAGGTGACGGCAGAAACTGATATAAAGATTTCGGCCTAACCTTACTCAAATTGATGCCCTAATGTATACAATTTTAACTTTAACTGGCAAGAGGTGGAAAAACAGGGTTAGAGAAAAGTGGGGGAACAATGGAGAACTTCAATATTGTCATTTAACCGCGCGTAGCGCGGAAGCAAAATTCATATATGAATTTAGAGCAAGAAGAGTGAAGGAGTTTCTCTTTTGAGAAAAAAATAAAGAATAAAAAGAAAAAAACACAAAGCTACCTTTCTTCCCTTTCCTCCCTTCCCTTTTCCTTTTCTCCTCTCTTTTTTCCCTTCTTTTTTTTTTCTTTCTGGGGACGTTTTTGGAGGGGGGCGACCGCCCCCACCGCCCCCCCCCCTGGCTACGTGCCTGGTTCAACTTTGTGACTTCTATTCTGTTTAATGTTTCTTTCCGCTGTTATCAGAGCAATGCGTGTTTTATATTTCGTTATGGAGAACGGGAATTCATAAAGAAAGGTACATAACTTAATTTTATTTAAGCACTTCTATTTTTTTAAAACGTTCCTGACAGTTCGTTCATTAAGATGTTTGCGACTTCTATTCTGTTTTATTTTTCTTGCGTAAATTACTTTTTTTTGGAGAACGGCGTTCATTAGGTATTTGAAATATGTTTTTAATTGTAAACAACTCGAAACAATCTAAAAAAAACTCCCTTGATAGTTTGTTTATTTATCTTAAAAGTATGTGACAAGAACTTGAATTTGGTGTGTTACTACCAAAGTAGCCTTCACAATCACCTATCATGAAAAGCCGAACAGACAAGAACCTGAATTTGGTGTGTTAAACCCGAGTAGCCCAAGCATGATAAGCCCAGCACACGAGAGGCTGAATTTGGTGTGTTAAACCCGAGTTAACTTACACAGTCACCTATCATAACAAGCCCAGAACACGAGAGGCTGAATTGGGTGTGTTAGACCCGAGTTGTAGTCTATTCTAGGCAGACCCGCAAGTTGCTAGAGTCGATTCTCATGGAGGTTTTAAGAAAAATAACTTGAAAATAATGAACTGAATCTTGGGTAGTTTAAAATGAACTAATAAGCGGAGATTACAGATTGTATTTTTGCACTCCACTAGCAGTCAAGGATACTCCCGCTTTTGCGAGAGCGACAGAATCTCGAATAACAGGGATTTGTGGTCACATGACGTAATCTTTTAGGATCTCACCGAATAGCTTTCCTGTACAAAGTGAATGGTTGTTTTTTACATACCCTCACCAAAAAAAATCATATAAAAAAGCACCACGGTGGCGGATTTTTATTTTCAAATATGTTAAAGAAAACTAAATTTCTCATCTATATTCCAAAAAATAGAATTCGCCATCGTGGTGCTTAGACACTATTGAAGAAAGAAGACACATTCATGCTGAAAAAAATGCAAGCAAAAGTTCTCGTAAGAGGAGGTTAGTCTCTGCGTTCAGCCTTTGTGCCGCGATACTCCGCTGAGTGTTGTAGCCGATCGTGTGGTGTGTGTGTGTGTACTGCGTGTACAAAGTGTGCATAGAGCTATGGTACTACCATCTCTAATAGCTCTATGGTACTACCATGGACCTTCCATGATCATGCTGAAAGTTATTTTGCATGGGTACGGCATTACGTGATATATGATAAGAAAGACATGGAAAATATATTCGTTCCTATGGTAATAACCTCTAACCAGCTCTCCGGCGGTTTAGTGCTATGGAAAATGGACATGCAGTTCTCGATGATGTTCATAATCTAAACCATTGATCTCACACCTGTTCATAGACCAAATGCTTCAGTCTCTGTATTTTGGTTGTTCTGCTGAACTGCGTTGGCTCACTCACCAATACATAGACTGAAAAGCTTGGAGGCCCGGACGTACAGACAACGTATTTTAGCAGTAACGTTAGATAGAACAGCGGGAACCCTATTTTCCGATCGTTTTTTTGTACAGAAAATGTCATATTATGAAAAAAAAATCACATCCATATTTAGGAAAAAATGTTTAAAATTCAGAAATATCGTACCTTAGACCTCAGTTACCGCTAATTATTTTGAAATGATGATCGAAACATCGTCATCTTCGATCCTTTCGTTGGTCAAGGTAAGTTGCCATCTTGGATGACGTCATCATCATTACAGACGTATTTACCAGTCGCAACCTATCGCGATTTGTGCCGCTGCTTTGCGCTGCGCTTGGACATATTGATGTGCGTGCGTTTGGAACTTGTCGCTCGCATTGATTGGCCAAGATATCGAAAATTTAATCGGAAAGCCTTGATAAAAGCACAACTCGTTGACGGCTGCCATATTTTCCTCTCCGGCAGATCGGTCAAAAAATAAGGAATAACCCGGGGAATAACTCATCGGTAACGTATATTTTAAAAATATTATAAAATGTATATGATATCAATAGAAAGATTAGAGTCTAACGAATATAGTGGACTTTCGTCCAAGATAATATAATGTCATTTAGAATCTAAAAGAAGTAACAAATCTGGACAAAACCCGTCCGCCGAATTGTCGGACCAGATTACACATGAAGGCTCGTACTGACACATTGCCGTCGGTAAATGGGGATTGTAGTAAAATGTCAGAAATTGTTGAATAAATCCCCAGAAACGACGGTTATTGCTGTCTAACCTGTTCACTGCTAGCATGGATCATGTCGAATGGAGAATGGTCATGATCATAATGACATCATGATATTGCTTTTAACTCATCTGGGCTGGACGTTTGAGGAAAGTTTGGACATGGATCGAGCTGACAGGCAGACTTTTAGGGGTCCACCCGCCAGTCATAAGGACCACTGGTCATAATACCCGCTAGTTATAAGGACCGCTAGTCATAATAGTCATAAGGGTCGCTATTCATAAGGGGCTTTGTTCATAGAGGTCGCTAGTCATAATCAACGATGGGGGTCGCCATTCATAATCAAACATGAGGGTCGCTAGTCATAATAAAGGAAGAGGGTCGCCAGTCATAAGGAGGAAAAAGGTTCGTTGATCATAAGGGTCGCCATTCATAATAGTGGATGAGGGTCGCCAGTCATAATAGTAGAAGGGGTTCGCCAGTCATAATAATGGATGAGGGTCGCCAGTCATAATAGTAGAAGGGGTTCGCCAGTCATAATAATGGATGAGGGTCGCCAGTCATAATAGTAGAAGGGGTTCGCCAGTCATAATAATGGATGAGGGTCGCCAGTCATAATAATGGATGAGGGTCGCCAGTCATAATAGTGGATGGGGGTCGCCAGTCATAATAATGGATGAGGGTCGCCAGTCATAATAGTGGATGAGGGTCGCCAGTCATAATAGTAGAAAGGGTTCGCCAGTCATAATAATGGATGAGGGTCGCCAGTCATAATAGTAGACGGGGTTCGCCAGTCATAATAATGGATGAGGGTCGCTATTCATAATAATGGATGGGGATCGCCAGTCATAATAGTGGATGAGGGTCGCCAGTCATAATAGTAGAAGGGGTTCGCGAGTCATAATAATGGATGAGGGTCGCCAGTCATAATAGTAGAAGGGGTTCGCCAGTCATAATAATGGATGAGGGTCGCCAGTCATAATAGTAGAAGGGGTTCGCCAGTCATAATAATGGATGAGGGTCGCCAGTCATAATAATGGATGAGGGTCGCTATTCATAATAATGGATGAGGGTCGCCAGTCATAATAATGGATGAGGGTCGCTATTCATAATAATGGATGGGGATCGCCAGTCATAATAGTGGATGAGGGTCACCAGTCATAATAGTAGAAGGGGTTCGCCAGTCATAATAATGGATGAGGGTCGCCAGTCATAATAGTAGAAGGGGTTCGCCAGTCATAATAATAGATGAGGGTCGCTATTCATAATAATGGATAAGGGTCGCCAGTCATAATAACGGATGAGGGTCGCTATTCATAATAATGGATGGGGATCGCCAGTCATAATAGTGGATGAGGGTCGCCAGTCATAATAGTAGAAGGGGTTCGCCAGTCATAATAATGGATGAGGGTCGCTATTCATAATAATGGATGAGGGTCGCCAGTCATAATAATGGATGAGGGTCGCTATTCATAATAATGGATGGGGATCGCCAGTCATAATAGTGGATGAGGGTCGCCAGTCATAATAGAAGAAGGGGTTCGCCAGTCATAATAATGGATGAGGGTCGCCAGTCATAATAGTAGAAGGGGTTCGCCAGTCATAATAATGGATGAGGGTCGCCAGTCATAATAGTAGAAGGGGTTCGCCAGTCATAATAATGGATGAGGGTCGCCAGTCATAATAGTAGAAGGGGTTCGCCAGTCATAATAATGGATGAGGGTCGCCAGTCATAATAGTAGAAGGGGTTCGCCAGTCATAATAATGGATGAGGGTCGCCAGTCATAATAGTAGAAGGGGTTCGCCAGTCATAATAATGGATGAGGGTCGCCAGTCATAATAGTAGAAGGGGTTCGCCAGTCATAATAGTGGATGAGGGTCGCCAGTCATAATAGTAGAAAGGGTTCGCCAGTCATAATAATGGATGAGGGTCGCTATTTATAATAATGGATGAGGGTCGCTATTCATAATAATGGATGAGGGTCGCCAGTAATAATAATGGATGAGGGTCGCTATTCATAATAATGGATGGGGATCGCCAGTCATAATAGTAGAAGGGGTTCGCCAGTCATAATAATGGATGAGGGTCGCCAGTCATAATAATGGATGAGGGTCGCTATTCATAATAATGGATGAGGGTCGCCAGTCATAATAATGGATGAGGGTCGCTATTCATAATAATGGATGGGGATCGCCAGTCATAATAGTGGATGAGGGTCGCCAGTCATAATAGTAGAAGGGGTTCGCCAGTCATAATAATGGATGAGGGTCGCCAGTCATAATAGTAGAAGGGGTTCGCCAGTCATAATAATAGATGAGGGTCGCTATTCATAATAATGGATAAGGGTCGCCAGTCATAATAATGGATGAGGGTCGCCAGTCATAATAGTAGAAGGGGTTCGCCAGTCATAATAATGGATGAGGGTCGCCAGTCATAATAATGGATGGGGATCGCCAGTCATAATAATGGATGAGGGTCGCCAGTCATAATAGTAGAAGGGGTTCGCCAGTCATAATAATGGATGAGGGTCGCCAGTCATAATAGTAGAAAGGGTTCGCCAGTCATAATAACGGATGAGGGTCGCTATTCATAATAATGGATGGGGATCGCCAGTCATAATAGTGGATGAGGGTCGCCAGTCATAATAGTAGAAGGGGTTCGCCAGTCATAATAATGGATGAGGGTCGCTATTCATAATAATGGATGAGGGTCGCCAGTCATAATAATGGATGAGGGTCGCTATTCATAATAATGGATGGGGATCGCCAGTCATAATAGTGGATGAGGGTCGCCAGTCATAATAGTAGAAGGGGTTCGCCAGTCATAATAATGGATGAGGGTCGCCAGTCATAATAGTAGAAGGGGTTCGCCAGTCATAATAATGGACGAGGGTCGCCAGTCATAATAGTAGAATGGGTTCGCCAGTCATAATAATGGATGAGGGTCGCCAGTCATAATAGTAGAAGGGGTTCGCCAGTCATAATAATGGATGAGGGTCGCCAGTCATAATAGTAGAAGGGGTTCGCCAGTCATAATAATGGATGAGGGTCGCCAGTCATAATAGTAGAAAGGGTTCGCCAGTCATAATAATGGATGAGGGTCGCCAGTCATAATAGTAGAAGGGGTTCGCCAGTCATAATAATGGATGAGGGTCGCCAGTCATAATAGTAGAAGGGGTTCGCCAGTCATAATAATAGATGGGGATCGCCAGTCATAATAGTAGAAGGGGTTCGCCAGTCATAATAATGGATGAGGGTCGCCAGTCATAATAGTAGAAGGGGTTCGCCAGTCATAATAATGGATGAGGGTCGCCAGTCATAATAGTAGAAGGGGTTCGCCAGTCATAATAATAGATGAGGGTCGCTATTCATAATAATGGATAAGGGTCGCCAGTCATAATAACGGATGAGGGTCGCTACTCATAATAATGGATGGGGATCGCCAGTCATAATAGTGGATGAGGGTCGCCAGTCATAATAGTAGAAGGGGTTCGCCAGTCATAATAATGGATGAGGGTCGCTATTCATAATAATGGATGAGGGTCGCCAGTCATAATAATGGATGAGGGTCGCTATTCATAATAATGGATGGGGATCGCCAGTCATAATAGTGGATGAGGGTCGCCAGTCATAATAGTAGAAGGGGTTCGCCAGTCATAATAATGGATGAGGGTCGCCAGTCGTAATAGTAGAAAGGGTTTGCCAGTCATAATAATGGATGAGGGTCGCCAGTCATAATAGTAGAAGGGGTTCGCCAGTCATAATAATGGATGAGGGTCGCCAGTCATAATAGTAGAAGGGGTTCGCCAGTCATAATAATGGACGAGGGTCGCCAGTCATAATAGTAGAAGGGGTTCGCCAGTCATAATAATGGATGAGGGTCGCCAGTCATAATAGTAGAAGGGGTTCGCCAGTCATAATAATGGATGAGGGTCGCCAGTCATAATAATGGATGGGGATCGCCAGTCATAATAATGGATGAGGGTCGCCAGTCATAATAGTAGAAGGGGTTCGCCAGTCATAATAATGGATGAGGGTCGCCAGTCATAGTAGTAGAAGGGGTTCGCCAGTCATAATAATGGATGAGGGTCGCCAGTCATAATAGTAGAAGGGGTTCGCCAGTCATAATAATGGATGAGGGTCGCTATTCATAATAATGGATGGGGATCGCCAGTCATAATAGTGGATGAGGGTCGCCAGTCATAATAGTAGAAGGGGTACGCCAGTCATAATAATGGATGAGGGTCGCTATTCATAATAATGGATGAGGGTCGCCAGTCATAATAGTAGAAGGGGTTCGCCAGTCATAATAATGGATGAGGGTCGCCAGTCATAATAGTAGAAGGGGTTCGCCAGTCATAATAATGGATGAGGGTCGCCAGTCATAATAGTAGAAGGGGTTCGCCAGTCATAATAATGGATGAGGGTCGCCAGTCATAATAGTAGAAGGGGTTCGCCAGTCATAATAATAGATGGGGATCGCCAGTCATAATAGTAGAAGGGGTTCGCCAGTCATAATAATGGATGAGGTTCGCCAGTCATAATAATGGATGAGTGTCGCTATTCATAATAATGGATGGGGATCGCCAGTCATAATAGTAGAAGGGGTTCGCCAGTCATAATAGTAGAAGGGGTTCGCCAGTCATAATAATGGATGAGGGTCGCCAGTCATAATAGTAGAAGGGGTTCGCCAGTCATAATAATGGATGAGGGTCGCCAGTCATAATAATGGATGAGGGTCGCTATTCATAATAATGGATAAGGGTCGCCAGTCATAATAACGGATGAGGGTCGCTATTCATAATAATGGATGGGGATCGCCAGTCATAATAGTGGATGAGGGTCGCCAGTCATAATAGTAGAAGGGGTTCGCCAGTCATAATAATGGATGAGGGTCGCTATTCATAATAATGGATGGGGATCGCCAGTCATAATAATGGATGAGGGTCGCCAGTCATAATAGTAGAAGGGGATCGCCAGTCATAATAGTGGATGAGGGTCGCCAGTCATAATAGTAGAAGGGGTTCGCCAGTCATAATAATAGATGGGGATCGCCAGTCATAATAGTAGAAGGGGTTCGCCAGTCATAATAATGGATGAGGGTCGCTATTCATAATAATGGATGAGGTTCGCCAGTCATAATAATGGATGAGTGTCGCTATTCATAATAATGGATGGGGATCGCCAGTCATAATAGTGGATGAGGGTCGCCAGTCATAATAGTGGAAGGGGTTCGCCAGTCATAATAATGGATGAGGGTCGCCAGTCATAATAGTAGAAGGGGTTCGCCAGTCATAATAATGGATGAGGGTCGCTATTCATAGTAATGGATGAGGGTCGCCAGTCATAATAGTAGAAGGGGTTCGCCAGTCATAATGATGGATGAGGGTCGCCAGTCATAATAGTAGAAAGGGTTCGCCAGTCATAATAATGGATGAGGGTCGCCAGTCATAATAGTGGATGAGGACAATGGTTTGATAACTTTCACAGTGGCGTACCGTGGGTCACGGCATGGGGGGGGCGCCAGCAAAATATTTGAATCACTGAGTGATTGCCAGTTATCATGGTTATACTGACCACAATTAGACCACAAACAGCGAGATTTTAAGAAATATATTTTAGGAATCCACTTAGAGTATGCATATCTCACCATAGTCATCTTATGCAAGTGCTAAGCGCTTGCTGATTTTATTAGAATTACATCTGAACACATGAAACACTTTTTGCAGTCATTGCAATTTTGATTATCAAACGCATCTGACAAATATTGCGAGCGCGAAGCGCGAGCTGAAAATTTAAATAATATAGACCTATAGTGGGGCATTCTAAGGTTTCTTTGTAGGAATTAACTAGGACCATATACGTATTTCATTAACCAAATCATGCGAGCGAGAGCTGAATTTTTTTGTTATTCAGATTAGGAGAAGGGATATTTTAAAGACAGATTTTAGAAATTCATGAAGAGCTGTCATATCTCACCAATCCACTAAAGCGAACGTAATAATGGAAGGAAATGTTTCATAGATACGAAGACCTTAACATGGGGCAATCACTTTTTGAGTCATTGAAAAGAAGCTATGTCACTAAATAAAACAGTGATAACTCAAGTGCTAGGAAACATATTTGGTTTATATTGACTTGAAAACGGGATGTTTTAGTACAACAGGATTATATATCTCGTGAAACAGACAATGCGAGCACCAGGAACAATGAAGACGTAGGCCCTGGGCAAATTATGTTTCATAAAGGTATGATTACAATGTTTCTTATGTAATGTAACAATTATCATATAATATAACATTATAATGAATAATATTTTCCTCTTCACCGCTACGTTTCTCTTTCATTCTCCCTCTTTTCTCATTTTCCCCGTTTGTTTTTTTGTTCAGCTGATTGGAGGGGGGGGGGCCTGCCCCCCATGCCCCCCTTAGTTACGCCACTGTGTGTCCATACGGCAACCCCCTCCAATATTATCTTTTTATCCCATCATGATGATGGTTTAATGGATTTATTATATGTTTCAATTTTTTGACATTCCATCTTAATCCCTTCCCAAAGACCCAACATTGATGAATTTGAAGAAACCGGGGTTTCTCTTCAATGACATAAGTATTTCGTTTGGAAATGGTGAACTGGCTCTTTATTCGCATTTTATGATTAAATAATATTGTTTTATTTGTTTAGCGGTATTGTAGGAAGAATTTTCACCAATAGAACAATTATCTCTTGTGATACTTTTTTCATTTCTTTCGTAGAAAGTGTGTGTATGTGTGTGTGTGTGTGGGGGGTGTTTGTTCGGGCCATCTCCCCCTCCTTGAAGGGGGGGGGGTATATCCCCATCCCCCGGGATTTACGCCAGTGCTGCTGCATGTTTGTAATATTTTTGCTGATTATGTAATTGTGTGCATTTCCGATTCTCTATCTGGATGAGCGTGGGTCTAGTATTCTTCTGTATTCTATTCTTCAATAATCAAGCAGTCTTATTTATATCATTAGTTTTGGGGTGTAACAATTCAAGGTGGGGGATGTTAACTTGTTCTGATTGGTCTATAGGTAACTGTCTATCAAACTTTCTCTGGTATAAGGGGTGTGGTGATCAGGATGTCAAATTGTGCGGGAGCGGGGAGCACCGCTCCCAGGAAGCAACAGAAGAAATTGAGGAAATTGTGCCTTCATGAGAAAAAATAAAAATGGGAAAAAGGAGAAGAAAAAAAGAAGAGGAAAAAGAAGGAGAGGAAGAGGAAAAGAAAGAAAAGAGGAAGGCAAGAAAGGGGAAGAGGAGGAGGAGGAAAAAAGAAGAAAAGTGCCATATTTTCATTCATTTAGTTACGTCTAGACTAGCTTGCAAAACGTAGCAGAGTAATTCAGTAATACTGAGCACACTTATTCTGGATTTTTTATACATATTTTACCTTGCACTTGCACAGTGCCAGTGAGGTGAGGACAGGTCTGAGTGAGGAAATTGAGTATAGGCGCAAAACAATGTTATTTATCTATTAATTGATACTTGAGATTCTGATATATATATCCGATATTATATCCCTTACTTAAGATTGTTGTATTGAGAGTGTACACAAGGAGAATAAGAATAGTTTTACTACGATAAACGTTTGTCGTGATATAGTTCATTTTCCTTGCTGACGTCACGCATAGTCCATTTTTTCCCTAGGGAAAAAGTGAACTATACGTTTTTTGGACCCCCACCTAGCTCGCGATACGCGATGTGTGCTCAACATCCAAAGTTCCCCATGATAGTAGGCTTGATGTGCTAGTTACCGCCTACATTATATAACAGGCACTGTAAGTTCCTAAGGACCATGTAAACTCTACCAGTACAGTGCAAAATAAGTATTCTTAGTCTGTAAGTTGTAACAACACAGAAGTTGTATGATGTTAGAGATAAGCATTAGCAAGCAGTACACAATATATACGATTACAACTGTACAAAATTGCAAGGTCTATTTAAGCATAAAGCAGTACAGAATAAATACTGTAAGTTTGTATCAGTAAGAAGTCCTAACGTCCAGGCTGGAAAGGTGTATTGTACCTCTAGGTCTAAACGACCCAACTCCATCATTAAACTAATAGTTTCTGATTGGATTGGATCTTTCATCCACTTAGATGCTCAATTATATGCACTACCTGTAACAGTACAAAGCCAAAGTGAGTACTGAAAGTCTATACATAAGTTATCAAGTATTATTGGGGGTGACTTTGTAACAGTACATCCATGGGAATATGTAACTCATGTTGCATCTTTCTTCACAATGCGCAAAAATGTAGACATTTCAGAATAATGTTGATTATGAAAAATCAACCACAAGTGGTTGTTTTTTACCAGCTGATTGAGGAAACTTTGAGCTTCAAAACTTGCTCCTGAGGAAGAAAAAATAATTTGACGCCCTGGTGGTGATGCTCTGTGCAAGTGACTCGGGCTGGAAGTGTGATTCCTACTTCTTCCTTGAAGTTAGCTGACATCACTGGAGGTTGGTCATTAATGGTCAAGGTTTAGGATTTAAATGGCATTGGGGTTTTTGGATTCTTAGATGACATTGGGGGGAGTTTGTAAACAAGTGAATGTTAATGACTGAAAGGATAACAGGAACTTAAATACATACTACATAAAATACTACATAACAATTCAATGCGATTTACAGGTATGTTTACATGAAATTGATAAGTGGTATATAAACAATTGTTTAAAGATCAATGTTACTAGAATAAGTATTATGCTTATTTCAACTCGTTATTCAAAAAACAAAGGAAAATTTTATATAAAGCTTAATGGCAACTCAAACAAGTTAATTCTGTAAGATATTTAGGTGTTGAAGTTAATAATAATCTCATATGAAATGTTCATGTCAAACATCTATGTAGATCAATAAGTTAAATGCTTTACGACATTTAAGTAAAACTCTTAAACCAGACTTACATAATACTTTATTGTAAAAAATAATCAGTCATGTATAGATCATGCTCGTTCCGTTTGGGGTAATTGTTCATTGAAAAACAGGGAACTTAATAGACTGCAAAGGCGAGCGGCACGTATTGTAATGAAAGAATATGATTTTCTATTAGTTGTACAGATTTAACTGAAATTATGACAATCTTTTGATACAAGGAGGGATTTTTTTTATGTATTTTAGCTTCTACCAATGTATATATGGACTTGCCCCTATTAGACTCTGTAATGATATTGAACTATTTACTGATAGACATGGATACACGTAATGCTGATCCACTGAATGCTGTATTACCTATAAGCCAAATATTGAAAGTTTCAAGCAATCCTTTAAATTTAGTGCAATAAAGACATGGAACTCCTTGTCAAATGAACTCCAGAATATTTCTAACCTCCTACATTTCAAGAGGTCGTACAAAAACAAGTATTTTCAAATTAACAGTAGACTGACCTTTTATCCATATTTTATTGTATACTTAACTGTCTAGTTAATTCTGTATTATGCTGTTGTACTCCTTTCTTTCCCCCCTCTCTCTCTCTTTCTCTCTCTCTCTCTACTTCTGCCATATACTAAACCACACTATTTCTCTTCCTGCTCTCTCTATTTTTTGCAACTTGTATTTTAAATTAAGCATATTCAGTATTTTAACTTAATTAAGTATGTATGCATTTTTATTGTTATTTCATATTCTTGATATAACAGGACCGTGTTGAAAAACAGTGTTTTATTTGAACATTTTATCCTGTATAAAGATGTTTTAATAAATGATTAAATAAATAAATCTATAAGAAATTTTTAACGTTAAGTCAACATTTTTCTTGCGACTTGACCTTCAATATCTTGAAATGTAATATTACTTTTCCTTGATATTCTGACTGGCCCAGGAAACCGGGACCATGAGAGGCTCAATCCCTCCCCTTGCCGCCCTTTTCAATAAACCAGTACAATGTTAACTCCCCCACAAACACACACAAACATTTCGAACTTACCTAAAACGAGTCCCCCCCCCCTCCCAATTCGAAACCATACCGCAGTCAATTTCAAAACAGCAAGTCGCCAAAGGAGAATGCATAATCATTATGGCTGGATAGGCCTATCTCATCTTATCCCAAATAATTTGATATCATAATTAATTGAGATATATATATGTTAACGTTTGGATTTGAATAATCTGCAGGGAGTCTTTTCCTTGCAGTGATACATTTTGAGATTGCGCCAAAGTTATTAAGAAATGTTTCCAATAAATAAATCCTATTATATCTGGCGACCCTCATCCATTATTATGACTGGCGAACCCTTTCTACTATTATGAAAAGCGACCCTCATCTACCATTATGACTGGCGAACCCCTTCTACTATTATGACTGGCGACCCTCATCTATCATAATGACTGGCGAACCCCTGCTACTATTATGAATAGCGACCCTCATCCACTATTATGACTGGCGAACCTCATCTATTATTATGACTAGCGACCCTCATCCATATTATGACTGGCGAACCCTTTCTACTATTATGAATAGCGACCCTCATCTACCATTATGACTGGCGAACCCCTTCTGCTATTATGACTGGCGACCCTCATCTATCATTATGACTGGCGAACCCTTTCTACTATTATGAATAGCGACCCTTATCTACCATTATGACTGGCGAACCCCTTCTACTATTATGACTGGCGACCCTCATCCATTATTATGACTGGCGAACCCTTTGTTCTATTATGAATAGCGACCTTCATCCACTATTATGACTGGCGAACCCCTTCTACCATTATGACTGGCGACCCTCATCCATTGTTATGACAGGCGACCCTCATCCATTATTATGACTGACGACCCTCATCCATTATTATGACTGGCGAACCCCTTCTACTATTATGACTGGCGACCCTCTTCCACTATTATGACTGGCGACCCTCATCCATTATTATGAATAGCGACCCTCACCCATTATTATGACTGGCGAACCCCTTCTACTATTATGACTGGCGACCCTCATCCATTATTATGACTGGCGAACCCCTTCTACTATTATGACTGGCGACCCTCATCTATCATTATGACTGGCGAACCCTTTCTACTATTATGAATAGGGACCCTCATCTACCATTATGACTGGCGAACCCCTTCTACTATTATGACTGGCGATCCTCATCTATCATTATGACTGGCGAACCCCTGCTACTATTATGAATAGCGACCCTCATCCACTATTATGACTGGCGAACCTCATCTATTATTATGACTAGCGACCCTCATCCATTATTATGACTGGCGAACCCCTTCTACTATTATGAATAGCGACCCTCATCCACTATTATGACTGGCGACCCTCATCTATCATTATGACTGGCGAACCCTTTCTACTATTATGAATAGCGACCCTCATCTACCATTATGACTGGCGAACCCCTTCTGCTATTATGACTGGCGACCCTCATCTATCATTATGACTGGCGAACCCTTTCTACTATTATGACTAGCGACCCTTATCTACTATTATGACTGGCGAACCCCATCAACTATTATGACTAGCGACCCTCATCCATTATTATGACTGGCAAACCCCTTCTACTATTATGACTGGCGACCCTCATCCATTATTATGACTGGCGAACCCTTTCTACTATTATGAAAAGCGACCCTCATCTACCATTATGACTGGCGAACCCCTTCTACTATTATGACTGGCGACCCTCATCTATCATTATGACTGGCGAACCCCTGCTACTATTATGAATAGCGACCCTCATCCACTATTATGACTGGCGAACCTCATCTATTATTATGACTAGCGACCCTCATCCATTATTATGACTGGCGAACCCCTTCTACTATTATGACTGGCGACCCTCATCCATATTATGACTGGCGAACCCTTTCTACTATTATGAATAGCGACCCTCATCTACCATTATGACTGGCGAATCCCTTCTGCTATTATGACTGGCGACCCTCATCTATCATTATGACTGGCGAACCCTTTCTACTATTATGAATAGCGACCCTTATCTACCATTATGACTGGCGAACCCCTTCTACTATTATGACTGGCGACCCTCATCCATTATTATGACTGGCGAACCCTTTGTTCTATTATGAATAGCGACCTTCATCCACTATTATGACTGGCGACCCTCATCCATTGTTATGACTGGCGACCCTCATCCATTATTATGACTGACGACCCTCATCCATTATTATGACTGGCGAACCCCTTCTACTATTATGACTGGCGACCCTCTTCCACTATTATGACTGGCGACCCTCATCCATTATTATGAATAGCGACCCTCACCCATTATTATGACTGGCGAACCCCTTCTACTATTATGACTGGCGACCCTCATCCATTATTATGACTGGCGAACCCCTTCTACTATTATGACTGGCGACCCTCATCTATCATTATGACTGGCGAACCCTTTCTACTATTATGAATAGGGACCCTCATCTACCATTATGACTGGCGAACCCCTTCTACTATTATGACTGGCGATCCTCATCTATCATTATGACTGGCGAACCCCTGCTACTATTATGAATAGCGACCCTCATCCACTATTATGACTGGCGAACCTCATCTATTATTATGACTAGCGACCCTCATCCATTATTATGACTGGCGAACCCCTTCTACTATTATGAATAGCGACCCTCATCCACTATTATGACTGGCGACCCTCATCTATCATTATGACTGGCGAACCCTTTCTACTATTATGAATAGCGACCCTCATCTACCATTATGACTGGCGAACCCCTTCTGCTATTATGACTGGCGACCCTCATCTATCATTATGACTGGCGAACCCTTTCTACTATTATGAATAGCGACCCTTATCTACCATTATGACTGGCGAACCCCTTCTACTATTATGAATAGCGACCCTCATCCACTATTATGACTGGCGACCCTCATCTATCATTATGACTGGCGAACCCTTTCTACTATTTTGAATAGCGACCCTCATCTACCATTATGACTGGCGAACCCCTTCTGCTATTATGACTGGCGACCCTCATCTATCATTATGACTGGCGAACCCTTTCTACTATTATGAATAGCGACCCTTATCTACCATTATGACTGGTGAACCCCTTCTACTATTATGACTGGCGACCCTCATCTATTATTATGACTAGCGACCCTCATCCATTATTATGACTGGCGAACCCCTTCTACTATTATGAATAGCGACCCTCATCCACTATTATGACTGGCGACCCTCATCTATCATTATGACTGGCGAACCCTTTCTACTATTATGAATAGCGACCCTCATCCACTATTATGACTGGCGAACCTCATCTATTATTATGACTAGCGACCCTCATCCATTATTATGACTGGCGAACCCCTTCTACTATTATGAATAGCGACCCTCATCCACTATTATGACTGGCGACCCTCATCTATCATTATGACTGGCGAACCCTTTCTACTATTATGAATAGCGACCCTCATCTACCATTATGACTGGCGAACCCCTTCTACTATTATGACTGGCGACCCTCATCCATATTATGACTGGCGAACCCTTTCTACTATTATGAATAGCGACCCTCATCTACCATTATGACTGGCGAACCCCTTCTGCTATTATGACTGGCGACCCTCATCTATCATTATGACTGGCGAACCCTTTCTACTATTATGAATAGCGACCCTTATCTACCATTATGACTGGCGAACCCCTTCTACTATTATGACTGGCGACCCTCATCCATTATTATGACTGGCGAACCCTTTGTTCTATTATGAATAGCGACCTTCATCCACTATTATGACTGGCGACCCTCATCCATTGTTATGACTGGCGACCCTCATCCATTATTATGACTGACGACCCTCATCCATTATTATGACTGGCGAACCCCTTCTACTATTATGACTGGCGACCCTCTTCCACTATTATGACTGGCGACCCTCATCCATTATTATGAATAGCGACCCTCACCCATTATTATGACTGGCGAACCCCTTCTACTATTATGACTGGCGACCCTCATCCATTATTATGACTGGCGAACCCCTTCTACTATTATGACTGGCGACCCTCATCTATCATTATGACTGGCGAACCCTTTCTACTATTATGAATAGGGACCCTCATCTACCATTATGACTGGCGAACCCCTTCTACTATTATGACTGGCGATCCTCATCTATCATTATGACTGGCGAACCCTGCTACTATTATGAATAGCGACCCTCATCCACTATTATGACTGGCGAACCTCATCTATTATTATGACTAGCGACCCTCATCCATTATTATGACTGGCGAACCCCTTCTACTATTATGAATAGCGACCCTCATCCACTATTATGACTGGCGACCCTCATCTATCATTATGACTGGCGAACCCTTTCTACTATTATGAATAGCGACCCTCATCTACCATTATGACTGGCGAACCCCTTCTGCTATTATGACTGGCGACCCTCATCTATCATTATGACTGGCGAACCCTTTCTACTATTATGAATAGCGACCCTTATCTACCATTATGACTGGCGAACCCCTTCTACTATTATGAATAGCGACCCTCATCCACTATTATGACTGGCGACCCTCATCTATCATTATGACTGGCGAACCCTTTCTACTATTATGAATAGCGACCCTCATCTACCATTATGACTGGCGAACCCCTTCTGCTATTATGACTGGCGACCCTCATCTATCATTATGACTGGCGAACCCTTTCTACTATTATGAATAGCGACCCTTATCTACAAATTATGACTGGTGAACCCCTTCTACTATTATGACTGGCGACCCTCATCTATTATTATGACTAGCGACCCTCATCCATTATTATGACTGGCGAACCCCTTCTACTATTATGAATAGCGACCCTCATCCACTATTATGACTGGCGACCCTCATCTATCATTATGACTGGCGAACCCTTTCTACTATTATGAATAGCGACCCTCATCCACTATTATGACTGGCGAACCTCATCTATTATTATGACTAGCGACCCTCATCCATTATTATGACTGGCGAACCCCTTCTACTATTATGAATAGCGACCCTCATCCACTATTATGACTGGCGACCCTCATCTATCATTATGACTGGCGAACCCTTTCTACTATTATGAATAGCGACCCTCATCTACCATTATGACTGGCGAACCCCTTCTGCTATTATGACTGGCGACCCTCATCTATCATTATGACTGGCGAACCCTTTCTACTATTATTAATAGCGACCCTTATCTACCATTATGACTGGCGAACCCCTTCTACTATTATGACTGGCGACCCTCATACATTATTATGACTGGCGAACCCTTTGTTCTATTATGAATAGCGACCTTCATCCACTATTATGACTGGCGAACCCCTTCTACCATTATGACTGGCGACCCTCATCCATTGTTATGACTGGCGACCCTCATCCATTATTATGACTGACGACCCTCATTCATTATTATGACTGGCGAACCCCTTCTACTATTATGACTGGCGACCCTCTTCCACTATTATGACTGGCGACCCTCATCCATTATTATGAATAGCGACCCTCACCCATTATTATGACTGGCGAACCCCTTCTACTATTATGACTGGCGACCCTCATCCAGTATTATGACTGGCGAACCCCATCTACTATTATGACTGGCGACCCTCATCCATTATTATGACTGGCGAACCCCTTCTACTATTATGACTGGCGACCCTCATCTATCATTATGACTGGCGAACCCTTTCTACTATTATGAATAGGGACCCTCATCTACCATTATGACTGGCGAACCCCTTCTACTATTATGACTGGCGACCCTCATCTATCATTATGACTGGCGAACCCCTGCTACTATTATGAATAGCGACCCTCATCCACTATTATGACTGGCGAACCTCATCCATTATTATGACTAGCGACCCTCATCCATTATTATGACTGGCGAACCCCTTCTACTATTATGAATAGCGACCCTCATCCACTATTATGACTGGCGACCCTCATCTATCATTATGACTGGCGAACCCTTTCTACTATTATGAATAGCGAACCCCTTCTACTATTATGACTGGCGACCCTCATCTATCATTATGACTGGCGAACCCCTTCTCCTATTATGACTGGCGACCCTCATCCATTATTATGACTGGCGACCCTCATCCATTATTATGACTGGCGAACCCCTTCTACCATTATGACTGGCGACCCTCATCCCCTATTATGACTGGCGACCCTTATGATCAATGTAGCCTCTTCCTTTTTATGACTAGCGACCCTCATCTAGTATTATGAATTCCGACCCTCATTGTTGATTATGACTGGCGATCCTTATGATCAATTACCCTTATGGTCCATTATGAATAGCAACCCTTATCTTGCATTATGAAAATCGGACCTTATGACCCATGGTCCTTATGACCTTATGACTAGCGACCCCTTTTGCCTATTATGACTAGCGAGCTTTTGGGTATAGGATTTTACACGTTATGACTAGCGGTCCTTATGACCAGTTAGTATTATGACTTATGGTCCTTATGACTGACGGGCTTATCCCGACTTTTATAATGCACTTGATTTGGTGACCGCTAGCCCCAATACTTTGCAGTATGTTTGTTTTGAAGGTGAATACAGTATACTTTTTTCCAATTCGTTGGCTTCGTCAACCAGCCAATGATTGTTTTAGGACAGACCTGTATTCGGCATGTTTTGAAATTGCATATCGACTTAATAATTTCCATGACTTCCGCCGGCACTAGTAGTGGAAATAATATTATAATGTATTGATTATGGATTGTGCATCAGATCATAAGCTGAAGATGAATGCTCAGGTGGAATTAACATGAAAGTTGGATATTACGGATATACATGACGGTGGATCCAAAAATATGGTCTAATTACGGCACATTTAACGTCCGGATTAAGGGTAAGTGATGAACGAAAATCAAATTGAATGCTTGACAATAAATAAGAGAGAGAAAAAGAGAGAGGGGGAGAGAGAGGCACATGTTTTAAAGATAACAATGTCCCGAACAATGCACGGTTGTATACACGCGTACACATTTTCACCGCTCTTACCGAGTGTTTCGCACACATACATAAAGGGTCTGAAAACAGCCGAGAAAGACTACACAGGGCGAAGGTTTTCAGCTGTGATTCACGCTTCGGTGAACGCAACTATCTCGAAAAGGGACTTTTCAAACGATCTCGGAAAACCGGGAGTTTCCCTGACTATAGCGGAAGAAACAATTCAAACAATTATTAATCTTAAACCAAATAAATGAATGAAATAAATAATTACAGCAACATTTCCGAGGAAATATTCTGGTAAACCATGTGAACAAAGGTAACAATTACAATTAGCATGAAACTGAACTGGAAAATATCAATAAAATACATTAAAGTAAATAGTATAGAGTCTGGGATATTCTTACCCCCCTCCCCCCTAAAAAAAGAAAAGCAAACTCACAATAAAGAAGAATTGAATATGAATGCTTGTCGGCAATGTATATCAATTTAAAACAAGGGTAATCACAGTTTCACTTGCGTGGGAAAAGGAACTTAACATCTTTGGATAAAAGGAATGGTTTCAGGACCAAAACCTGTCATGTTTTTAAAACGCTGACATACAAGCGCAAGCCCATATAAGCCCAGCAGACAAGAGGCTGAATTTGGTGTGTTAAACCCGAGTAGCCTACACAGCGCTAAGATATACGGCAATTCAACGCTTGTCTGAAGAAACATTAAACAGAAACGAGTAGGCGAAATGCAACTTGTTAAAGACTAAGCTCATTTTGAAAAGATGATATCTTTGTTTATTACATGCAATGATGCTAAAAAAGGAAACCCCGAGAACTTTGTGTCATGGGCATCAATAGGCCTATACATGCTTTGAAATAAGAAATGAAAGGGTAAAAATAATAATAACGTGTTATTTACCCAGGGTAGCCACTTCAATCATAAGACTGCTCTTCCAGCGGGCCCTGCATAACATAATATGTTATTATTACCCTTCTACAGTCAGAATGCTGAGCGCCAAGCAAAAAGGCAGAAGGTCCCATTTTTATGAGTCTTTGGTATGACTCGGCCGAGGATCGAACCCACGACCTCCCGTTCATGAGGCGGACGTTCTACCACTGAGCCATCATGCCCGGTGGTTGTTTATATAACACTGACTGGCTTCGGGAGCATGATCATCAAACATATTGCCCGCAACTGAATCATATTGTCCCGAGTCTTTGTTCACAAAAATTTAAGTATGACTGAGTCGCACTTAAACATACAGTTGCGGGTATAGAGGGTGCTGCTCTGTGGCGACCACCACTGGTATTATTTTCCTCTCTCGTTTTGATGTGTTTTGCTTTTTAAATTGTACCTTAATGGTAGTCTGGAATGCTTATCTTTAGTCAAAATGACTTATCATATACTTATATCAAAGTTCATCCACGGATTCCTAGCATTTGCAATCCTATCCTGCATCTTGATTGATGTGAGTGCTCACCGTGGATCTGTCGGAGGCATTAATGTGTACACAAGGGAGCTACTAATGGATCTACGCCCGAGAGACCTCGGTCCAAAACCCTCCGACTACGAACATTTTCCCCGCGAAATGAAGCTCCGGAAGCGCGGGAAGAGAGGGGTTTCCGGAACAGAACACGGAACCGTAAGTCTAAGCCACTGCCGACTATTCTATTTGGAATTCGATGGACAAGCTTCGTTCTAGTGCTCGCCACATGTTTGAGTACAGAGAGTCATGTATAATGTGTTATGCGGAGACCTGGTTCATGATTACATACCCGATAATGAGCTTGAACTTGGAAATTTTAATTTGTTGAGATCAGACCGCACACAAGACTCTGGAAAGTCGAAAGGGGGAGGGCTCTGTATGTGTATTAATGAACAATGGTGCACTAATTGGTGAATAAAAGAAAAACTATGTGCCCCTGACATTAGACTGATGATAGTTGAACTACGCATGTACGCCCTTTTTATCTTCCGCGAGAGTTCAATCAGTTGTTCGTTGTTTTGGTTTATGTTCACCCTGGGGTAGATGTGGCCGTTGCCAGAAACGTGATGAGTAAATTATCCCACCTCGAACATAAATCGCCGGACAATCCCAACTTGTTATGGGGATTTTAATCAGTGTGCTATAGATGATATGTTACCCACTTGTGAGCAGTATGTAAACATTCCCACGCGATCAGACGCAATGCTTGACCGTTGCTATGGTAACATGAAACGCACTTTTAAGGCAAATGCGTGCCCTCAATTTGGAAGATCTGACCATAACAATGTTCTGTTTTTCCCAACTTACCGGCAACTGCTCAAGCGTAGAAAACCGACAAAAAGTAATCGGAAGATTTGGTCCAGCGAATCTACTTAAGCACTTCGGGCGTCCCTGGATGGAACAGATTTGGACCTTTTCTCTGAAACAGCGGATTCACCAGACGAGTTAGCCGAAAAAAAAAAGCAGATTGTGTAAGTTTCTGTGAGGACTCTACAATTCAAACAAGGGAAGTGAGGACTAATCCTAACGACAAGCCTTGGACTTCGCGAAAACTAAAGTCGTTACTACGGGAAAAGAGAGACGCTTTCGCCAAAGGAAATAGTGCGCAAGTAAAGACCATACGAAATAAGATTGACGATGAAGTGTAACGAAAAGAAGGATACAAAAGAAAACTCGAGAAAAACTTTGAACAAAAAACTCCAGATCATCGTGGCGGGCGATGGAGATGATCACCGATTAAAAGCAAGGTCAATAAACTATCCGCGGACTTTGTCGATGAACTTTGTCGTTTCTATGCTAGATTTGAGACAGTGGACTTTGGTGAAGAAAATAGGTTATGAAGTCAATACATTGAGCAAGAATTATTGAGAGTCTCAAATTCATATATTCTAGATAGTTTCTCTGAGTATTTCTCTTGGTCAAAAGTCAGGAGAATGCTTAATAGTGTAAAAATTAACAAAGCTCAGGGCCTGATGGTGTGTCAAATAAGATTCTGAAGATATGTAGCCAGTAACTGGCTCTAGTTTTGCGGCAAGTGTTGATGATCTTTGATTCGGGTGTATTCCCTAGTATCTGGAAAGAATCATCAATATTTCTAGTTCCCAAAATTACATACGCAAAAGTACCAAATGACTTTCGCACTGTGGCTTTAACTTCGAATATTATGAAGTGTTTTGAGAGGTTGCTATTGCCATATTTGTTGAAACAAACTAAGGAATTCACAGACCCATTTCAATTTGCAGACAAGCAGAACATCTGCAGAAGCGTGGAAGATGTTGTACTTATATATTTGCATCAATTAGCATGATTAGACGAGCACTTAAATAGACCAAAGACATAATGCTCGTTCTTAGATTTTAGTAGTGTTTTTAACACAGTCGCACCCCATCTTCTAGCTTGAAAATTAATTAGGATGAATGTAGACCTTAAACTAATTAGATGCATACATAACTTCTTGATAGGTAGAACACAGTATGTAGAGGCAAATTGTCATCTATCAAGCACTCTTACCACTTCAGGGGTGTGTCATCTCCCCATTATTGCTTTCTCTTTACACAAGCGATTGCGTGAGTACAGCCTCTTGTTGCAGCATTCTTAAATATGCTGATGACACAGCCATTATTGCACTATTGTCAAATCAGGTTAACGATTATTTTTCGCAAGTAGACAAATTCATTCGTTGATGCGACAACCATTACTTATATTACTTAATGCAACCAAAACCAAGGAAATGGTTATTGAGTTCCGTCAAAATGGTGTAGAGCATGAGAATGTGGTCATGCAAGATTAGGTGATCGAACAAAACCAGCAGCTACAAGTACTTGGGGACAGTAATAGATGACAAATTGTCATGGAGGCAGAACGCGCAGTTGGTTTATGGGAAGGCTAGCACGAGGTTGTACTTTCTCCGCAAGTTGAAATCATTCCATGTAGACAACACGATACTAACTCTGTTCCATGATTCAGGCATTAAAAGTGCCATTCTCTTCCATGTGTTATGTGTATTTGGCAATCTCTCAAAAGAGGACAAGATTAAACTGGAAAAGCCCCGTAAAATAGCGCAAAGTATAATAGGGGTAGATCCCGCTGTAATCGTAGGAAAAGTCAGCTCAATCATGAAAGACACTTCTCATCCGCTCAATCATTACTACCCATTCAATCGTTCTGGCATAATCTATCCCACTCCAACCCGCCTTTCCCGTTTTATAAATTCATTCATACCCGACTCTATCCACAAATTCAATTCACAAGCTCAACGCTAAATAAACTTCTGTTCCCAGCGAAATGATGACACTAATATACAAATAATTATCATGAAAAGTTTCATGGTGATAATAATAATCATAGAAAAGTATATAGTAGTGATGATGATGATAATAATAATGTTACTAAATATGTTAATAATATATTATGTTAATAATTTGAAAGAAAACTTTCATGCTGAAAAAACAAAGGCGAGAGTCCTATTTGATTATTCCAAATTACAAAAGGCAGTACCGAAAGTTTGGATGAA
Source organism: Lytechinus variegatus (assembly GCF_018143015.1). Lineage (NCBI taxonomy): Eukaryota > Metazoa > Echinodermata > Echinoidea > Temnopleuroida > Toxopneustidae > Lytechinus > Lytechinus variegatus. The sequence goes on along the minus strand of NC_054747.1, from coordinate 7,282,407 downwards.
TAATATAAAGGAAACCAGTTTGTTAGAAATTCCAAAAATACCAGTGCGTCAAAAAAGAAAAAGAAATGAAGTTTTGTTCCAGTAAATTGTTTTATCATATCCTATTAACATATGAAAGAAGTAGTGATGGTCCATCATACTGGACAAACTTAACTGATGATTACATAAATTGGAAAAATATCTTTCAAAGAAATCTAGAAAATACAAAAAACAAATTGAAACAGTTTAATTTCAAAATGCTGTATAACTTGATCCCTACTAGAAGGATGTTGTTTTTATGGCAGCTTAGCAATTCTGACAAGTGTGAAGCTTGTAATTGCACAGAAGACTTACTTCATGTTTTGTTGAAATGCAAAATGAACATTCCTTTTTTCGATAATCTGTTTATGATGGTTAAGAATGTTTGTAACGTAGAACTTTGCTTTGACATTAATACTTTGTTGAAAAATTATCAAGAAAAAAGTATTGATGATATCATGTCTATTGCTTTCTGGAGCATATACAAAATGTTGATTCTCAGGAACGAAAAGGGAACAGATCAAAGAAAGAAAAGATTGTGGTTTACTTTTTTGAAGGAACTTAAAATACGAATTGATAACAATAATGCTCTTGTGAAAAAGGGAAAACGAAAAATGTACAATTTGCCTGAAACGTTGAAACTGTATTTGTAGAATAGTATATGGCTTTGTAACCGAATGTGAGATTTTTGTTGGAAAATAAATGCACCTGTTAAGAGTGAAAGAAAAAAAATATGTTAATAATAATTATTACATTATATGAATGATAATAAGTATGATAAGAATTCTGGGCGACTCAAACTTTTGTTAATGTTTTATTGTATCTGCTTCATACCTGAGTAACTTATTTCTTTCTTTGTTTTATATTGTTCTTGCATGTCTAATGTAATATTGCACCAGTTGAAAATAAATTTCTTTGTAATCATGTTTGCGAAGACAAAATAAATAGCTTGTATCTTGTATCTTCAATGAAAGGCATCACTGCATTGGTGAAATCACGCCTTGGGGGCACGTCCCAGTATGTATTGCGAGGTTGATTACGTTAAAATTTAAATAATCAAAAACTCGTCAGCACCGACTATGACTTAAGTCACATTTAGCTCTTTGTGAAACATCCCCAGGGAAAATACAAAGGTACGTTTTGTGTCGTCTCTGCATGCAAAGTCAATACACGCATAGAGACCAATCAAAATACAAATAATATACCTATCCTTTCCTGATAGTCTGAGAGTCTGAGGCCCCTTTTACACGTTTTAAATGAAATAATCTATTCGATAAACGATAACAATGCTGTTCATGCCTCATTCTAAATGCCAAATAAGGTTTTGAATTGAACAAGTTCGAAAATAAAACAAATTTCCCATGTCTTGTATTTGGAAGTGAACATGGTGAAGGGGTATATTGTCAAAACGGAATTCTACCTCGATGTGAAGCAATTGAAGGAGATCGTAGGGTAATTCATCAATAAATGTGCTTAGGTATTTCCGTAGGCAGCTCTTAGAACAATTCTTATTGTGCAGGCTATAAGCCATAGAGAATGGACCCATTTTTTTCTATGTTTATACAATTTTGTTATAGTTTCTGGTCAAATCCGATTGATGCCATTCGCTTAACCTTGCAAATTCTCCGCAAATTGGCAAAATCCAATATATTGCCTCTAAAATATGCCAATAACCGATGTGAATCTCAAAATTGAACACGCATTGCTTCTAAAATACCTGTAACTGAGATGCAGAAATTAGATACTGTCTGAAAACATGATTTATGACAAAATCCTAATTTTCTTACTATTGAAAATAATAATAGAAATAATACTAGCTGGATTTATAACTCGCTTTTTGCTTTTTGATACAAAGCGCTGCTATTATTACCCCGGCTTTAGCTCGAGCTACCATCACCGGCGCTCAGTGCATGCAAGGAGTTATTCCTGCCGGGTACCCATTCATCTCACCTGGGTCGAGTGCAGCACAGTGTGGATAAATTTCTTGCTGAAGGAAAAATGACCCAATGGACCCCTGTATACTTTATTACGTAAATAATAAAAAAATATTCATAATGAATATATCAATATAGCAAGGGGTTCTAGATGGCGTCAACTTCGGATGTAAAAATGCATCATTTATCTCATGCATGACAAAGGAAATGATAAAATCACGTTATCATACAATCTTCCACTGAAATACAACAATTGCAAGCATTTTATGATTCTCACTCTTGTAAATTAGTTATATCGCTATTCGTTTAAAGGGAGATATACCAATAAATAATTGTCATTGTGTGTTAAGTTTTATAAATGATTTTAGAAAATATCATTTTATCGACATATTCAAAAGTGTTACCCTGTTTGAACGCACAATAGTAAATAATCGATAATTCTCGGGGTTTTTTCTGGGACGCACGGTGTAACAGGTCATTAAATACTTTTTCGCTACTCATAAATTTGGAATAGTTATTAATGTGGCCTTTTTTCATTAAAGCCACAAACAAGAAATAATTCTAAATTGTAGTGGGTTGTAGGTGCATTTATGCCATTTTCAGATTATTATGTTTCTTTCTTGTTCTGATATTTATTGCAGGTCTGACTTTGGGTGTCAATCCAGAAGAAGGTCGAAACACGCATCAGGAGGCTCCCGTTATCCGCACTGATTTTGGGGTCGCTGAAGAAGATTTTTCAGATATCCTGAAGACCCTAGGCTTAGACAAATATTACCCATCTAAGATTTCCCTTTTGGATGTCGTAACTATCAAAAAGTCCACTGGGCATCTCAATTTTGTTGATCTTCCCTGGGTAATTATACACAAACTCCTTATGCTAGATTTTCATGCAAGAGACCACCTTTTGTCAGAGGTAAACAAATCAACAAGAGAGGGAATACCTGATAATGGAGGTGACTTTGACTTTGAGAGTCTTCTCGAAATGCACAGCACGGGTATTATTGAAGACAATGCAACACATCTGAACCCTTTGGATGTTCTGGTGGCAATATTTACATGTTGCGACAACTTTCTAAAACAAACTCTTGCTCAGAAGCTTTTCGTTTGTAAACTTGCAATTCCCTTTCTCTACCCTCTTGAGTCAGGAGGCAATGTTGGGATGTCACTTTGGGCACTCAGAGCGATAACTGTTCAGTGGCATTCCAAAGAAAACGGCATTTCCGAAACTTCGGTAACAGGAAAACCTTTCCCTGTGGTAACATTCATTAGATTAGGCAGGCCTCCCATGTCTAAGTCTAAGCTGGCAAATGATATCCTTAGGGATGAAAGTCATGACACTTTCTTTCACCTTGATTGCAACAATGGTACCGTACCCAGAAGGATGAGCGACGGTCTTGTGGAATGTTCTTGGTTCGTAACAGGAGTCGATGCAAAACAACACCTACCAGACACAACAATGATTTTGAATTTGAGAGGTGATGCCTCATTAATGGAGAAACAGATGCAGATTTTGCAGGAAACATCATCGGTGGTGTTTGTAATGACCACTCCTCAAGACTTGGCTAGAGCATCCAATACCATCACATTGCAACGAATTTTAAAAAGTAGTGCTAAAGTCATTCTATTGTTGATTAGTGGAAGTAGCCGAGCGATAAAACCTATTGTACGAGCCTGTTCAGATGCAGTTGGCAAGGATTTACTGAAAGAGGTCAAGATCATTTTATCCACCAGCTACAAAGGTATTCATAAAAACACCAGTGAGCTCAAGACTGAATCTAGACTAAAGCTCTCAGAAGCAATCCGTGGGTGTTCTGTTAAACTGGTGGAAGAGTGCGCTCGAAGTGCAAAGAAAATGGGGATCATCATAGATGAGTATGGTGGTGAAGCCTGTCTTGAAGGTAAGCTCTTGGCAGAAAATATTGTAAGCCACATGGAAGGTAAACAGATCATCGACTGTAAACACCTCTTACTTCCGCTGCAAGGTGCTGAATGGACTGAATACTGGAGGCTGGTAAAGATGCGCCACAGTACAAGAGGGCAGAGCTCACAGTTGACATCAGAAAACCTTGCTGATAGAGTGAAACAGAAGGTGGACCATTTCCATAAAAAACAGGTAGATATTTTGAAGAACAGACGAACTCCCTTCATCATAGACTTTATGTCAATTTTGCAAAAGAACTCCGACGTTGTTATGTATTTTCTGAAATGGATGGAGCTCTTACTGGATGAAATATCACGAGCAAACATACCAGGACTACGTAGGCACTATTACAGAGCTTGGACTCACCTTACGGATGCCAAGAAGGAGGAGATTGCAAACTTGTCGGACTTGATAGCACAAGTGGATAATGCCGAGAGTCGTCTTGCCAGAGCATCATTTGGACTAGAAAATCTTTTCAGAGAACTTGGACAAATTTATGAAGTGGGGATGGGATCTGGAATAGTACGGCAAGACACAAGGGCATGTGTTGAAATTTTGCCAGAAATAGCTGCCAAACTACTGTTGAAGGGCAGCCCCTTGGAATTAGTAGATGGAGACACATCAAGTGTCCCTATTACATGGGTGACCGCGGTGCTACGTAAACTTGGCAACATTATCGGTGAAAAAAAGCTCTTTGTTCTCTCGGTTTTGGGCATCCAGAGCTCCGGGAAATCTACACTTCTGAACACTATGTTTGGCTTGCATTTCGCTGTAAGTGCAGGTAGATGCACGAGGGGAGCATACATGCAACTCATCCCTGTAGAGGAGAACGCTGATCTGCCTTTTGATTATGTTGTCGTTGTGGATACTGAGGGGCTTCGAGCACCAGAACTACAACAACTCATGTACGAGCATGACAATGAACTTGCAACCCTTGTAATTGGTCTGGGAGATGTGACTATGATTAACATCAAAGGAGAAAACACAGCCGAAATGAAAGGCATACTGCAAATGGCAGTGCTTGCGTTCTTAAGGGTGAACCGTGTCAGTAAATTGTGCGATCACAGAACTTGCATATTTGTTCATCAGAATGTCCCATCAGCTAATGCAGAACAACTTGTGATGTATGGAAGTCAGAAATTAGAGGAGAGTTTGGATGAAATGGCAAAGGAAGCAGCCTTCAGTGAGAATATAGAAAATGTTCATAGTTTCTCACAGATTTTCAGTTTTGGCGCCCAAACTCATGTCTGGTACTTCCCTGATCTGTGGCATGGCAATCCACCCATGGCCCCTGCAAATCCTGGTTACAGTGAAAAGGTACGTGAGGTCAGGTCGAACCTTTTGGAGGAGATTGCAAAGAGGCAGACAACATTTCTGACCTCTTTAGATCTGTCGATTCGCCTTGCTGATCTATGGAAATGGGTGCTTGTTGATGATTTCGCATTTAGCTTTGCCAGTCTTGAGGTGAAAGCCTACGATAGTTTGCAATCCAAATACTACAGTTTGGAAAGTGAATTGAATAATGAATTTAGACTTCGGCTTTACAATGCAGAGATCACGTTGAAGAGATGTGGAACTATAGATGAGCTAGATAAAGCTTATCAGCTCCTCAACGTCAAACTCTCCAAAGTTCTGAATGAAAAGGCTGAGGAGATCAAGGTTTGTCTGAAGGAGTACTTCGAGAACTGCACCTTGCGAAAAATAGTTATGCAATGGCAGATTTCAAAGCTGGCCCAATTTGACCTTGTAGTTGAGCAACAGCGAAGTGAGGGCAAGGCTCATCTGCTTTCAATCAAAGAAGCACATCGAGTGGAAATAATCAAGAGGTCACACCCCCACCATGAGACATATATCATGAACAAAACAGTGGAACTGGCAGAGGAACTTAAAGATCAAGAAATGACTGATACCGAACAGAAACAGAAGTTTGATAGCTTGTGGGAGTCAATGGTGCAAGAACTTGCACCCAAATCCGAAGACAAGGAGTTGCAAATGGATTTAGTGATTAAGGAGCTTCTATGCCAAATATTTCATGACCATAGAGCCATTCTTAGATATGAGTTGAGGCTCCATCCTCTGCATATTCCACTAGAGCAGACATCGTTAGAAAGCAGCATCAGTGTTGATGACATTAGACAGGAACACGTCAACTTAAAAATACCCATCTGGAAAAATATCAAGAACCTGACCCCTGCCAGTAATTTAGAATTAGAGGCAAAACAGGAAGCATTGTCATTGACTCGAAGTATCCTGAACGAAATTAGTACTTATTTGAAACAGCTTTTTGAAAAGGACCTACCATTTCGGGAAAGTTATGCCAAAAAGGTCATGAAAATACTTTTGGAGAAAATTGAATGTTACAATTACAAAGCACATTCTTCCAATGACTACAATGTCACGATTCTCCCTAATTATGTTGTTAAACTAGCAGTTCATCTAAGCCGTCACTGTGTCCAGGTATTCACCTTGATGCAAACAAAATACAACAAAAAACATGTGAATGCCAAGATACAAATCTACAAGAATACTGCCTGGATTCTTTTCAAGAACAAGGTCAGCCAGAGAACCGAACAGGTCACCGCAGGTGACCTCGTATGCACCTATTAAAAGGGAGTTATTCAAAAGGCAAGTAAAGAAGGCAATTCCCTAGAAAATGCATTGATGAAGTTCTCAGAGACTTCCAAATATCCAAATACTACCTGATAATGAAACTGATGGATGATTTATCTGAGATTGAGGACTTCAAAGAATATGAATATTACATCAACAACGCCAAAGAGTTTGCTTTAAGATGGATTACTAATGAGAAGATGTTTTCGAGACAAAGTGTAGGTGGTATGCCCAAGTATGGAGAGATTGCCAAAATCCACATTGCAAGATGTTTTGCCATAAGTGTTACACATGCAAGTGCTGAGGTCGAGGGACAGAGGACCAAGAGCATGGAACTTTGGATCAAAATGTTTTATCAGAACGTCTCGGATGATATAGCGGTACCTGTCAGTACCGTGACAGGTACTGAGTTCTCTATTAGTGGTGGATTTCAACAATCTGCAAAGGATCTTTCTCGACCAGCTAGATAGAATTCAACGTAATCTGGAGGATGTCTTTTCCAATGAAACTGCATACTCTGTTGACTGGGATGAAACACCTTCACCACAGCAAATTCTGGATAAGATCTGGGGATGTCCTGATGCGTGTCCATTCTGTAAAGAGCCCTGTGCAGACTACACACCTAACCAGTTTATGATATCTGGAAAGAGGCACATGTGTGTTCAGCACAGACCAAGAAAAATAATTGGACTACGTTGGGCAAGTGACAGTGTTTTTTATGGTATGAACATCCGCAAAGGACAGCTTCTACATCAGACCTGTAATTACTTCATTCAGGGGAAGGACATGACGTTCAGTTGCCAGGATTGTAACTTCAAGTGCCGAGATTCTGGAAAATGTTCTACTACTGACACAAATTTTGTCTACCACAAATATACAGAATACAAAACTTACCTGCCTGACTGGAACGTAGCTGCTGATTCCTCCAAAAGTGTGTCCAAATATTGGATGTGGTTTATTGCGACCTACCAATACCAGCTAAAGGAAATGTACAATGCACAATTGCCTGACATGCCTAGGTCATGGTGGTCAGTAACAAAGGAGGACGCTTTGATAGACCTGCGCAAAATCCATCATTAGAAACCCTCCTGGCGATGGTGGTGTGGTACATTGACTGAATAGATGGCGGACTGACGTGGCAGACGTGGCTCATCGGGGCTCCAGAAATATATGTTTGCTCTTAGACTTTGTTTCGATTTCTGTGTCAAATTGCCTTATCATTATATCACTATGTAAATTGACAATTATTCTACAAGCAGTCTTCAGTCGTTTTCTCATGTGATAATCAGCTGTAAAGAAGATTTTCATCACTCCTCGTCCCGGTCCTCGTCATGTCTAGGAAGTCGAAGCTACGTGATTCGGGTAGCGGCAAGTCAGCGACCGAGCCACCGCCAGCGCTGGCTGAGCCGCACTCCGATGGCCTCTCGGTGCCTACCAGTGCAGATGCACGTGCAGCGGGCTCTGATTTCGAACAGTTTGTGCGTCGGGGCATAACGGACATAAAATCTAAGCTGGAGAGTTTTGAGTCTGCCCTCGAATTTCAAGCTGCCCGAACGACTGATTTAGAGCACCGTGTAGAGCCGCTTGAGCTGAAGGTCAGTACTCTAGAGAAGAAAATCGAGGATCTTCACATTCTAATGCGTAAATCCGAGGTAGCTGAAAACAAGCTAGAAAGGTTCTCTAGAAGGAATAACATACGTATTGTTGGCCTGAAAGAGGAAAGTGATGAAAACCCTGTTGGAAAGGTATCAACCATGTTGTCGCAGCACTTCGGGATGCAGAATCCACGGATTGAGCGTGCCCACCGGGATGGGAATCCTAGCAAAGGAAAACCCAGACATATGCTCGTCAAGTTCCTATCCTACCAGGACAAACGGCATATCATGTCCCTAAAGCGCCAGAAGCTGAAAGATGCCCCTTTCTATATTGTGGATGACCTTACACGGCTGGACAGAGAGGAGAAAAATAAATGGAAGAAAGAGGTCGCTGGAGCATATCTTGCTGGGACGTTTCTTCATTTCTCGGCAGGAAAGTGGCGTTTGCATGGAGGTGCCCTTGCTGATTTCTACAAAGCTGAAGTTACTGCCGGCGATGGTCAAGTACAGTCTCCTCCAACTTAAATTGTGACTCAGTTTGTCCTTGACTGTGAGCCCATTCTTCTTTCTTTTTTTCTTCTGCGAAGCTTGATCATTTCCTCTTCTTAGTTTATCAAGATACTTTTTCTACTGTGATACTGCTCTTAATCAGTGACTAAAGATACTTTACATCTGTCTTATTAAGTATTGTGCCTTTACATGTATGTTGATTAGAGAAAGTCGTTATTTACTTTTGGTTGTTTCTGGGCCCCAGAAGTAACCCATGCCTGCTTTATATCATTTTTTTTACGACAAATCTCTGTGTTTTTGTTTTTGTCTTTTTTTGTTTCTTGTTTTTTTTTTACCTGTTTAATGTTGTCTATGTAATTATGACTATGCATCACATTTTTGTATACGTATCAATGTGCTGCTTGGTCGTGTGGGAAGGATGGCCTATGATATCTTGCCCCATCTGTTTTCCTTTTTCCCTTTTATGTGAGAGTGATTTGTTTTTACCCCAACGCTCCTCTGTTATATCCAGTTATTTGTTTTGTAACTGCAGATCTATGTGCTGTTTTTTTGTTGTAGATTATGGAACAGATTAATGCTGCTCAAATGAGGTACGCTCAGTCTGATGATAACACTATTGCAGACCTAAATGTGAATGCTTTACAGTTTGAATATGTCTTAAATGATGAAGATGAAACTACAGTAACTGGTTCCGAATATTATACTGAAAAACTTTTTTTGGATCTTCTGGAAAACTGTTCTGCCAATGAGACAACCTTTTTGCACTTTAATGTGCGCAGTATGAATGCAAATTTTGACAGACTTTCTTAGGGGACATCCCGATAGACCGCGGGTCCGATAGACCGCGGGTCCGATAGACCGCGGGTCCGTTAGACCGCGGGTCCGATAGACCGCGGGCCCGATAGACCGCGGGTCCGTTAGACCGCGGGTCCGATAGTCCGCAGTGCGTGTAAAATTATGATCAGATATATCAAATGTCATCGAGAGGTCCAAAGGTCAAATGATACGAGACCATGGGGTTCTATCAGGTGCGGATCCATGGGGGGGCGAAGGGGAACTGCCTCACCCAACCCCCCCCCCCCCCCCCGCTCAAAAAAAGAGGGGGAGAGGGGAAAGGAGAGAATGGAGAGAATAAAAAGAGAGAGGAAGATGGGAAAAGAAGATAATAGAAAAGAGAGTAAGAGGGGAAAGGAAAGACAAAGAAAAAGGGAGAAGAACAGGGGGAAAAGAAGAGAAAAAAGAGAAGAGGGAAAAGGAAGAGAAGAAAAGAAAGCTAGGAGAAAGGAAAAGGAGGAAAAAGAAGAAGAAAAAAAGGAAGGAAGAGAAGAATATTTAAATAGAGAGGAAGATGGGAAGAAAGATAAGAAAAAAGAGAGATAGAGAAGAGGGGAAAAGAAGAGAATAAAAAGAGAGAGAGTGGAAGGGGGAGAGAAGAAAAAAATTAAAAGAGAAAAAAGGGGAAAGGAAAGAAAAGAAAGAGGGATAAGTAATGGGGGAAAGAGAAAAAAGAGTTAGAGGGAAAAGAAAGAAAAGAAAAGAAAGGAAAAGAAGAAGAAAAAATAGGAAGAGAATAATATCAAAAAGAGAGAAAGATGGGAAGAAAGATAAGAAAAAGAGAGATGGAAATGAATGTCGAATGTCCGATTGGGGGATTTGAAATCTCATCTTATTAGGTTGGAATATAAAAAAAATCAGTTTAATCGTTGAAATATGTATCGTCTTAATGACTAACTTTTCGACCAGTCCATGATATTTAACATTTCTGCTCGCGCTTCGCGCTCGTGGTAATTATCTAGTTACATACGCGTCCTGTTCAGGTTCACAAACATTGCCCAGAATGTTAAATTTTCAGGACAATATACATGAAATTTAATTTGTAGCTTGCATATGGCTTATGAGATTATAACACATTTAGTTGCTTATAAAGTAAATCTAGGAAATGACTGTTAGGACATGGGCGTTTGCCCCCCCCCCTAACAAAAAAAGAGAGAATCAAGGCTAAGAAAAAATAGAGAGAAAAGGAAAGGGATTAGGATGAGATATACTATTATTTTCCAAATATTATGTCAAAATCTATCACGACCTTGTATTTTTGTAATAAAAGTGTCAACATATTTGCTTGCTCGCTTCGCTCACTGCCAACTTCTTATTAATTTTATGCGATACGCCATATCGAGCCCCCTCGAAATTGTTGACTCATTACGGCACTTGGACAAATCAACTTTGAGCAGCCGATCGGGGAAAATATGGGTGAAAAAAATGGCCCCTCCCCCTATTGGCGGAAGCTGGGTCCGCCCCTGACTTAGGCTTTCAGGATAAAATTCAGGAAAATTCTTTTTAAAAAATGAGATCGCGCTTCGCGTTCTCATTATTTATTTAGGCCTTGTGAGATACCTCAATGTGTTTTTCAAGAATAAAATCTCAGATTTTGTTTAACGTCTACTCCCCCCCCCCCCATTTCATTTATTTTTTTATCTTGTTGCCCTCGCCCCCCCCTGCACCCATGCTGAATAAATACGCCACTGATGAGGATAATTAGTCGAGATTGCATATTTCCTAGAGGTTATCATTAATAATATTGAGGGTATACTAAAACAACAGTACAGAAACTACAGCTCCCGTTCACAATATTCTAGTAGGGCTTACTCTGGTGAGAAGTTAAACCAAATTGAACCCCCCCCCAAAAAAAAAAAATCACTCGTGCTTCGCGCTCCCATTGATATTACATCATGGGCGGAAATCCCAGGGGGGACAGGGGGACGTGTCCCACCTACTCAAAATAGTAGGAGGGGACACAATATCAAATGTCCCCCTACTATTTTGGTCTTTGATAATCATAGAAATACATCATTCTAAATCGAAATAAAACATGTATTTTGGGACGAGATGACCTTACTTTGTCGATGATAACCTTTTTTTTGCTTGTCATATTTTCCCGCCCCTTGTCCCCATAGGCGGATCCAGGGGGCCGAGCTCCCCCCCCCCCTCTTGGCGGAGCAAAAAAAAGAAAAAAAGGAAAGAGAGAAGGAAAAAAGGAGGAAAAAGAGAGGAGAAAGGAAGAGAAGGACGACGAAGGCATAAAATAAGATGAGGGGAAGACTTGGAAAATAAAAAGAATCTTTCGTGCAACTATATAAAACTTTCGCTCTCGCTTCGCGCTTACATTGCCTATTAGGTGATTTACATATTGTTCAATGTGGAGTTCGAATATCAAGTTTGGAAGTCAATATACAACACATATTTCACCTCGGAAATCAAACTTTCATTAATTTGTGTAATTTACAAATTGGTTTTTAAAAAGTGCTCTGTAAAAATGTCAATTTTATGGTTCGAATGTTAACATTTGTTGCTTGCGCTACGCGCTCGCAAATTTTGATTTATCAGGTACCTTTATTTTCGTGTATTCCATAAAGTTTTCAAAATATCCCTTTTCTGGTCTGATTTTTAAGGCGCATCAGCTAGAGCGCTGCACGCTCGCATTTTGATTGGCGAGTTATATAAATGTTTCAATATTGTTTATACAACAAACTACATAAAATCCCCTTTTCATGACAGTTTAAAACAAATTATAGCTCGCGACTTGCGCTCGCATTAATGGTCAAAAATATATAAACTGATGCATCCTATTCATAATCACAAAAGTGAAATGTCCAGTTTTTATGCCATGATATCATCACATTTCGCGCCCTCATTAGGCATTAATAAATATGATATCAATTTAATAATTAAATTGCCCCTTTGTTCCATCTCGCGCTTAGCAAGATGAATAGGAAGATAGTCATCACTTTCATATGATGGCATGTTGTAAGGATGTCCCGGTCCTATATCAAAACTCAAAGTAATAATATTATCAGCTCTTGTGCTAGAAATATAAAGCTGAAATTTACTCTTTTTTCAGATCGGATTATCAAAGCTTCATGATTTTCATGATTAAAGTTGTATTTAGAATGCCTAGATTCTAGGTCTAAATATGAAACACGCTCGCGCATGTTTATTCAGATACCCAACTTGTTCTCTAATTTAAATCATTATCCAGTTTCAGATCACAATATCAAAAATTTTCTGCTCGCGCTTTGCGCTCGCATTATTAATGTAGGAACACCCCATATTACTCATCCTTTTGATGATTTACAAAACATGAACAGAGTGGCCCACTTTTAGGTCTAAATCTCGATTTTTTCTGCTCGCGCTTTGCGCTCGCATCAATCGTTAAATTACATAGCTATCCTGTTCACGATTACAAAAACTGATTGAAATTTTCCATTCTTTCTTTTAAAAAGTTAAAAAATGTTCAGCTCGCGCTTCGCGCTCGCATTTTTTGATTGTTGAAATATGTGACGCCTTCATGGCTAAGTGCAAGCAGTCCTTAAAGCCTGTGTATAGCTTTGGTAAAGGGTCAATAATGTGATTGATAATCGAATATTATCTAATATGACAGTCTTACTGAAGCGTAGAGACCGTTAGATATTTTTCCAACTGCACTTCTCTGAGAAAATTTCAAATATTCAAACCTTGGATATATTGCGCCCTCTCTCGGCGATGCTTCTTTTAAATAAAAAAAAATGGGCATTCAAGCACTTATCTTATAAATTTAGTGATTAGATATCCAAAAGTTACAGACAAAGAACATATCTTGAACGTTTCAGCCCATTCCATGATTTGGAATAGGATTTAATTGAAAGACAAAAACTTACAGATATTTTAATTTGATCGGGTGACCCGATCAAGTTAAATTTCCATGTAAAATCGCAAAATTTATCCTGTAAAACACATTTTCATTTCATATCCTCCACATCATAACTGTTATAGGGCATATCCATTTATATTAGCTAGCAATGAATTGGAATAGTGATAGGTGCATTTTGGTGGATTTACCAAAACTATACACAAGCTTTAACAGGTACCAGTTTAAAACGTATATTTTTTTTGCTCGCGCTTTGCGCTCGCATTATTAATACTCATATTTTTTAAGGATTTACAAATCATGAATAGAGTGTCTCGTTCAGTAAATATTATAGGACTAAATCTAGAAATTTCCGCTCGCGCTTCGCGCTTGCTTTAATTGTTTACTCATATACCTATTCTGCTTGAGTTAAAAAAGTGCTTAGAATTTCCTATCTTTGGGTGAAAATTTCAAAAAGATTCAGCTCGCCCTTCGCGCTCGCATTATTTGATTGTTAAATGCTACTTTAACAGGTATCTTTTTCATCAGTTCATTTCCCCTCGCGCTTTGCGTTCGTAGTAATTATTACGTTGCATACATGTCTTTTTCAGGATAACAAACATTGCCCAGAATCAGTTCAAATTTTAGGAAAGAATACATAAAATTTCCCCAAAAATTAGCTCGCGCTTCGCGCTCGCATCATATAGAAGAGGATTATGATATTATGTATTATTTTATAAGAATAAAGCCAAGAAGTGACTAATGAAGACTACCCCTTCAAAGAAACAAACAAAAATTATCTTCGAGCTGCCGATCGGGGAAAATATGGCTGAAACAAATTTCCGCCCCATCCCCCCTATTGGCGAAGGCTGGAACCGCCCCTGTGTCCCCCTACCTTTTGGTATTGATGTATTCATGGATTTTTTTCAAGAACACATTAAAAAGTGGTCTTTATTTTTTTTAAAGTGATTATAAGATAATTTAAGTTAGCCTGGCCAGGAGGGCGTGGGCGCCATTTTTCGAAAAGTACACTTGGGCGCCAAAAAAAAACCAGGTCGAATTTGCTCCCCCTCCCTCCCCTTGAAATCCTAGATCCGCGCCTGGGTTCTATAACAATAACCCAATAAGGGCAATCACCCCCTGACAACTACTTCAAGGAAAATATTATCCCCATATTTTTTACCGCCGGGGACTGTTACCCCCCCCCCGGAAATTTACTCTCCAGACAATTACCCCAGATAATATGAAAATAATAATTGTGAAAATGCCTTAACATGACGACATGGCGTGGTACTTTATCTTACCATGTCTTAATTAATCATTGGCGGCCGAAGGCAAAACATTTAGGGGGATCCACCTGAAATTTTGGGATGGACACAGGTAAAAAATTGACAAGCAAATCAACCAAAATTTTAGGAGGGACCACCAAAATATTTTGACTAGGAAAAAAAAAGATGGTTATCAACCAAAATTGGGGGGGGGCCAAAAATATTTTAGGGTGGTCTACCTCAATTTAGGGGGACGTAGAAAAGAAATTGACGACCAAAAAAAAAGGATCTCAACTAAAAATTAAGGGGGACATTCCTCCCACCTCAAATTTAGGGGGGAAAGCACCCCCCCCCTAAGTAATTAATAAGCTTCTTATTTCGACATAGCGATATATTCTATCTTGCCAAGTCGATATGTCAACATGGCGAGATATGAAGTGTACAAGTCCCGGCAAGAATCCCGATATATCGCCATGTTGACATGTAACATAATTATTTAAGTCGACTTGGCAAGATACAATGTTGACATATAACCTTTTATAAGTGGACTGACTTGGCAGGATAACGTATCTCGCCATGCGGACATAATAAGCTTATTTAGTCGACATGGCAAGATAAAGTATCTAGCCATGTCGTCAAGTCGATGGCATTTTAGAGGCTCCGTATGGCGTCTAAAAGGGCATATTTCCGGGGGGGGGGGGGGTAACAGTCCCCGACGATAAAAATATGGAGATAATATTTTCCTTGAAGTAGATGTCAGGGGGCGATTGTCCTGTGGGTCATCGTTATAGAACCCCATGGACTCGTATCAATGACCTTTTGACCTCTTGATGACATGGATCTCACTATATTGTCCTGATCATAATTTTACACACACCGCGGACTATCGGACCCGCGGTCTATCGGGCCCGCGGTCTATCGGGCCCGCGGTCTATCGGACCCGCGGTCTAACGGACCCGCGGTCTATCGGACCCGCGGTCTATCGGGCTGTAACCCTTTCTTTGTTTTTGGACAATTTTCAGGAAAATTTCCCTGTAATCGGAATCACTGAAACATGGTTTTCTTGCGATCCAACTGCCATATACACTCTTCCTAGTTATCAATTAGTCTTTAATAATCAACAAAGCAGAACTGGTGGTGGTGTAGCTATGTATATTCCCAAGTCATTCGAGTGCCACACAAAAGCTGAATTGTGCGTCATGAATAATTCGTTAGAATCTATTTTTGTTGAGATTATTATTCCTGGAAAAAAAAATTGGCTAGTGGGAGTTGTCTATAGGCCACCTAATGGTGACGTATATGAATTTGTTGAAGAAATGTCTAAAACTCTTTCGAGTGCTTCATTTAATAGCAAAAATATTGTCATCATGGGTGATTTCAATATGAACTTATTTTGTTACGATAGTGATAACTCTGTTAGTCACTTTGTTGATACTTTAAGCACACTCTCCTTGATTCCATTGATTAACAGACCAACTAGAGTAGCAGAGAACTCGCAAACTTTAATCGACAATATTTTCACCAACTTGCACCCTATTCCCTCTGCTGGCATTATTGTAACTGATATTTCAGATCATTTCCCTATTTTTGCTGGAACATCTTTAGTATCAAGGAACTCTGGCGATGCACTCTGTAAAAAGCTAACACGCAATTTTACTCAACATAACATTTCACAATTTAAGAGAGAATTGGAAAAAGCTGAATGGAGTGAAGTCCTTAATGAAACAGATGTTGATAAGTCTTTCAATAAATTCATGGACATGTTTATGTTATGTTATGATAGATGTTTTCCTATAGTGCAGAAATGCAGACAAAAATATAATAAAATACCTCGAATGCCAAGGGTTACAAAATCTTTACTTAGGTCAATAAATAAGAAAAATCGTTTGTTTTGTAGGTATAAAGCAAAGCAGACCACTGAATCTAAGTCAAAATATACCCACAAAAATGTACTGACCTCTGCTCTGCGCCAAGCAAAGAAAGACTACTATCATTCTCAACTGCAGTCTGCATGCAATGATGTTAAAGGAACATGGAAGGTTATTCGTAATGTTTTGAAATCTAATCCTAGACCACAAACTATTACAAAACTTGTCTGGAAAGATGATTGTATTGAAGATAAGAAACTGATGTGTGAAGCAATTAACCCGGGGGGCCACTTACATTGACGAGTGGATACCATGCGCGACCAAAAAACACGTAAAAAGGATGTCTTTTTCACGATAGGGCACGTTACGTACGTAACGTGATAAGGGTGTCAAAAACACAAAAATAATGATAAAAGGGTATCTATTTCACTAGGAAACTTACGTGTTTAGGGTCGAATTTGAGGGGATGATAAAACAAAATTAAAATGTTTTATAAAGGATGTCCTTTTTGCCCCAACACTTCGTGTTTAGAGTCCGATTTGCGCGAGGTGTAGAAGGTTGGGTCGTACTAAACCAAATAAGGTAAAGCCGACGGCCGAAGGACCCGTAACAATAAAGCATTCCTGTACTTGTTTAGGGGCTCATTTCAGAGAATATTTTCCAAGAGTATCGTTTTGTTTCCAATACTTGTTAAGGGTAGGGTTTTACACGCCAATACTTGTTAAGGGGTGCATTTTCAGAATATGGAAATTACGTGTTTAGGGTGCTTTTCGAGACCCCATGGTCGCGCATGGTATCCACTCGTGAATGGAAGTGCCCCCCCCCCCGGGGCATTTAATGATTATTTTTCTAATATTGGTACTACTCTATCTAGCACTATACCTAATATCCAAGAAACCTTTGATAATTATTTGGACAGTCCAAATGAAAAAAACCTATTTTTTTATTCCTGTTGTCAATACTGAGGTTATAGATGTTGTAAGTGGCTTGAAAAGGAAGAAGAGCCCAGGTTTCGATGGTATAACTAATGACTTGATAAAAGATGTAATTTCATTTGTAGTTATACCTGTCACTCACATTTTCAACTTGTCTTTAGTGCATGGAAGCGTTCCTGCAAAAATGAAAATAGCTAAAGTTGTGCCTGTATATAAAAAAGGAAACCCTGTAGAAATGGGTAATTATAGACCCATTTCTCTACTCTCTGTATTCTCTAAAATCTTGGAAAAACTTTTATACATTCGATTGATTAAGTTTTTGAAGTCTTGTCAAGTTTTCTCAAGTTCCCAATTTGGTTTTCGTGAGAAGCACACAACTTCTCATGCCATTCTATGCCTGTTAGATAAAATATCTTCTGCACTAGATAAACATCTTCACACGATTGGAATATATTTGGATTATTCCAAAGCTTTTGATACAGTGAACCATGATATCATGTTGCACAAACTCTCCTATTATGGGGTAAGAGGGACTGCACTGGAATGGTTTAGAAGCTATCTTAATAACAGGCAACAATTTGTGCAGCTGAATGAAACATCTTCATCTATGCGACCCGTCACATGCGAAGTACCTCAAGGCTCCCTTCTGGGTCCCTTGCTTTTTATTTTATATGTAAATAATTTTCCTAAATCTTCAGAGATGTTTTCTTTTTTGTTGTTTGCAGATGACACAAGTATTTTCTGTTCTCACAGAAACTTAGAAACTCTTTTAGGTGTTGTTAATGGAGAACTTGGTGTGCTGACGAAATGGATTCACGCAAATAAACTGTCCCTTAATTTATTGAAAACCATTACGAAAACCTCACTTCGGACTGCAAACTGCGGTTTCATACCCCGATTTGTGTTTGGAATATCTCAAACAACTTTTCCAACCCCGATAAACCCATCTTGGCCAGGTAATCCCCTTGTCTCGATTTCACCACCATGGGCCAGCTAAATGAGCGTTGAGCCAAGGACGAAATGATAAACAACAGCTGTGCTATTACGTAAGACTTGTCTGCCTGTAGAAGGATCTTCGGAATGAAATTATTGTATTCGATATTAATCACGTTTTCAAAGGCATATTACATTCAGACATCCAATACTAGTCCATTTTCAATTTCGAACGAAGAAAATCGACCTTGAAATAAGGAAAGTAAGCGAATAAAAATTACGGTATGCTTAGCATGCAAGGACCGCGATGCATGCATAGTTTCTGTCCGTCCAGCAAGAAAATGGGTTCACTCGCGCAATGATACAGTCTTAACGTTCGAAAAATAGAAGTAATGGCATACCAACATACAAAGTATACTAATCATGCTGCTGATATGCACAAAAATATGAAATGATTATTTTTTTTACCCCAAAGTCTTATTCATAATTTAAATACAAATTATGCCCGTAACTATTTTTTTAATCGCAAACGTATTATCTATGTATAGGCCTACACCTCAACTTTGAGAAAATGACATTTATAGGCCTCACTACAGATATGATTGGCAAATGCACGTTCTTTAGAGGTGTAGAAAGGGGGTAGATGAAGAGAAATAAGTCTAGAAAGAAAAAAATTAGACAGCCAGAGAGAAAGAAGGAAAGAAAAAAAGAAAGGAAGAAAGAAAGAAAGAAAGGAAGGAAGAGAGAGAGAGAAAGAAAGAAGGAAGGAAAGAAAGGAAGGAAGGAAGAGAGAGAGAGAGAAAGAAAGAAAGAAAGAAAGAAGGAAGGAAGGAAAGAAAGAAAGAAAGGAAGAAAAACTTTCTATCAACGCGTGTATACATGAACTCCATGCGCTCGCCGGAACACATTGCAATCCATCGTGTGTGGCCCCCTGCTGTGACCGTAGATGCTGGGGTGAATTATCTTCGGACCGAGGTCAAGAAACAGGTGTTTCTATACTTAAATTTCATGCTTGAGGGCAATAGGATTTGTATTACTGGGAGAAGAGATTTGATGATAAGGAAAAATGGGGTATACAGCTCTCAAACGCGAGATTTTCGTCATGCGAAATATATGTTATTCAGTAATAGTAAAACAGTTATGCCCGCTAATGTAATCTTTGATCAGGTAAATATTGAAAAGGTATCATCTATTAAATTTCTAGGTCTTTACATTGATGATAAGTTGTCTTGGAAGGCGCATGCATCCCATTTATGTAAAGTACTCTGGGGAAATGTTGGTGTAATTAACAAGCTGAAGTTTATATTCCCTAGGAGTGTACTTCGCACATTGTACTCTTCCTTAATTTTGCCCTACCTAAATTACGGTGTGCTTGCCTGGGGAACCACAGCCAAATCTTACTTAGAAAAAATCCTGCTCATTCAGAAGAGAGCAGTGAGAATTATCTCGGCGGCTGATATGCGCGCTCACACTGATAAGCTTTTTTACGAAAACAAAATGCTGAAGGTCCAAGATATATATCGTCTATATCTCGGATGCCTCATGTATCAGTTGGAGAAAGGTGGTGTACCCATGGCTATAGCATCTATTTTTGCTAAGAATAACCAAATACACAAATACTCTACGAGGCAAGCTGCTTTATACCATGTATCATCAGTAAGAACTCAGCTCAGAATTAATTCACTTGCATATGCTGGACCAAAATATTGGAACTCTCTAGACAATTCTATCAGGCAGTGTGTCAGCTTATTTGTTTTTAAACATAAACTAAAATTTTGTATATTGTACACCTACATTGAAACGTGACATTTCGTGCTACATGTCGTGTTGCATTATTGATATTTTCCTTTTCTTCTGTTTCTATATCCTACTACAAGTATATGGAGTATTTATAGACTGTTTTTTTTCTTTTCCTGGATTTATATATGTAATGTAAATAATGTATAATTTTAGACTTATATATATATATAACCTCTGTAGGCCTAAATTCCTCTTCAACTCTTGATTCTGAGTGTCTAACTAAAAAAATTCTCATAGCGATATTTAAATATTAATGCTAGATCTGTTATTTATTCATTTATACTTACTACAGACAACTGGATTAGTACCCCCCCCCCCCGCCCCTGTTTTGTCGTGTGTACTTACCTTCCTCTACCCTACTCTAGTTAGTTGTTCTTTTTTATGTTACTACTGTATATATATGTATATATACTTTTTTTTTCTTGCTTCTTATCTGCTTTTTTTTCAATGCAGACGTTTAATTATATTGTATCATACATATTTTGTTGTTGTATCAAAGGTGATCTGTGCTTAACAAGCGTTGCTTCTATACAGACCACCTCTTTCCCATATTTTCGATATCTTTTTAGCTCATTGTCCATAAGCTTTTATTCCTCTTGTGTTTTTTCTTTTAACCTTATTGATATCGTACATGTATGCATTGTATTTTGGTTGTGGAAAGAAATAAATGAACTTGAACTTGAACTTACTATGGATATGGCTTATTAAAACGATGAAGAAATGTTGGCATTTCATGTTGAATAAGATATTCAAGAGTATGGTGCCAGGTCGACACATCATTTATTGTGCCTTCGTGAAAGTAATTATCCATTATCTTGTTATCTCTAAACGGCAAATTGTAGTGGTGAACTGCACTTCTGGACTTACTACAAAACCTGCACCTGCTGATATAAGGAACTACGGTGGAATTTGAATGGAGAGAAATTGTGCATTACTGACATTACTACTGCTACTATGGTCGCAACGGTAACATCCTGACCATTTTAATAACATACCATTAAAGACAGTCTTCCTACTATCCAAATGTTATCAAAGAGGAGACGACGTTGGAAAGAGCGAAGGATTCACACTTAAATTTTAAAAAAAGTGTCATTAAAATGATGAATTATGAAAAAAAAAACACTTTCGAAATCTGTACCCGAAGGCCAAAAGGCTGAAATGAATGAACCGATGAAGAATTTAGAGAATATAATGATGATTTGGAAGAATCAAATAACATCGAATCAAATCACTTTTCAAAACAAACAAATCAAAGTTTCTGAATATCATTAAAACATAGAAAAATACAACCATAAATAGCAATAATAATAATGATAATAATTGTGACTTATAAGGCATCAAATCCACTCTGTAGAGTGCTTAAGGTGCATAAAATTAGGAAATGAATACAAAGAAAAGGAAAAGTGTATATACATAAAACATAATAAAGATGGCATACTGAAGGAAAACGATATAAAATTTGGATGTAATTAGATCGTTGAAAGTATACGATAGTAAAATAATCCTTCCATAGATTAGTGAAAGCGAAGCTTGGATATGCAGACATCATTGACTCTATACCCATAGAAAACCGTAGTGTCTCCTTGGCAAATAATTTCCTATTCACTATTTTATGATAATTCATTTAACTATATTTGTTAAGGTTTCATTACATATAATATATTTGTCTCATGTGGGCTCTGTTGTAAAGCAATGTTTTTTTAGTGAACCTAACTACTCTCTACCGTAGAAACCTAGCTACCCTCCATCTTTTTATTAATTGCAATTAATCTAACAAGAATAAAATTTATACACGATAGCACTCTTTCTTGTCTAAAGAAAACATTCATTCCATATCAAAATTAAAGGCAATGTTTCTATTCAAGCAAGGATCCAAACTCTTCTACAGTGCGTTTCCAGAAAAACGAAAGCGAGATTTAGCGATGATTTATCACAACTTAAACATAAATAAAATAGACTAATGACCTATCAATGTAAAACTTAGAATCTCTTCTTTCATCTGGTATTACTTAGATTATTTCTCATTCACGCATGAGTGAGCAAAAACAATTTGAAAAGGGGATACCAAAAAGTCACTTGGCGGGCCGTATCTGTATCTGTGTTTTAAACAGAAAACACATTTGTAAAAGGTTCAATATATGCTCTTTAATTTGATACCTCAATTACAGAAAATGGTCGAGAAAAAACAAAGTTCTGGTTATTTGAATTAAGGCTTGAATTTCAATAATTTCAGAAAATGAAGAAGTTTTACAGGCTAGCATTCAAACTCCGTTTTGTTGACGATCAGCCATGCATGAAGTCTTTTGTTACCGTGCGATAGCTTCTGTGGAAAACCGGTGAAACAAGTTTATTTAATGAAATTAGGGAAATACAAGCATTGTTTCGAGGATCATAACTTTTTTAATTCTCGACCATTTTCTGTGATTAAGGTATCAAAAAAGAGCAGATATTGAACATGTTAGTCATGTGATTTTCTTTTTGAAATTCAGATTACCCCCGCCAAGTGAGTTTTTGGCATCCTCTCTTCGAATTGTTTTTACTCACTCATGCGTGAATGAGGAATAATCTAAGCAATACCATATGAAAGAGGAGATTCTAGGCTTTACATTGATAGGTTATTTGTCTATTTTATTTATGATTAAGTTATGATAAATCATCTCTAAATCTCGGTTTCGTTTTTTTCTGGGACGCACTGTACTACTCAAGCTGGGTTCTAGGACAATTACCCCCGGACAACTACCCCCTGACAATAACCCCCCGAGGACAATTACCCCCGAGGACAATTACCCCCCGGACAACTACCCCCCCGGACAATTACCCCCCGAGGACAATTACCCCCCGAACAATTACCCCCGGACAATTACCCCCGGACAACTACCCCAACGACAACTACCCCCGGACAACTACCCCCGGACAATTACCCCCCGGACAATTACCCCGGACAACTACCCCCGGACAACTACCTTCCAAACAATTACCCTCAAGGACAATTACCCCCTTGACAATTACCCTGGACAATAACCCGTGAGGAAAATTTTCCCTCGGACAATTACCCCAAGAAAATCTTCCCGTCTCTCCAGCATCAATGTTAGAATAAAGCGGGACCCATTTTAAGTTTTGGGCGATGGCACAGGTTTTTCTGAATATTTTCTACTTTATCTTAAGTTGATTAATTTTTTCTTTCTCTTTTATATTGCTCTTTTTCCTTTTCTCTCACTCTCTTTTTTTTTTTTTTGTTTAGCGGCATCATGAAAAATGGGTGGGGGGGTCTTGCACCCGAAACCTCCTGTTTGGCTTTGCATATATTCATCAAAAAATGTGTAAACTGGCCCTCATACTAAGTTTTCATAGATCAATTAAACACGATTATTCATAATAATCACAAATGCTGAATATCTCTGATTCCAACTGATCTGATTTTTTAAATATTTATTTTGGGTTCAATTTCAGGAAAGAAATCAGGCAAATAGATAAAACGTAAAAGACACCTTTATAGGTAAAAATATATTGAAAGTCGATAACGCAACTATCAACACTAACACTGTCAAGTAGGACCTATAATCCTGTTATTTTAAAACAATTCAACTAACAAGAAGCTAAAAATTATGAAACAATTGGTGCACATTCCAGTAAGCTAAAAAACTTTATGCAAAGATAATACACACAAGATCACCTTGTAATTTTACCATTTACGCACTAAATGGTAAAATTACAAGGTGTTTTTTGTGTATTATTCTTGGATGAAAGCAACATTAAAGAAGGAAATTAAGTACCAAAATTGCTAAATTGTAAACAATATGACATAATCAAAAACAGTGTTTTTTCTAAACAAATTGGCAATCATGATAGTAAACAATTCATTTAAGGTGCAATTTAAGGACGGTTTGTAAGAATTTAGAAAGAAGTAGGCCTATGCAAATCAAATAATGCGACCAAGCAGCGTGAGCTAAAAATATTAATATTTAGACCTAAAAACGGACATTTTACAGAGCACTTGAAAAAATCAATTTGTAAATTGAAAAATAATGAAAGCTCGATATCCGAGATGAAATGTGTTTTGTATATTGACTTCAAAACTTGATATTTTAAGCTTCATATTAGCCTATATTAAGCAAGATATGAATCTCATCGAAAAAGCAATATGAGCGCGAAGCGTGAGCTGATAATTTTTGGAATTGCTTGTATATATTTAAACCTGAAACTTGACTATTCTGGGCAATGTTTGTGAACCTGAACAAGATGCGTATGTAACTAGATAATTACTGCAAGCGCAAAGCGCGAGCAGAAATTTTTGATATGGTTTCTGGTTTGATCGAAAAGGGACCTGTTAAGAAGGTTTTGCAGTTAGCCATTAAAACGTTACATATTTCAACTATTAAATAATGAGAGTGCGAAGCGCGAGCTGAATTTCTTTTGACATTCTGACCTAGCAAAAATGACATTCTTTGCACTTTTTGTAATCATTAACGGTATAGGTACAAAACCTGACAATTGATGCGAGCGCAAAGTATTTGTTGGCAATTTCATTGGCATGCAGTGAGAAGACCTAACAAGTGGAATGCCTTTGGCCGTCTCACCTGCATCACGCGATTCAACATAGTAGCAGTGCTGACTTTGAAAACTACTATAACTCGCACAAGATGTTCAGTGATACTTGGTTACTCTTATTTCCACGTTTTATGAACTAGACCAATACACTTACAGAGATAGGATAGTAATTCAACAAATACCCACAATGTTGCCAAAATTCATTGACCTCACATGACCTTTGACCTTGATCATGTGACCTGAAACTTGCACAGGATATTCAGTGATACTTGATTACTCTTATGTCCAAGTTTCAAAAGTCAGATCAATAAACTTGCAAAGTTATGATGGTAATTCAACAGATACCCCCATTAAGGCCAAAGTTCATTGACCTCTGACCTTGATCCTGTGACGTGAAACTCATTTTGCAGGATGTTCAGTGATACTTGATAAACCTTATGTCCAAGTTTAATGAACTAGGTCCATATATTTTCTAAGTTATGATGACATTTCAAAAACTTAACCTCAGGTTAAGATTTTGATGTTGATTCCCCCAACATGGTCTAAGTTCATTGACCCTAAATGACCTTTGACCTTGGTCATGTGACATGAAACTCTAATAGGATGTTTCGTAATACTTGATTAACCTAATGGCCAAGTTTCATGAACAAGGTCCATATACCTTTTAAGTTATGTCATTTCAAAAACTTAACCTTGGGTTAAGATTTGACGCCGCCGCCGCCGTCGGAAAAGCTGCACCTATAGTCTCAATCTGCTATGCAGGTGAGACAAAAATGGGACACTCTAATCATGTTTTGTAAATCATGAACAAATAATGGGTAATTTGGTTTCTCCTACATTAATTATGCGAGTGCAAGGTGCCATCTGATCTGGACAATCTTAGCACGTTTTGAATAAAGATGAAGCTGCGTATCTCAATGTTGTGCGAATGTTTTAGAGTTAGACAGAATCTGGGCATTCTGTTTTTATCACGAAAATCAATAATGCAAAATACGTGATATTCCTTGAGCACTATCTAAAGTATCGTGGAAAGCACTTGATAAATGATGCGAGTATCTTTTTTATTGTTTTGACCTAGGACCTGGACATTCTAGGTCTAAGGACATTTTGTCATCATATGAAAATGATTACAACTTTCTTATTCCTCTTCCTAAGCGCGACATGAAACATATAAAACTGTGATATTGTGGATATTCTTTCCTGAAAAGGGACAATTTAGTCATTAAGAATTTATGAAAATATTACTATCATATTTAAAATATCATATTTATTAATGTAATAAGCCTAATTGGTGAGTGAAATGTGACACTGAGGCCTGAAAACTGGATATTTTAAGCAATTTTGTAATCATGAAAAGGATTTGTGAGTTGATATATTTTTAACAAAAATGCGAGCGCAAATCCTGCAACGAAAGTTTTGGTAAATTGTCATAAAACCGGGGGTGGGGGTAGTAGTTTGTTATATAATTTGGCAAATCAAATTTAAGATAGTGACATGAAATATATTTCAAATCATTTCCCAAGTCTTTCCCTGCTCTTTTTTTCCACTCTGCCAATAGAAGGGGCGAGCCCCTCGCCCCCCTCCTGGATCTGCCAGTGGATGGAGCTCACTTTTACACCTTTCTTACGGCGTTCGTTTGATTCCAAGATACTCGAGTACTTTTTACGTCAAACGTACGACCGACGTATGACCGACGTCTCGGGGGTTATTGTCCTGGGGGGGGGGTAATTGTTCCCGGTGGTAATTGTCCGGGGGTAATTTTCCGGGGGGTAGTTGTCTGGGGGGGGTAATTGTCCGGGGGGTAATTGTCCGGGGGTAATTGTCCGGGGGGTAATTGTCCTCGGGGGTAATTGTTCCCAGGGGGTAATTGTCCAGGGGGTAGTTGTCCGGGGGTAGCTGTCCTCGGGGGGTAATTGTCCGGGGGGTAGTTGTCCTGATCCCCTCAAGCTGACATAATTATCATTTCCGAGTCTTTCAGCAGTTCCTGAAAGCTCATCTGTTTAACAATTATATATCGGTTGAATATCATTATTTCATTGTTGTATTGTATTGTTTTATTTGGTATTATACCATTTTTTCTGCGTTACATGTATATCACGTTGTATTGATGCTTATATTATTATGGTTAGGTTTGTAAGGTGCTGAAATATTAGACATTTTGAATGATGACTGATGTATAGATACCAATTTTATACATTATATTGTACATTCTATCATATATAATATATATTGCACACATATCACATAAATTTAGCCCATACAAGATGATTTTTAGAATTAAAAACTATATAATTACCGATCCAACACTACTATCAAACGAACTTTTGACGTATTTTGTTAATTTGGGTTCAGCAAAATATTTAGATTTCATCATTCATGATAACTAAATAACACCGATGTTGTTCTGTTGCAAAGTATGTATATGTATATTGTGTAATTATGATTCTTTTTCATAAAGGTATTAAAAGAAAAAGTGTTTTATTCATTTCAAATCTTACCAATAATTTCCTTTCGACAAATTTAATTGAAAGGTATGTTTGTTTGTGATCATAAATTCATTACTGCACCAATCATGTTCATTTCATTGACTTAATCGACAATAGGGTATTTAGTTTAGCCTATGTATACGATGTATATTTCGTAATCTATCAATAATCTTACTGATCATGAATTTTCGACAAAATTCGATTAAGTGTTCTTTATAAGCATTATGATTTCTTTGCCCACACTAAAACCTCCATGATCTTTTTTCATGTTCATGGTTTTTCTACTGTGAGATGATATCTTCTCACAATTCTTACAAACAATATGGTCAGCGTTCTTTCTCTTATGGAGCTTCATTTCTTTGGAACAATCTCGCCCTGCAAATTCGCAATGCTAACAGTGTTAATACATTCAAATTTATCCTTAAAACTCATCTTTGTAAATATCAAATAGATCCTATCATATGTTTATTGGCCAATTTGATGGTATTTCTTTATTCATGACGAGGTGAGAACTAGTTGTAAATTGTAATATTACTTTTGATACAGTTTGTTGTGCAAAGTATTACTATTTATATTTCCTTTATACTTCATATTTCCTTTCTCTTAACCGCTTAGAGGCAATTTGCGAATTTGCTGTATTTAAGATTATTGTTATCATCTGTTTTGGAAATTACAATGCGTACTTTTATATATTATCAATGATGTACATTTATCTCATGAAGGAGAAAACTCCCCATCGTTGTATCGATATTTTACACCCCTAAGATAAATTGTTTTATCTTAGGGGTGTAAAATATCGATGGGGAGTTTTCTCCTTCATGAGATAAATGTACATCATTTATCTTAGGGGTGTAAAATATCGATACAACGATGGGGAGTTTTCTCCTTCATGAGATAAAAGTACATCATTGATAATATATAAAAGTACGCATTGTAATTTCCAAAACAGATGATAACAATAATCTTAAATACAGCAAATTCGCAAATTGCCTCTAAGCGGTTAAGAGAAAGGTGAAAATATGAAGTATAAACAGATAAAGGAAATATAAATAGTAATACTTTGCACAACAAACTGTATCAAAAGTAATATTACAATTTACAACTAGTTCTCACCTCGTCATGAATAAAGAAATACCATCAAATTGGCCAATAAACATATGATAGGATCTATTTGATATTTACAAAGATGAGTTTTAAGGTAAAACAAGTAAAACAAGGGACATGTGGCTTCGGCCCCTAGTTATAATTGCTTTGGGTTGACTGCCGATTCCATCTAATTACTTTTGTCACATTAATAAATTTTGGTTTATTATGTGGCGGTCATGGGCCACTTTTCATTATTTTATGATGGCAACATCGGGCCCAAAGAACAAACTGAAGAAAAAAATGTAATGTATCAATATTTCATTTGACTGTAGTTATGAATCTATATTTCTTTCAAGTTTACTCACTCAATACTCAATAGCATGAAGTATATATCTCTTTTTGTGCCTGTATAGTCATTGTTTGCGTTGTTAATACATACTTGTAACCTGACTAACTTCCATACAGAATGAGAGAAAAAGCCGATAGCACTTTGTGGATCTGACATGTAGAACGCTTTACCAGAAATGAGAAATGGTAAACTTCATTCAGTTTCTTTAAAAAAATCACTAAAGAAGAAAATAATGAAAGAATATGATGAAAATGAATAAAGGTTAATCATATTGTATACACGCATGTAAATATGTCAATATGTTTTATTATCATTGTTGGGCCTAGCTATACTGCAATTGCACTAATTACCAGTTTTTTGTACATTTATGTTAGTCCTTACATACTTACAATACATGTAACTACGTATACAATTATTTCGAAGAGTTGATCTATATTATATACATGGTTCCTCACCTACATTGGCAGCTGATCGTATTTTGTGATTGTCCCCTTTTCCAAAGATATAATTTCCGTGTTTGTATTGAACCTCATAACTATTGTCTGTGTATATACATGAAAAGAGGTGTGGATGATAAATTCATCAACAAATGCTTGCATGAAGCCGTTCCGTGTGAAAATAATGGTAGATTCATCAATACAGAAGTGTCCTTTCGATCAAGAAGGAATACAAATAAAATGTTAATTAGCGTGTCAGATGCTCATCAGACTTTCTACAAGAAGAATTTTCACTAGCTAATTTTATTCGATTCCTTGAATACTTCAGCGCCCCGGCAGCCATGCTAAACCCGGGGTACTAATAATAGCAGGGCCCGCTGAGAGAACAGTTTTTGGAACTGAAGTGCCTACCCTGCGTAACTATGCCGTTTAATAATTATATTATCATGATAATCATTATTATTATTACCATTAGTTGAATTGAGTACATTTCCCGACATGTGTGTACTTTTGTTCCATGTATTGATACTATCATTTTAATTCAAGTAATCATACAGTATAATTTCAAGTACATTTATTTGATGATAAAATGAAGCTCTCATTGGCATAATAGATATTTGGGAAATAATGATAAAACTTCATGTACCATTTTGTCAGTTGACGTCTTGGGGAGAATTATGATAGAACATAATCTTTATCATGTTTATTCAAGTGTGATACTGCCTTGTATATATGTATGCATAAAATTGTAGTTTTGTATATATATTTGATTTTTCATACTGGGCCAATTATTAAAGACATATGTAACTTAGTTTTGTTGTTTTCCGTGTCAGTCCAAGCTGATTTGGCTCCTCGGTTTTTTTTATATTAGACTGCAACAAAATAATGACTGTAACAATATTATGCGTTATGGATGACATTAATATTTGCAAATCCGTGCATAAAGCTGTTCCATGGGTACTTAATGATGAATGTAATTATATAAACATAATAATTAGTGTCATTTTGATCATGAATTGACTAGGCAGCACTCACCACTCACCAGAGTGCGATTTGCTCGCACGAGTTTCTACCACAAATAACGTTTAATAGATCCATTATACTAGAATAATACAGATAAAGGTCTTCGATTTATAGAGAACTGTCGGTATCAGGAATCTGAAGAAAGTTTAAAATATGCAATTTGTGTTTCCCGTAGTTCATGTAAAAAGTATATATTTTCCTTTTGTCCCCCCATTTCGTATTTTCTCTTTTATAGGCATATAACTTATTTTAAAACATATTGTTAATCAGTTTATGATGTTTGTATCACATTGTATCCACTTTGTTATTTCGGTGTTCAATCTGTAAAGGTCTGTATGAAAACTTTTTTTTATTTGTAATGGTCATAGATTAACATACTTAGCATGTTCAAGTGATTATTTTTCACCATATTTTATTTTATTGTCGAAGTCCAAGGCGTACCTTTCGAAAAGTGTCAATAATTTGTAAAAGGGTTTTTAACAATATTATTAGGTAGATTGTTTATCTAAAACATGACTTCGGGTAAAAAGAAAGTGTACCTTAACATTCATCTTTTCTTTTAAAAGGAAAGTGAACGAGTAGAGTACATTTTGAATTATGTTTATAACATTCAGAGCTTATAAGACGAACTTCAACTGAAATCCCTGTTTTATATTTTCGGTCAGTTATTGACCTCATCTGCTTGTAAATATATGGCATGGGAACTGTTAAAATGCCATGAAATGAGATATCAACTTAGAAAAAACAGTGTTGTATTATGGAAGCGATTTATTGTAATGAAATTAGTTACGCTTTGTGCATCATTGTCATTTTGTGTTAAGCCCTGTTTAAAATATTTCACCCATCTGGGGGGGGGGGCGTTTCATGACCATTTTTGTCTGACAAATTGTCAGATCTGACATCTTTCCTTGATTCTGATTGGCTGAGAGGCACTGTTACTATAGTAACTGTCGGATAAAATGGGAATTGTCGGATAAAACGTCTGACAAGTCCTTTCATGAAACGCCCATCTGAACTCTTCTTTTATACTTCTTTCTGCCAACATGGTCAGAATTATTGTATTATATTGTATAAAATGTGTTTTAATGTATATACATTTTTGACATAAAAACTGTATGAGATGTACACAAGCAAGGATTCTAAAGTAACTTTCGCCGCTTTTCGTATATTGCTGTTACTAATTACGTTTTGGTTAATTTTAAACTTACAAGAATAGCGAGTAAGTGACGACCTTACCCCTCTTGTGATTCAAAGATGCCGGATAATAATGCTCACCGACAGTTCATAGCCCAATTACTATATAAGAAACTTTTTTAATATAATTTGTAATGATGGCACGAATAAAGACTCATTTCAACTCTAAATTATGGTTGTTCAGCATGTTTTGAAAGCATTAACCGAGTATCAAATTATTTTCACTATTTTTTTTCATTGTAAACGTTATTACAAAAATAATGTATAAATCAAAGAAGACAATTCTGTATTCCATGAAAATGTTATTTTTTGGTATGACTATGTTGTCATGAATTTATCAGCTTATGTGATCGAAATAAATATGTGTGTCTTGTATTAAAAATTTGAATGGACTAAATAATGTATGTAAAAGCAATTTATATTTGAAACAAGGTCTTTATTTCGGTGTTAATGATGATTCGTGACACACACAAACACACCCATCCACACACACAACACATCATCTCTTCCACGCAACACCATCACTCACTACCACACACACTTGTGAATGGCTCAACATAAGCAACTACTTCCAAATCAGGCAAGCCAATTTGAACTTTAACAGTGGGACTGTTGGCCATTGTCATGATTGTTGATCAACAAAAGACATAACTAATGAGATAAGGAGGAAAGGGGAAATGTAAACAATATTTTATGAAGTGTTCATGAAGCTATAATGTGTCGTGTGCGGGTTGGGTGGGTGTATAATGTGTGAATGAACATGGACCTATGGTATGAAGAAGGTAATGTGTTATGTGTGGTTGTGTGTGTGTGGGTGGAATTATGGAGAGGCGTCTTTCTGCGTGAATACAATTACCTTTGTTCTCACTTTGTTTGATTCTTCACCCAGCAACTTGGTGCAGCTGAGATTTTTCAACCTTTAGGGGATTGTCTCGTAATCAGTCGTGCATGAGAAAATCCTTATGGAAATTGTACCTAAATATACAGGGAAGATAAATCTACCAGGTTACATCAATGAATCTATTATTAAATTTCATACTGCAGACAAGAGAACTTCAAACTGAAGGGACATTTTGCAATTTTTAATGACAGAAAGAGATATGTTAATACCATACTACATACCGTCTTCTAAATGTGTATGATGATAATATTATTCTTTCCATTATTCGCATGCAAACTTCGTTGCTATATTTTCATTTCATGATTCATAGGATTATTAGTAACTTTCGTCGAAGATCAAGCTCATGTTCATGTAACCAATTTGTCTGTTTAGGCATGTAAATGAACAACTCAAAACAATGTTCTTGAAAATTACACACGGACAAAACGTATGCTATATCACATTTTTTTATTTTCAGCTCGTCTCAAAATCATGATTGATTAATATTTAAGGGCCCCCGAAGAAGAAGATATTCAATTACAGCATTACAAAAATTTATGTTTAAACTATAGAATTCTGATGCTTGTATAGTGACCCTTCATAACAAATTTACCGAAATGTTTTTAAATCTTTACATTCGTTGCCCATATGTGAACGTGTCAAATTAAACAAAAAACTTTTGCTGGTATATCACTCAGTTCATGGGCCTGCTCCACAGTACAACACTGCTCTCATCAACGCCTAAAAACCATCTATACACTGCAAGACCTCTGGTGTTGATTTAACAAGAGCCCGGTATCTATCAATATGTCCACACCAGAGAAGTGTTAGGCAACACCAGTTTCGTTTTAGCCTAACACCAGAAAGTAGTATTAAAACAGCATCGGTTTGATTGCAATACTTCTCCAGTTTAGACATATATAGATTCCGTGCTGGTGTTAAATCCAAACCGGAGTTTTTGTAGTGTAGGCTTTCATGCTCCAGTTACTCGATCCGGTCTTCTGTCAGTTCCAAAATGAAAAACAAGGGAGGGGGGGGAGGAATTCATCTATGCGAGGCCCTCGCTATGGAATTTCCCCCGCGAAGAAATCCGTATATAATAGCAAGTGTGTCAAAACTTTTTTGGATAAAGCTAAAACTCACCTCTATCCTTAAGTTGGGCCATTCTTGGTCTCTTGTGTGACCAAAATTATGAAAAAATGATTTTAATCAGTTACAAATATACAGATTTTATAGATTTTGTAATTTAAAGGTTATGTGGCATGAACATGTTTAGTCAGCTATCGTTTGGAAATATTATTTCCTGTCTCCAATATGCAGGTTCAAGGTCAAAGGAAAGGGGTCACGTCTGTGACTTCAGACCAACACCTTATTCTGAAAGTTGGATTTCTTTTTGAAATTCATGTTAATTTAAAAATGATCAGTTAGAAATTTCAAAAATTTTTAGACTTATACTAATTAAAGTTATGATTTTTCACAATTTATGCCACACATGTGACCAAGAATGGCACTTTCGTCAATGAGTTGCGTGTTGCTCTGTTTTTATATTTGCTTCCCCTTCACTTTTGAGTCACGAGCATCTCTAGCAAAATTGATATGGCGCCTAATAAATTGCATTTGTTATGATTATTGTAATCTCAATAGGTATATTTTAAGACTAGCCATTTATAACACACAGTCAATGAGAACGAGAAAAAAACTATCTGTACCTGGTCCCCTTCCAAGCCACTGCAGCGTGTTAGTCTATTTAAGGGCCAATATTGACTAACACATATTAGTGGTTTCGAAGGAGACCGATAATAGACAGATATAATAAATAATAATAGTCTTCATATTCGCTTTGTTTCATGTGTGTGTGTATGTGAGGGTGTGTGTGTGTGCGTGTGTAATTTAGTTTTTGTCAGACGTGTATCAATCAGATTTCTATAATTCGTCTCCTTCCAAGACACTACTGTGTACAAGTCTTTTGAGGGGGCTCCATAAACGTGTACACAATATTATAGTCACCTGATATCTAGGGCCCGTATTCTGAAGTCAGGTTTAAGTTAAACCCTGGTTTAAAGTTGTGGTTTAAGTATGGAGAGCCAATTGGGGCACAAATCCCTAACAGTAAACATTCCATTATTAACTCATATGACACCCAAATTGTTAGTAACTATCTCGGAATGATAACTGAAGTATTTTTTTATTATAAAAGGAAAGGAAACAAAATAATAAACATGAGAAATATGAAATATAAACTTAATTTTTGATTTCTTGGCTTCCCATAATTTTAGTACAGAGTTAGACCGTGGTCTAAGTTAAACCTGACTTCAGAATACGGGCCTAGGAGTCCAAATATGGAATTACTAACCACAGTGAATGATTATTATTGTTTGTATTGAGTCCCTCCACACCCCCTTTACTGCTTTTAAGAAAAACATGTTGTTCCTTAATATACATGTAGAATGAAAATGTGTCCCAATCAGGAATCATTTTATCATTGGGAAAGCACAAGTTAAAGCTAGGTCACTATCATCGGTTGGTGTGCGGGAGTTTCAGATCGAGAACATTCGACTTCTTTTGAAAATCACTGAACCCGAACTTTCAATTAAATTTGCCTGCAAATATTGTCACAGTAGGTTTTTTTAAAACTTAGCGACAACAATGATGATAGATATTCTTGGGCAACTAATAAAGTCCCCAGAACACCCTAAACGGATCAGATGATACTACCTTATTGGACTGATCTGAAGCAGTAATAGTCCCAATTCATGTTCATGTCATTAAAGAGTTCTCAGATATTGATTATATATGAAGTGATTTAACTGTATAAATTTAACTTTAACTGTATAAATTGCATTTGTTATGATTATTGTAGTCTCAATAGGTATATTTTAAGACTAGCCATTTATAACACACAGTCAATGAGAACGAGAAAAAAAAACTGTCTGTACCTGGTCCCCTTCCAAGCCACTGTAGCGTGTTAGTCTATTTAAGGGCCAATATTGACTAACACATATTAGTGGTTTCAAAGGAGACCAATAATAGACAGATATAATAAATAATAATAGTCTTCATATTCGCTTTGTTTCATGTGTGTGTGTGTGTGTTTTTTTGTATGTGTGTGTATGTAATTTAGTTTTTGTCAGACGTGTATCAATCAGATTTCTATAATTCGTCTCCTTCCAAGACACTAATGTGTACAAGTCTTCTGAGGGGGCTCCATAAACGTGTACACAATATTATAGTCACTTGGATCCTAGGAGTCCAAATATGGAATTACTAACCACAGTGAATGATTATCATAGTTAATGATTATTATTGTTTGTATTGAGTCCCTTCACACTCCCTTTACTGCTTTTAAGAAAAACATGTTGTTCCTTATTATACATGTAAAATGAAAGTATGTCCTAATCATTGTATCATTGGGAAAGCACAAGTTAAAGCTAGGTCACTATCATCGGTTGGTGTGCGGGAGTTTCGCATCGAGAACATTCGACTTCTTTTGAAAAATCACTGAACCCGAACTGTCATTGAAATTTGCCTGCAAATGTTGGCACCGTAGGTTTTTTTTTAACTTAGCGACAACAATGATGATAGATATTCTTGGGCAACTAATAAAGTCCCCAGAACACCCTAAACGGATCAGATGATACTATCTTATTGGACTTATCTGAAGCAGTAATAGTCCCAATTCATGTTCATGTCATTAAAGAGTTCTCAGATATTGATTATATATGAAGTGATTTAACTGTATAAATTTAACTTTAACTGTATAAATTGCATTTGTTATGATTATTGTAATCTCAATAGGTATATTTTAAAACTAGCCATTTATAACTCACAGTCAATGAGAACGAGAAAAAACTGTCTGTACCTGGTCCCCTTCCAAGCCACTGCAGCGTGTTAGTCTATTTAAGGACCAATATTGACTAACACATATTAGTGGTTTCGAAGGAGACCGATAATAGACAGATATAATAAATAATAATAGTCTTCATATTCGCTTGTTTCATGTGTGTGTGTGTGTGTAATTTAGTTTTTGTCAGACGTGTATCAATCAGATTTCTATAATTCGTCTCCTTCCAAGTCACTACTGTGTACAAGTCTTTTGAGGGGGCTCCATAAACGTGTACAAAATATTATAGTCACTTGGATCCTAGGAGACCAAATATGGAATGACTAACCACAGTGAATGATTATCATCGTCTGTATTGAGTCCCTCCACACCCCCTTTACTGCTTTTAAGAAAAACATGTTGTTCCTCAATATGCATGTAGAATGAAAATGTGTCCCAATCAGGAATCATTGTATCATTGGGAAAGCGCAAGTTAAAGCTAGGTCACTATCATCGGTTGGTGTGCGGGAGTATCACATCGAGAACATTCGTCTTCTTTTGAAAATCACTGAACCCGAACTTTCAATGAAATTTGCCTGCAAATATTGGCACAGTAGGTTTTTTTTATAACTTAGCGACAACAATGATGATATATATTCTTGGGAAACTAATAAAGTCCCCATAACACCCTAAACGGATCAGATGATACTACCTTATTGGACTTATCTGAAGCATTAATAGTCCCAATTCATTTTCAAGTCATTAAAGAGTTCTCAGATATTGATTATATATGAAGTGATTTAACTGTATAAATTTAACTTTAACTGTATAAATTGCATTTGTTATGATTATTGTAATCTCAATAGGTATATTTTAAAACTAGCCATTTATAACTCACAGTCAATGAGAACGAGAAAAAACTGTCTGTACCTGGTCCCCTTCCAAGCCACTGCAGCGTGTTAGTCTATTTAAGGGCCAATATTGACTAACACATATTAGTGGTTTCGAAGGAGACCGATAATAGACAGATATAATAAATAATAATAGTCTTCATATTCGCTTGTTTCATGTGTGTGTGTGTGTGTAATTTAGTTTTTGTCAGACGTGTATCAATCAGATTTCTATAATTCGTCTCCTTCCAAGTCACTACTGTGTACAAGTCTTTTGAGGGGGCTCCATAAACGTGTACACAATATTATAGTCACTTGGATCCTAGGAGTCCAAATATGGAATTACTAACCACAGTGAATGATTATTATTGTTTGTATTGAGTCCCTCCACACCCCCTTTACTGCTTTTAAGAAAAACATGTTGTTCCTTAATATGCATGTAGAATGAAAATGTGTCCCAATCAGGAATCATTGTATCATTGGGAAAGCACAAGTTAAAGCTAGGTCACTATCATCGGTTGGTGTGCGGGAGTTTCGCTTTGAGAACATTCGACTTCTTTTGAAAATTACTGAACCCGAACGTTCAATGAAATTTGCCTGCAAATATTGGCACAATAGGTTTTTTTATAACTTAGCGACAACAATGATGATAGATCTTCTTGGGCAACTAATAAAGTCCCTGTAACACCCTAAACGTATCAGATGATATTATCTTATTGGACTTATCTGAAGCAGTAATAGTCCCAATTCATGTTCATGTGATTAAAAAGTTCTAAGATGTGTATTATTGATTATATATGAAGTGAATTATCTGCCTGACGTCATTCTACGGGATAGGGGGAACTCCCCGATATGACCGGAACCTATTCGTGGTGTTCTGCCTTCACGACATATCATGCCGCTGTAGCTGAAGATGGCGGGTTCCAAAAGACAACTGGCTCTTTGGACATGTTGGATATCATCTCTTTTTAACCCTTGCTTCTCTGCGACGTTTTCAGGTTGGTAGTAATTAATTAAATATTTTGAACAATAGATCATGCTATCATTTTTTGACCAAAAAATAGTGTCTGATGCTTGCATGGAAAAGTCTGCAAATCTAAATAAGTTAAGGACGTTCCACAGTTGAAATGAAATCCTCGTTGTTTTGATTTGTCACAGGGTTGCTTAAAGCCCTTTAATACTCCAATAGTGCAAAATAATAACATGGGTTCAT
The DNA here is from genome assembly GCF_018143015.1 of Lytechinus variegatus. Taxonomy (NCBI): domain Eukaryota; kingdom Metazoa; phylum Echinodermata; class Echinoidea; order Temnopleuroida; family Toxopneustidae; genus Lytechinus; species Lytechinus variegatus. The sequence goes on along the minus strand of NC_054747.1, from coordinate 7,244,426 downwards.
GCGCTGGATTTTTTATATCGGAAATCGAAATCCACCCAGCTGAACGTTCTCGAGAATATTGCCTAATCAAAGGAATTTATCTATTTTCCTGCCAAAATCCATGTACATATTATCCAACTTTACAGTTTAGTTTAAATTTGTATATATTGCAATTCATCGGCTTTTCAAAGGAAAGTTTCACCTTAAATTCAGGAAATGGTGCTAAAAATGACAAAAAATAGATTTTAGAAATGGAATTTGTTTCACAGATAGGTAAGGTCCCCCAAGTCTGCGCAGTGTCCTTTCTCCATGTTCTCAGGGCATGTACGCGTGTCTGCGCGATTGTTACAAAATAACACATGCAACGACCACAAACTGTTCACCTGCGATACACATATCTATACAGATATTTATTGAACAGTCTGACTCAAAGTGGTGGGAAAACATATTTCAGGCATTCCATGTTACGGCCTCAATTGCAGCCACTGTCATCCACTCATTCAATGAACAAGGTTATGATATAACCTTGTTCTCAGTTATATCTCCATGTGTGACAAAATAAGGATGGCAATGTTTGGCTAATTTTCTCCTTTTCTTTGGGACAAATGCTTGATTTTTACGCTGACAGTTTCCATTATACCTATTTTTCATTCAACTTGGCCCTTAAGTAAGTTTGATTCTTTAAACTATTTTTTTCTTAATTATAGATAGAGATTAAAAAATTGACATTTTCTTGTAATATTATTTTCCACCAATAGAGATTGTACACAAAAATATGCCCAAGATTCAAGTTTTTGAGCGCTCTAGGGAAGTTGCTTATGAAAAATATACTGTATGGAAATTAGTAATTTTTCGGGTCACAAAAGTTATATTTTAATAATTTTTAAAGTATGTGGTCTGTACAGCATTGGCATGCCATAGTCCAACCTGAATCAGGCAGGGTGGTTGCAGTGAACAAGTGCTGTCATCAAAATCCCCGAATTGTGTGTGAAGTCAATGGGTAAGCAGACAGGGGCCTTTTTTCAAGTTATGACACTTATCAAGTTTCGCTTGATTTAACAAAATAGTTATATGCACATCCTGGTCGGTATGCAAATAAGGGAACTAATGACATCACTCACTATTTCTTGTGTATTTTATCATATGACATGAAAAATTCTGATTTTCTCCTCATATGAAATAAAGTTGTATTTCTACTTAACATGTGGAATTGTCATTGTTCAACATTTTATGTTTCATTCAACTTGGTTCTTATCATCAAATTTGTAAGAATTCCCTTATAAAAAAAATTGAATGGTATACCATTGACTACCATTTATCATACACCATTGATATACCATTGGAATACCATTCGCACAGCACCCACCATACACCAATGGTATACCATTCAAGCCTCAATGGTATACCATTCAAACTAATTTAAATAATTCGGACGTTACTATTACCATATTCATGAGCACCATTTACCATTCATATACCATTGATCAAACACCATTCACCATTGATCTACCATATGGCCACTATAGACAGGTTTACCATTGACCACCATTCACCATTCAGCCACCATTCACTGGCCTACCATTTACCATTCAGCCACCATTCACTGGACACCATTGGCCTACCAATTGCCTTTCACCATACACCATTCGCCTACCATTGACCATACACCATTCATATACCATTCACCATCCGCGTACCATACACTGTACACCATTCGCGTACCATTGACCGTACACCATTCGCGTACCATTCAACGTACACCATTCGTGTACCATTCATCGCTCACCATTCAACTACCATTCGCCGTACACCATACACCGTTCACCATTGATTGACCATTCACTTTACACCATTCTACCATACACCGTACACCATTGACCTACCATTTACAGTACACCATTGGCCTACCATACACCATACTACTATTCACCGTACACCGTAGGCTTACCATACACCATACAACATTGGCTTACCATACACTGTACACCATTGACCTACCATTTACCATACAATACTGTCATACCATACACTCTATACTATTAGTCAACCATTCAAATAACACCGTTGGTCATACACTATAGACCACAAGTGTACATTCAATGGTAGACCAATGGTAGACAGTAGAACAAAGATGTGCAATGTATAGTAAGCCAATAAAGTACAGTGAATGGTAGACCAATGGTGTACAGCATATATCTGGGGTTAATGGTAGGCTTAATAATGGAATAAGTATACACAAGAAAAAAAATGAAAGCAGTTATTTCAAGAACGTCATTAAAATGTTTTTACTATAAGAAGTTTAAGTACAGCATAAATGGCACAGAGTATTCACAAGTATAGACTTTATAATTAAAGCACATAAGTTATTAATATATATGACTTAGCTACTCGTTGATATCTCTGTCAATCTTGTTATGAAAAAAATAAACATGTATCAAGACAGATCGAGTTTGATTGAAAAACACAACAAATGAAGACTAACATTTCCAAGAATAAACCTGTTCTCTCTTATTGCTTTTTACATGGATTGAGTACTTGGCAAAACCACTGTTCTGCATACAAATCTGATACTTGATGTTAAATCTGTTGTGTGAATTGCTTTCAACAATATTAATAAACATTTTTTTACTAATAAGTTCAAGTACAAAAGAGTATTGACAGGAATGGTATAAAAGCACCATATTATGAATACATGTGACTGCGCGACACTACAAGAGATCAATGATTGCACTCCACATAGGTATTATGTTAATCTTCCTATAAACGAATTTACATGCAAGACAGAATTTGGACAACAAACTAATGAACACCTAATTTCGAAGATTAAACTCAAAATGTGCGATAGCCTTCACATGGCCAAATGAATAAAGGGTACCACACCTAGAAGAAATGAAATATCTCAAAAGGGGGGGGGGGGGGAATAGTACCCCTGTCCCCCAAATTGTTCTTTTTTTTCTTTTCACCTAAAAAGATATATCAATGGCGTGTTTCTACAAAGAATTGTTAAAAAGTATTACCCGCCTAAGTATCCAGAATCCTGGATAAGTTTCCTGTAGAAATAGACGCGATGTGGTTAATTGATTAATTGCATCGCGCAAAATATGGTTTCACATAACCATCTTTGAGAGGTGGTTATTGCCATGTTAATCCGTTTAACTTTTCTGTAAACATGGGGCAAAATAGCATTCATGTCTGGCTTAAGTGCTTGAACCCAGAAGTGCGATCTCACAGTATACATATATTCTGGCCTGTTTAATCTCGCCAGCTGATCGCGAAACATATATACCTGCTACAATGAGTGAGATGTACCATGAATTTTGAAAATTTTCCTAACGAGATGCAATTTTTGACACACCAATATGCAATGTTGATGTTATAGTTTGAATTTTCCGATTTCTGCCGTATTTGCGAAGCGAAATGCAAGTTGATCAGATTATTTGGTCTGTAGAAACAGCTTGGTTTAAGAGCGATAAGGTTATTCGAGTCCGGAAAAGATAAACTGTTTTTAATGATTTACTGTAGAAACACGCCAAAAGTTTATCATAAATACAATAAAGATAAATTAAGAAATAAATAATATATCACACATAGAAAGAAAATATAATGAAAATAGGGAAAGAAAATTATTCAATTTGGAACACTAAAAAACATAAAAAATAGAGACCTCTTTTTGCAAAATATATAGAAAATAATATATACAAGATACCCACTTATTTCTTTTCTGTCTAATTTTGCTGTGCTGAATCAGATGAATAACTCAACTATGTGTGAGAAATAATATGATTAGTGTCTTAACACAGAATCAGTAGTCAATTGTAAGTTTTTACAACCTAGCTTGGACAAAATTTGAATTCATATAATACAAAAAATATATAAATTGTGATTTTGTATATTCATGAGGACTTGAAGAGAACAGTTTTACCAAAAAATAACAACTTTAATTCGTCATAACTTCGTTAATCCGCAACAAATTTTGATGAAATTTTCAGTGCTTTTTGTTTGTCTGATGTACACTTTGAATTGTATCACATAACTTTCAGTCTCGAGTACCTCTAGCCCTCCAATCAAATGGGTTGGACGACCGGTTACATTTTACACATGAAATAGTTATAAGGAGAATGAAGGGGACCATAGAAAGAAAGCATGAGAAAATGGCAGATTTTGGTAAGGAGAGAATGAATCAGAAAAGCATCATGCTGAAAATTTCATTAACATCTAATAATAACAAAGTTATTGAATTTGAAATTTTAACAATATTTTGGTAAAAATTAACCTAATGTACACATGATCGTCAGGAATATTTGCTAGGCTTATTGTATAAAATGAAATCATAATTATTTAATATTTTCATACATGTGTGTATGATATGTCCCAAGTATCATATCATTATTTCCAGCAATGCATATCTTCACATTAAAGGTCAAGTCCACCACAGAAAAGGTTGTTTTGAATCAACAGAGAAAAATCAGGCAAGCATCATGCAGAATATTTCATCAAAATCGGATGCAAAATAAGAAAGTTATGACATTTTGAAATTTCGCTTATATTTCACAAAATAGTTATATGCACAATTTACCCACATGCATATGAGAGAATCGATGATGTCCCTCACTTTTTGTTTTGTTTTTCATTGTTTGAATTCTACAATATTTCAAATTTTACAGATTTGACAATAAGGACCAACTGGACTGAACCAAATAATGTTAAGCAATGGTAACTCCACATGTTCAGTGAGAAATAAAACTTTATTTCATAGGTCAATGGGGAGAAAATTATATTTCATATTTAAAAAAACAAAAGAAAAGTGAATGAGTGATGTCATCAGTTCCCTCATTTGCATACCGACCAGGATATGCATATAACTATTAAGTGAAATTGAGTGAAACTTAAAAATGTCATACCTTTCTTATTTTTCATCCGATTTTTATGTTTGATTTTTCTCTTTTTAATCAAATCAACTTTTTGTTAGGGTGGACATGTCTTTGAAATAAATTTTCACTCCATTTTTTAGAGTTCTCGGAGGACAAAGTGTAAATAAGCACGACTTCTTGTAATAAAATACAAAAGAACAAGTGGGGATATAACATCAGCTTGGGTACGTCGTGGTCTAGTGGTTCTGACTCTCACCTTACAAACAGAGGGTCATGAATTTAAGTCCTAGCCATGGTGTGTTTTCCTTCAGCCCAAAATTTATCCGCACTGTGCTGCACTAGACCCAGGTGAAGTGAATGGGTACCCGGCAGGATCAATTCCTTGAAGCTGTAATAAGAAATATTGGATGAAAACAATGCAAAGGACAGTATATTAGCTAAGGGTTCAAAACATCAATGTTTGTCGTGTGTGTAAGCTTTCTTTAGAAGTTCATATATTTTTTTAAATATCGAGAAATTTGCAGTATACACTACCATTCAATTGAATGGTACCAATTAACAAATATCAACAAAACATTTTGTGAAATATGATAAATAAATTTATGTTTAACCATAGATGGGAAGAAAATAACCTATTATCTCATGGGAGGCCCCAATGATGACAAATACCACAACAAATGAATACCTGAGGACAAAGTGTCCACCCCTCCCCCTCAGCCAATATACTGATTTTTTTTCAGCTATGCCACTGCAGGAATACAATCTGTTTTATCTCATGAAGCTTTGCAATTTTTCCTACTGAAGAAAATTCTTACACACATACCTTTCATAAACTCCATTCTTTTCTTGTACACGGCACGTTTTCTGTGTTCAACACCCGTCGTGTCACTCCCAGATAAGGCTGGACCATTAACCTTATCATCCAGTGTATCCGTCGTCCAAACTTTGAAAATGAAATAAAATCAATTTGAGTGTTGTAAAATCTGCATGTATGTGCAGAATGCAGATACAAGCAAAAATAGAATACTAATATAGTAAAAGAAAAAGAATGATATTAGAACTTTAATTTTAGAGATATTTTTCATGGATCTCTGATTATCAGCCCAGAATTCAGGAAAACAATAAGGAAATGTGATATTGTTCAGCTTAGTTCAGACAAGGCTGTATTATAACTATGCATGCTTTATACTAGTAATAGCTATGTCATCTGAAATCGAATTTCCAGAGCAGCAATTTTCAAAAGGAGGGTAATCGATGACATAAATTCCATTTCCCTGGTATTGACAATCGCAGAAGCGGATCCAAGTGGGCACATTTGACCTGGAGTCCGTTGTATATTTACAGTTGCAATAAATCGCAACTCTAAATATCATGCGCAACTTGATTTTCAACCAATCAACAGCGCGCATTTGGGACTTGCGATTGATTTTTTACCTGCGTTTAAACGCAACTCTTTCTGCAATGGACCCCTGTGCCCCCACCTTGAGAGCAAGATAAAAATGTGGCTTTCTTACACAAGTGTTCACCCCCCCCCCCTCGATAGTTACAGCAAATATTTATATTGAAAATATTGTCTCATACAAGAGGATCTCTTTTTTGGTTTGCTTGTTATTTAAAGTTTCCTTGGGGAAAATCTGCCCCACTACCCCCTTTGAGAAATCATGGATCCGTTCATGGAATATCATATGCCAGTGGATGAATTCCAGACATTGTTTTAGGCAAGTTTTGATCAGTAAATAAATAAAAACAGATAAAATGTGATCACAGGACAAACTTAAAAAAGGGATAAAATTTACTTTAAAAATTGATATGCCTAGCCCCATGAAAAGATCTAATAATATCCTCCCGCATTAATGCTTCACAAGTTTCACACAAGCCAAATGCGAGCAAAACTCCCCACCAGAAATTGTCTACACACATTTTTCAAAATATTGCGGATCGCTTGGATTTGCCGTCATGTTGATATGGACCGAAGTTATGCGACCAAAAGATTCGCATGCGGCATGTTGGCTGTTTGTTCGCCACATGTAAACATCATTTGTTCGCTAGCTTCAGTCCCAATAAACATTACAGCGAATCCAAGCAATCCGCGAAGTGATGTCTACGGATTAGATCAACGCGTCGAGATCGAAGACTAAATACAGCCGTTCCAGATATTTTGAAAAGCGGTGGTATTCACAACGAACAACTGTGTACAACAGATAGCGGAGCGTGAACGTAGCGGTCGTGTACAGTTTTGCTTATTACATGACGTCATCCAGCCCCTGCCGAGAACCAATTTATGAATGAAAATATAGTAAGCATGCGCAGTGCAAGCCTTTTATTTCCTCACACAGAATTCCACCAAAACAAGTGTGCAATTCTCTATCACCTCGTACCAAAATCAACCTAGAATTTCACTTTCCCGTATTTTATATGAATTATGAAAGGTATTCTCGGAGGATCTATTTTCTCACCGATACTGCACAGGTAAGCAAATTTCGATTACTTCTTGCTTTTCCGTCAAAATCTTACGAATTAGCGTCTATATGCCATCGTGTTCGTTGGAATTTGTAGAGTCTATCGCAACGTGCACAAAGTCAATTGGCTTCCGGGTTTCGGAGCGTCGCCTGAATATGCATGAAATTGCAGAGTTTCGATAATTTTCGATCAATACCGGAGCGATCCGATCACGAACCAAAACTATTTACGGCGTACACAAAGTGACCGGATATCGTTATCGCTATCGATACTTCCGCACGCAGTCCGAAGGAATTATTTTTGGGACCACGTGGTCATGACGTGATCTGCGCGATTGACCAATCAGCGGTCTTCGAATCGCTGTGCGGAGACGATCTATCCGTTGTACACAGTCTATGGACAATTGTTCGTTGTGGTATTAACATCGAAATGTGACTGAGAGACCTGTCATGACATTTGGGAACAAATTTTGGTGATGAGGTATGCTGGTAATCGGCCGGTGCAAAACTGCATTAGCGCCACTGCATAATTATTGCAGCCTCTGTAGAAAAATTGAATAGGAATCGTTTGTCACTATGTCCAGTCACAGTTCCACACACAAAGTGCTCATTTCACCATATGTGCCATGAGTGGTACAGTGTAACTTTATAGGGGCTGCGTAGCCTTTATCATTTTTTAAACTTTAGGACCCCTTCCATGTTTCACCTCCATTTTATCTCATTTACCAACATCTATCAACAACAACAAATTATAGACCTAATTCCAACACTATTTGTCGGCAAGTTTTCAATTTCAGTGAATTAACGTTGTGCAGTGTTTCACAATTAACGCTTTGACAGTCTTGACATTAGATTAACAAATCATTCATTCGTGAATTCAACGTATTCAGAGATGGTTTTTGTAAAACATTGACAATAGACATCAGGCAATATGAGCGAATTACTAATCTATTCAATGCTCGCCGAGCTAAACTCAGCCAACACAAAGCATAAGCACTCCCTATCGCCATAGCCACGTCCCGGCCAGTAGAGCAGCGGCCAGCGCCAACGGGGCAATGGCGGTGGCAGTGCAGTGGTCGTGGCAGTACACCGATATCTAACATTTTGAGACAATTTGAGAAATAAATCAAAGAAAATTGTTATAGAACTTACTGTTTAGCCTTCTACAAATGACTTTGAAGTCGCTGTCCGAATCTGACCCGTGTTCCTGTATTAGTTTTTGATGAATTATCGACGGACTTATCAACAGCAAAACGGCGGTCCCGGTAGATGGAGTTTTCTTTTTCAAATATTGCAATCGGCGGTTAGACGTGCGCGCGCGCGTGCGTGCGATAGAGCTAGCTAGCAAGCAGCCAAGCGGCCCTGCTTGCCAACGCATATGGGGGGGGGGGGGAGGGGGTGAATTAAAACCAAATTAGGGGTGTCTCCTTTTTCCTCTCGATTGGTTCTGGGTTGGAAACCATGATGGCGTGAGTGCCACTGTTTTCCTTGGATCTTGGAATCTATGAAAAAAGTTTTCGATCCCTTCACTTTTTTTTCCTGTTCTCTCTCTTATATTTTCTTTTTTATTTTCGCTGTCTTTTTTTCTTTTCTGTTGATTTTTCTTTTCTTCTTTGCCTTTTTTCTTTTCTTGTTTTTTCCCCTTTATATATATATATTATTTAATCACTCCTCTTCCCTTTTAATTTGCTTTTGTAATGATTGAAATTGAGATTTCATTCAGTAGATTTCTTTTCTGTTACATTGTTCTATACCCTGTATGGCGGCAGGGAATTTTGATAGGGGTGAGGGAGCAAGACCATGTGGATAAATCATTTCAATCAAGTATAATGACCGGCCTATAGAATAGCTCTCCTCTTTATGAACGCCGTCCACAAGTGGGAAAGAATATTTAGGGCCTAAAAAATAGAATTAGAATTTTTAAAATATCATTTGTAAAAAAAAGAGAAATAATTCATGATTGGAAGCAGCTATAATAGCGTACAAATGGGTTCAGAGGGGGTTTTGACGTTGCAGACAGACCAAATCAGGGTTGCGAATGGGAATTTGATAGAGGTTAGGGGACCAAGCTAGACAACCAACAGTGAATTCATTTTGAGCAAAATATGGGGCATTGCAAGAAACTTCAGTTTCAGTTTCAATTTCAGACTCCAAAATCATGAGAGTCATACTTTTCATTGCAAACTTGCAACTGATCCATAAAAAAATCCAAATTGATATGTTCTATAGATAAACTTAATGTATCATCACCTGTAAATTTGCATCTGATCGAATTTTGGGATTGATTGCCAATATCTTCTTGGAACACTCAATACATAGTTCTCTTTATAAAAAGCGGCCATAAACAAGCAAAATGATTATAAAAATAGAATAAAACTTATTAATTAAAAATTTAAACCCTTTTTATCAAAAAAGATTCATTGACCGTTTGATTTTGTTTTTGCACCCATTGCATCAGATTTAAATTTAGAAGGTAATATGTACAAAAATTGTAAAATATAACAAATTTATGATATTGTATCATAACCACTGGATCAATAATATTTAAACACATATAGACCTTTTACTTTAAATAAGGACAAAGGCAATTTAAAAGAATGCAAGAGATCATGTTTACAATCATGAGCGATTACACTTGATTTGGGGAAGCTGCTCGCATAAAAGTCACAGCTCAAATATTTAATTAACTCTAAATACCTTTTAATCTTTGATACATTTTCTTTAAACCTTCGGAATTATGTTAATGGGTAATGCAATTGGGCATACCATTCACCATTAACACAAATGGCATTCATTAGGCAAACACCACTAAGCCACTATGGCTTTACAATTATCCAACATGATTATATATACCACTAGGCACTTACTACTAAGACACCATATTGATACCAATCATACCATTATAGAGGCACATACTACTGAGACACCATTGAATACCACTGAGACACCATTGTATACCACTGAGACACCATTGGGTATATAATGGTATACCATGCAGTCATACCATTAGAGGCACTTACTACTCGGACACCATTTGACACCACTGAGACACCATTGGGTATATGGTATACAATTCATCATACCAGTCATACCATTATAGAGACACATACTACTGAGACACCATTGAATACCACTGAGACACCATTGGTGCATGGTATACCATTCATTATACCAGTCATACCATTAGAGGCATATACTACTGAGACAATATGGAATACCACTGAGACACCATTGTATACCACTGATACACCGTTCGTGTATGGTATACCATTGATCATACCAATCATACCATTACAGGCACATACTACTGAGACACCATTGAATACCACTGAGACACCATTGTATACCACTGAGACACCATTGGATGTATGGTATACCATTCATTATACCAGTCACACCATTAGAGGCATATACTACTGAGACACTATTGAATACCACTGAGACACCATTGTATACCACTGATACACCATTCGTGTATGGTATACCATTGATCATACCAATCATACCATTACAGGCACATACTACTGAGACACCATTGAATACCACTGAGACACCATTGTATACCACTGAGACACCATTGGATGTATGGTATACTATTCATCATACCAATCATACCATTACAGGCACATACTACTGAGACACCATTGAATACCACTGAGACACCATTGTATACCACTGAGACACCATTGAATACCACTGAGACACCATTGGGTAAATGTATACCATTCATCATACCAATCATATCATTAGTCACATACCACTGAAACACCATTGGGTATATGGTATACCATTTACCATTAAATAAACTACCAATTACCATTAAGAACTTACCATTGAAACACCACTTAAATACCATTCGCGTACCATTTACCATTCAGATCACCATTCAACTACCATTCGGCACCATTCAAATACCATTGGCGATTTTTATAAGGGTTTAAATATTGTTTAACTCAAACAATAAAAAAAACACAACAGAAGTAGTGAGTGAGGAACATCATCGATTCTCTCATTTGCATGTGACTTATTTGTGCATACAACTATTTTGTGAAAAATATCCAAAATTTAAAAATGCCATAACTTGTTTATTTTACAACCGATTTTGCTGAAATTTTCTGCGTTATGCTTGTTTGATTTTTCTCTTTTGATTCAAAAGAACATTTTTCTGAGGTGGACTTGACCTTTATTTTAAATGGTCAAAAATATTGCTTATAACCACAAATTTCAACCAATATTTTCTGATACAATGTACGAGCTGCGAGAGGTAAGCGAGTCACATTACATTGTTTATAACCCAGGGCCGGACGTGTGTGTGTGTGTGGATGAGAGGGTAATACACCTTTTCTTTTTTATACCTTGTATACACTTTAAAAATACAAATTCAAGTTGGTTGACATAAGAACCTATACCATCAGTAAGCTGATGATTTTTTTTCTTCTGAAAACTTCATATTTTTATTTATTTTTTTTAAGAATTTCCATTAACCTTTCTGACCTTACATGTACTTCGGGAAACAGATAAACTAACACTTTTAAATATTCGACTAGTAAGGTTGACTTTGGCAGGGGCGGGTGGGTGGGGATGTGGTCTTGCCCTTGCAGCTCCCTCTCCCAATAACGTCATATTGACTCATAACCCGACGGCATAACCTTGCCCCATCTGTCTGGTATTATTTAGTATTATTTAGGATTTGCAGATTTAATTAGCCCTAGCCCTGAATACTTATGCATATGCCCGTACCATCTTCATTTCACAGAGCAATCAGAATATCACATTTTCTTATATGCGCGCACGAATGCGTACTGCTCTCAGAGCGCAATTTTGTTTATGGTCGAGGAGATAGTGGGCTTTATTCAGAATTTTCGGTGGAGAAGGTTTGACAAGCTTCTCCGGGGTAAAATTGTGCGCTGATTCCAAAAATGTCACTCTTTAATATTGACCGTACTTACGCCATTTAGGCCATTTTGGCCAATATTTGACCCAAAATAACTATTTTGACCACTCTTTGGAAAATGGTCCCTTAACAGAATGCCTTTGTAGCCACATGCAATTAAAAGGGTATATTTTAGGTAACAAAAAAATGCACCCAGATTCCAGATAAAGTGGTTTCATCTGCCAAATCACAATAGAAGTGGCCATTTTGACCATATTTTGGCCAAAAATGACAATTTTCATGATTTATTTGTCCGAAATGTGTTACAAATATTGATCACAGCTACGATTGGATGTCTTTAAAAATCCACATTTATTTTCAAAATGTGCGCTGGATCATAATAATCAACCTCATGTAATTTATTCCGTCAGTTTTGACCTGTGAGAGTCATTTTGGGTACTTAAGACATAACTGACCATTCGCGCCGTTTTTCATTACTAATTGTTCATTTAGGCAGGAAATTGAGGTTTTCAGCATGTTTTATCTTCTTCCCTTATAAAATGAAAATGCATTCAAAAGTACTCCTTGAGAAGAAATTTATGCTGATTCCAAATATATCAGTCTTAACCCTATCTAGGCCGGGGTATTTTGGGAGTTCATATGGCCGGGGGGGGGCCTCCCAGGCCCCCCCCCCTAAGATCTCGACAGTCGACCGCACGATCGCGCCGAAAATTGGCATGCTGGTTGCCTGGGACATAATCTCCAAGATTGTATAGTAATTTTTTTCGTGCGAGTCGCTATTAAGTGATTATGCTAATTTATGCGTAATTAGTATGCGAAATCATACTTTTTCCTCTAACTCCCTAAATAAAGCTCCAAATGTACTAATTTTTGGTATAGAAACTCTTTGTGGTGTTCTTAGCAAGTGTACATGAAAAAAATTGCAATATCAAATCATTTTCTTATGTATTTTATTGTTTTTTGCAATTTCTTATGTATTTCTTTGTTTTTTGACCTTTTGTTTTTCATTGTTTTTTCAATGAAATTTGTTGGGGACTCTTCTGTGATCATAAAAAGCATAAAATAAATACATTTAGAGCAGCAAAACTAAAAATAATCATACATTTATGAATTTTGGTTGAAAACACAATTTGCATTGACTTTGTACACAAAATCACGTTTTGAGCAATTTTCGGTCTGACATGCACTTACATAATGTTGCGTAATTTCGGAACCACGTACCCGGAGGACGCAAAGTTGGTCTCAAAAGTTGCGCAAGACTTGAAAGTAAAAAGTCAGCGAGTGGCGCGGTCAAAAAATTTTGTGCGGCGAAAATATTGCGCGATTTGTTGAGGGGGGGGGCCTCCGAGGCCCCCCCCCCCCGGCCTAGATAGGGTTAATGACCCTATTCAATAGCTTATGGTCATTTCGGCCACTTATCGCCCTCAAAATGACCAATGACATCAGTTCAATTTATCCAAAAATACTTAGAATGTTTCCAGAATCGTTACATTACGAAAATTTCCCGTTTGATTCTCGACCGCACTTCGGACTGCAAACTGCGGTCGTATACCCCGTTTTTCGTTTGGAAAATCTCAAACAACATTTCCAATCCCGGTAAACCCATCTTGGCCAGGTAATCAATCCCCTTGTCTCAATTTCACCACCACGTGCCAGCTAAACGAGCGTTGAGCCAAGGACGAAATGATGAACAACAGCTGTGCTATTACGTAAGACTTGTCTGCCTGTAGAAGGATCTTCGGAATGAAATTATTGTATTCGATATTAATCACGTTTTTAAAGGCATATTACATTCAGACATCCAATAACAGTCCATTTTCAATTTCGAACAAAGAAAATCGACCTCGAAATAAGGAAAGTATGCGGAATAAAAATTACGGTATGCTTAGCATGCAAGGACCGCGATGCATCCCATCTAGTTTCTGTCCGTACAGCAAGAAAATATGGGATGCATGCCGTTCACTCGCGCAACGGTACAGTCTGAACAAAAGAAAGAAAGGAAGGAAGGAAGAAAGAGAGAGAGAAAGAAAGAAAGAAAGAAAGAAAGAAAAAGAAAGAAAGAAAGAAAGAAAGAAAAAGAAAGAAAGAAAGAAAGGAAGGAAGAAAAAAGTTTCTATCAACGCGTGTATACATGGAACTCCATGCACTCACCGGAACTACACACATTGCAATCTATCGTGTGTAGCCCCCTGCTGTGACCGTTGATGCTGGGGTGTATTATCTTCGGACCGAGGTCAAGAAACAGGTGTTTCTATACTTAAATTTCATGCTTGAGGGCAATAGGGTTTTGAGAAGAGATTTGATGATAAGGGAAACTTGGGGTATACTGCTCTTCAAAGCAAGATTTTCGTCATGACAAGTGTGTGCTGTGACACCTGACATTGGTGTATTAATCCTTTAAATTGAACATCTCAAAAGAATTTTTGACCTCGTGCAATTTATTCAATCAGTTTTGACCTATGAGGGTCATTTGGGGTACTTTAAACATAACTGACCATTCACGCATTTTTGCATATTAACCTGCACATATAGTGCAGAAATTTTAGGTCTCCAGCGTGTGTGGTATCTTCTTCCCAAATTGAAATGCATTGAAAAGTCCAACTTGTGTAAAATTTGATGCTGTTTCCACATATATCAGTTTTAATAACCATATTTAACAGATTAAAGTCATATTGGCCACTTATGGCCCTTGAAATGGCCAATGACAGTTTAACTTATCCAAAAATACTTCGAATGTTACCAGAATCGTATTAAACAAGGGTGTGCTGTGACCCCTAACACTGGTGAATGAATCCTTAAAATTGAGCATCCCCAAAGTTGACTACCTTGGTGATTTGGGCAACCTTGACCCCCCCCCCCCCGGATTGAGCCCTGCTCATTGTGTATGTTAATTCAGGCTATATCAAACATGTGGATAAATTTAAGATTGCGTTAATATTAGCATCAATTATTGTTAAATGGGAAAGCTTCTGGGTGGAAATCAATGAAGTGATTCCACACAGACCAGTGTTATTGGCCTATTTGGATCTTGTGGTCATTTTTACCACGTTTCCCTCAATATTGACCAGTGACCACACATGCTTTGATGATTCAAAAAGGGCCCAAATGTTAGTCAGTATCATTATCAGCAATAGCTACTATTAATCGTTGATAAATGTGATAGTGGTTAGTTTCGGTCATGTTCGCTCATTTGGTTTACGTAGCAGACGATGCTAGCCTGCTAGTATATAGTATACTTACGTAGACCCTATTGCAAATAAAAATCAATTCCGTACTCGATATGTGCTTCCCCAAACTGTAGCTATATTATAAATATCAGTAGGCAAAGCTTTATAGTACAAGAAAATTTTTACTTTCAACATTAAAGTGATTGGTTAACATTGGTTTGACTTTTTAAAAATCTGAGCTAGAAGGTCACACTTGTCACGTGTGTCTGTGATATGTTACAAAAATGAAGCCCAGAAAAAATTGCGTTCGAAAATAATTATTTAGTACTTCAAAAATTGAAATATAAAGTGACCGGAAACACCATCTTAATTTCATCCCATACACTTATGCGTACTATTTAGGCGTCTATAAGACGCTTATTTACAAAATCGGGGTTTGCCTTGTAGTTTAAGCTTTTCATTCTCGTTGTTTTCAGGGGTTTTTTTTGGTTTTAATACATGTACAGTGCCGGCCGCGGGAAACGTCACGCCCGAGCACGCAAACAGCCTAGGGGGCTTTCGCGTCTAACCGAGGGTATTCAAGGGGAGCAGACTAGGGCGTTTAGACGGGCCCGCGGTTTCCCGCGTGCTATATAATATTGGCCGTGCCCGCACTTACCCTCGGAAATCCGAGGGTACGTACATTGCACTATGTTTACATGTACTTCGATTATCTTGTGATAGACCATTATGTTTTTAAACAAGCGTGATCGGGATCTATTGTAGGTTGAATTTTTGATTTAAGATGTTATTTGTTTTGTTTTCTTTTATTCTTTAATTTCTGTTTCCCTTTTAATTCTTTTTCCTTATTATTTCTTTCCCTTCTTTCCTCCCCTGTTTCCTTTCCGTTTTTCTTCTGTCTTTGTTTCTTTCAAATAATGAAGGAATTATTTTTCTTTCTTTTCACCTCGGCTGGAACGTCGAAGCTATTATCGCAATGAATCTAAAGTTTTCGACATATAGATGCATGCATATACTCTCGGACGAAGGCCTTCTCCGAGTCTTGACATTTTTTCAGTGCTCATTTATCATTTCTTTTCGCTGGAATAGTCACAATGATCGTTGATTACGATACAACGTTACGACGTGTTTATGACATCGGTCATGCGCGAGGTCGACTCATGATATTTCACCGCCTCCTTTTTGTGCCACGATCTTTCTTTGATTTCTTTAAAGGGGGTTGTCGATTACGATCCGACGTTGGTGTGTTCTTTCGACATCACATCATGCACGGAAGGCAAGAGCCCCACTTATTGTCATTTTATCTCATTTCGGTATTGATATTTTATAAACCTTTATCATAATAAGCGGGGTATATAGGGGGCCGGGGGGAGCAAAAAAACCCCTCTCATATCGGGGAAAATTGTTCTTTCTCACATCATAAAAAGTAGACGCGCAAAAAGCGAACCCCAGCAAAACTGGTTGTGCTCATCGATTTTTTTTTATTTGGTTCTTTTGTTATTGTGCAGTCTGGGAGAGTCTTGCTCCCCGTCCACGCCGACCCCTCTCCTTTGATCACATCCGCTTCCCAATTTATGACAGGATGTTCTTAGAAATGGGGGGGGGGTATTAATTATCTGATGCGTCAACAACAATGAATAAGGATATTCTTTTCAATTCGGTTCAAATCGGGTCTTTAAAACCCCCACCCTGTAAAAAGTATAAATTTACCCCAATGTTGCAGATTACACAAGTTTGTCTTTTTGCTAAAACATCTGATTACATTATCTGCTCTCGATTGCGGTGTTAGTTACCTCGGTAGATATTCGGATTGGGAAGATAATAATGATTAACATAATCAAAGTAAAGATTACTTGTCCAACGCATTTATTACGCGCAATTTTATAAAAAGTTATAGATGGGTTTAAAACGAATATTAATATCCTTGATACACTTATATGATGATCGTCGAAGTAAAGATTAACCTATCATTTTTACGAACTGCAGTTTTATATAGATAGATTAGTAGGATATCATTTATGGTCTAGACATTGTTTCAATTATTTCATTTCAGTAAAACAATATTTTCCTTCGAATATATTTTGTTATATGAATTGGAAATGATAAAACGAAATCACAAAACCAAACCACAGCTTGGTACAATACATAATTCAGTGTTATATGGAAGATACAAATAATAATGCATGAGATTTGTATATCGCACTTTCCATCATGATTAGATGCTCAATGTGCTCCAGAGCAGAACAACAAAACTATTTGCATATATGTAACTATGAAAAACTTTCCTAACGCATTTAGCTTAAATGCTTAAACCCAAGCAAAAGTATGTTTTTGAAAGCTACTATGACGTGTTGTATGGAATGGGTACTTAGCGAGTTGATTATCACTTGCCGACAAAGCAAGAATGGAGCTATACAAACCCTTCTTTTCTTTTATTAAGAATTTTAGTGGGTGCTCACGCAAACGCTAACTATCAAACCTAACTTCTTTTCGGGGAACAAAGGAGTTAGTCGAGCCAAGTTGAAGAATAAAAGCCCGTCCGGGTTCACCTCTATACAATATAGTCGAAAATCCCTTTAATCATCACGCTCGATATCCCCCGCTATATTTTCTCTTTCTCTCCCTTTCCCCTCCTTTTTACCCCCCCCCCATTTATTCACTCTTTTCCTTCTTGCTCCCCTTCATATTTTTCTCTTTTTCCCTCCTGCTGTCCCTGTATATATTTTTTCCCTTTCCTTCTTTTTTCCCTTTCCTTTATCCCTTCTGTTCCCTTTCCCCCCCTTCCTTTTCTGTGCCCCCTTTCACTCCTTGATTTGTTTCTCCCCTTTATTTTCTATTGCTTTCCCTTCCCCTTCTTTTGTAATACCCCCTCCGTTATATTGCGAAACAACAGTTTCTTGTATTCTATAGAAATGTATAAGTAGCTTAATTTAACATAGCATTATATGTTGGGAAGAGAGAATGAGTAGTTTTATAACTAAACGATAAATGAAAATTAATTTGATGATGAGAGGTGCATATGAAAATGATGTCCACATATAAACATCGGGAAATGATGAGAGCTAGTGGTTGAGATAGATAAAGGTAAATCAGGAAGGGGATAAAAAATGATGAAAATTAGAGAGGGGTTCCAGTATTTTGATAAGGATAGTCGTATCCTTTTCTTTCCTTTTCCTTGTTTCTTTTCTTAGTCCCTTTCTCTCTCTCTTTCTCGCCTTCAGTAACTCTTATCCCCGCTATTTCATCTTTCTCAATTTTCCCTTCCTTTTTAATTTCTCACCCCTTATTCCTTCTCTTTATCCTTTCTTTTATTTGCCTTCCACTTCCCTCTTTTCTTTCTATCTCACCTTCGCTTTTTTTCATCACCTCTGTTTTCTTTCTCTCTAGGTTCTTCTTCTTGTTTTAATTTCCCCCTTCCTTATCCCTTCTCCATTTTACCTTTTCCCTCTTTCTCTTCTTCGCCCCCCCCCCCCCCTCTATTCTCTTTCTCCCCTTTCCCCTTCTCTCAGTCCGGGCTCCCAGTTTTCTATTTCTTTTATCAGCCTCTTATTACCTTTTGCTTCCGATTTGAAAGATAGTTTTCGGAAAGTTTTAGTGTTACAGTGCCGGCCGCGGGAAACGTCACAGTGCCCCGGGGATAGACGCGGGCGGTTCCCTAGGGCAATAATTTTCTAGGGGAGTGGACGCGGGCGTCTTCCCGCGTCCGCTCCCCTCAAATGCCCGCTACGGGCTACCGCGTCCGCCCTAGGGGGCACTGTGACGTTTCCCGCGGCCGGCACTGTACTTGTACACATGTTTCATCTTGGTTTGAGAATTTTTTAGATCGGCTGCTCACAAAGTTAAACAAAACCTTCAAATGTGTTAATTAAGTTTGTTTGGACTGTATTAATTGTTTCAAATGAAAAGGGTATAGGAACAGAAACTATCATACGTTAGTCACGTGACGTTGTACAGAAATATGCCATGTTCTGCCTACTCGATCTGAAAGTTTGGGAGAATAATGAGATAGAATCATTATACCAGTCATGCAGTATTGTACATCACTGTAGGTAATCTATTTAGCATTGAGATGACAATCAATCTCAACCTTTTTGACCCTTGGATATCCCTAATTAGGGATATTCCAGGGGAAAAACAAAGGTGCCAGCGTCTCGAAAATAGGGTGGTTTTAGACTGTTTGCCATAGCAAGAGTTGTGAACATGGACACTTTCAAATGAACGGCGAGACGCTAATAGTGCATTGATTATAATAATATTTACATCAAATTAATGGAAATTGATGAAATTTTCACACTATTATCAATCTGGTGTGAGATTATTAATAGTTATAGTTATTATATATGTTATATAGGCCTATATATAGGCCTATATATTATTATATACAATATTACGTTCGTGAAAACCACTGTTCCCTGTGTTGAAGCTGTGTGTGGGGACTTTCGGACACTCAAATGCACGCGACTAACCATTATGAAACATTTACATCGAGCATAGTTTGACCATGAACTCTGGTCATTTACATGATTTTAGATACCTTGACCACACAGTATTTTTTTATGGAAACCTCACATATATGGGGAAGCAAATTCAGGAATGAGACATTTAGCATCATTTACCAGGTTTACATTGTGACGAGATAATAATACACGTATAAATCTTGAGTTTAGGCTGAAAAGTTGTAATGGCCACTGGTGAACAACGGACCTATAGACCAGTTCGTAGTTACTTCATGGGCTATTTTGGTCAAATGACCTTTCATTTCTTTCATCATGATAGGCAGATTTCAAAGCAAGATATTACGTAAGTTTGCCTTACATAGCACGATGAAGACATTTAATAGACCAGGTGACTAGAATAGCACACCTATCAACACTTAATGAAGGTATTTGTTGCATTCCTACTCTGAATGCATATCTTAGTATGTTGCACAATGTACTTAACAAACTGTGAAATACCAGACTGTCACAGGCCCAGTGCGAAAGCAAAGGACAAAAATACTCTAGAGAAAAGATAATTGCCTATGTACTGTTTACACAACAAATCACGAAAAAGAAAATGGATTGGGATTACAAATCAAATGAAATATCTTTAATTATAATTAAATTCAACACGTTCACATCTGTGAGTAATATGGCATAGCATCAAAGAATAAATTAATAATGAAAGTTCAATATTCGAATAACATAAAGTCCTTAGCTGTTATCATTTCGTTGGGCCCATCGAAGAAAACTGTGTATCGCGGTCAGTGGAGATTCCGAACGTCGATGACTCATCACTATGACGTCACACCGGAGGGCGATTCCCGAGACTTCTGTCCCGTCCGGAGTTCCCGTACGCACCCTCAGTACTCACTGTTGCTACGGCTCTGCCTTCAGAAACTCGATACTAAAAACCCTACGATAAATAGTAAACATGGAACCACACTTCTAATACATTGATCTTATCACGCAATTGATTCATTAATTAACTTTGCATAATTAGTTGTCAATAAGTGTCCACGTTTGATTGATGGAAATTCATTTCAAAATATCCATAAAGTAATCTTCCAAAATACGTTCAATCTTACAAATGCATTACAAATTAGTTATGCCAATCCCTTATAGAATAAACTTCATAATTGTCAAACATGCAAGCATGTACAGGTATAGTATGTAAACAACCCCATTAAACGGACGTAAAGTCGAAAATCCTTTAAATTGTTTTAATTAGCAAGATTCAACATTAAATAAATTCCATATAATCTGCAATTAAGTTAACACCATATTTCGTGCAAATTTCCGTCTTAGTTTTAAAGATTATCAAATTATCCTTGTATGAAGTAATTTTGACGTATGAAGTAATTTTGACTTACCACGTATGTGGGTTAAGAAATACACCATAGAAATCATCTAAAACTCCTTCCTGACATAGCAGCATAAAATACGATTAGCTCGTTGATAAGACAAATCCATATTATGTGTCTGCTAAAATTATAGCAAAATGAATAAAAACGATGAAGTTGATATTGCCCCTAAGGCAAAACAAATCGAGATAAATCATGTCAGCTCCATTCAAACCAATAAAACGTAATGGCCAAAATTAATAGGCCTACAGTACACGACGCCTTCAGATCGGGTTTTAGGGCGTAGTTCATTTGCCTAACAAAAGTTTTACTAGTATTTTGCATATACGTATGCGCTTCGCCTAGACGTGATGTCCAGTCTTTAAGAAAAGCTCTAAATTAGTAAGATTCATACACTTAACCTTGACAAATAACCGCCAACCCAAAATGATATTACTGCTTTAGAGATTTTCAATGCTATCAAATTATAAAAGTTAGTCCACTGAATTTTGTGAACCGTTCAATCTTCGGGACATCTACTGAGAAAATCTGCTCCCACATTATCAGATCCCTTGATAACCTCAACATGGAAATTATAGGACTGTAATGCCAACGCCCACCGTAAAACTCTGGGATTTTTCAATCTCGCTTGCGACAAGTATGCCAAAGGAAAGTGGTCCGTCTGCAACGTGAACTTCCTCCCATGTAAGAAGTAGGCGAACTTCTTAACAGCCCACGCTAAGGCAAGACACTCGCGCTCCACTATCGGATACAAGCGTTCGCGATCAAATAACTTACGACTGGCAAAACAAATGGGAAACAATTTCTCTTCATGAGTTTGCATCAACACGGCGCCGATGCCGACATCAGATGCATCCGTGCGCACAACGAACTCGCTATCGATGTCCGGTAATCTAAGTACAGGAAAATGACTCAGCCTGCTCTTAAGTGTTTGGAAAGCGTGTTCATGCGCTTCCTCCCACTTTACTTTTGTAGCACTATTTTTCTTCGTGAGATCGGATAGAGGGGTAGCAATGGTGGCCATATTTGGGATAAATTTCCGGTAGTACCCCACTAGACCAAGAAATGACCTTACCTCCTTTTTTGTTGTCGGTCGGGATGACGACAACACTTGCTTGATCTTCTCTGGTGTAGGTTTCACTTCACCTTGTCCCACGATGTGTCCAAGAAATTCTACTGAGCTACATGCAGCATGACACTTGCTCGGTCGAGCAGTGAGATGACTTTCCCTTAATCGTGATAGGACTCTCCTTACATCTTCCAGATGCTCTTCCCATGACGAACTATAGATGAGGATGTCATCTATATAATGAAGGACGTGAGGGAGTTCATCTAACACCTTCCTCATCATTCTGGTAAACACAGCAGGGGCGTTAACCATGCCAAATGGAAGTACCAAGAACTCATACTGGCCATCAGGAGTTACAAACGCCGTTTTCCCACGGTCCTCCTCGACAACAGGTATCTGCCAATATCCTTTTGACAAGTCAATTTTAGTGAAGTACTTGGCATCTCCGATATCTGCGATCAACTGATCTATGTTGGGAATTGGTTCGTTGTCGATGACTGTTTTAGCGTTGATCTTCCTATAGTCAACGCAGAATCTATTCTTCCCGTCCTTTTTCTTGACGATTACCACAGGTGATGCATAGGGCGATGTAGACTTTTCGATTACTCCCATCCTAAGCATCGTCTCTACTTCCTCTCTAATCGTCTGTCGTAGTGCTTGAGGTACTGGGTAGGGGCGTGATCTGATGTGTTCGGCCGAAGTCAACTCCACCGAATGACTAATGATGTCTGTCTTCCCAGGAACATCGGTCATGACGTCTGTGAATTCCCGGAAGAGCGCCTGCATCTGAGTTCGCATGTCGACGGGTACGTCGTCGCCAAACTCCACGTCATCGATGCTTTCGGTCTGCTCAACTGCTGGGAATATAATCCTCGCAGAACCATCACTCTCGTCACCCTCATCCACAATATGGATAGCAGCAACTTGATCAGCTGGGGCTGAAACTTCTTGACTACCATCTGCATGCTCCCTCTCGACATACCTCTTCAGTAGGTTGGCGTGATAAGTCTTCTCTTTTCCATTCACCATCAACTTGTAGTTGTTCCTAGCAACCCTCTTCACGACCTCATAAGGACCTCTCCAATGCATGAGTAGCTTATTGCTGCTAGTTGGTAGAAGTAGAAGAACTTGATCACCACACTCAAATCTCCTCTCCTTCGCCTTAACGTCGAAGTGAGTCTTGTACTTCGTTGAAGCCTTCGTAAGCTCCTTCCTAGCGAGCTCACAAGTCGACTCTAGTCGTTCCTGCAAATCAATGACATACTGATAAATTGATTTGACTTCTTCTTCTGGGACTTCTGTAGACCATAACTCCTTGAGAATAGTCATGGGTCCCCTAACAGTTCTCCCATACATTAATTCAAATGGAGAGTATCCAAGACTCTCATGTGGAACCTCACGATACGCAAACAGAAGCGCGGGTAAGTATCTATCCCAATCTTTAGGACATTCCTGACACATCCTACGCAACATTTGCTTTAGGGTCCCATTGAACCGTTCACATGCTCCATTGGCCATTGGATGGTAAGGAGTAGTGTGAAACTGGCTAACTCCTAACAATCGAGCAGCTTCTTTCATAACTCCCGAAACAAACTGAGTACCATTATCAGACAATATTTGATAAGGTACACCTAAGCGTGAGAATATTTCAACTAGGGCCTCTGCCACACGCTCAGCTTCAATTCTAGGTAGGGCTACTGCCTCAGGGTAGCGAGTAGCTAGATCAACCACAGTCAAGATATACCTATTCCCTCTATCAGTAATGGGATCTAGGGGTCCTATCAAATCTACTGCAATTCGTTTGAAACAAGTATCTATCAAAGGGGGAATTACAAGTGGCACCTTACCAATCCGTCCTTTAGGCATTGTACGTTGACATGCATCGCAAGAAGCACAATAACGCTTGACATCGGATTGTAGACCAGGCCAGAAGAATTGCGTCAGGATCCTGTCAATCGTCTTCCTTGTCTTCAGATGTCCAGCTAATGCAGAGTCATGAGCTAGTCGAAGAACTTGAGATCTGAACGGCTTGGGTACCAACAGTTGAGTAAACGTCTTCCCCTGGGTGTTACCTAGTGACCTGTATTCACGGAATAGAAGACCATTCTTGAAGTAAAATCTCACTTCGCTATTCTTCCCTACAAGCTTTGACTCACCCTTTTCTGCTAAATCTCTTAGTTTCTTCAGCGTTGCATCTGCCTTCTGTGCTGCAATAACATCTTCACGGGTAGCGGTACACTCCTGCTGCTTCGCCGACCCAAGACTCATAAATGGCCGATCCTTTCGTCTCTTCGTCCCTCGAGTCTCCACTCCTGCTCCTTGTTCCATCTCCTCATGGATAGTTGACTCACTCATCAACTCACTTGGTTCCTCCTGAATGATGACATCATCCTGGCTGTGTGGCTGGGATACATCATTCAGTATCTTTTCGTCTGGTACTTGAGTAACGCCTGACAGATCATCTTCTGTGGTCTCCGACGATGAGGGCGTACTCTGCTCTCTTACAGGTGTCTCCTTTATGTCATCAGGATCACTGTCACAGGGAGATCTATCCTCCTTGATGGATGACTCGCCGTCACTCGCCTCAGTGTAGATCCAGTTCTGATCCTCATCTCCAGGTTTCCTGGCACCTGTAATATTTCCGATGACTAAATCATACAACGGGTTATCAACACATAATGCTGTCACATTACCTTGGAAATATGGGGTACTAATATACAGCCTTGCCTCTAGCATCCGTCTAATTGTTCGGTCAATTAGCATACATAGCTTTGTTTTTCCTGTAAACTGAGCCTTCTCCACTAAATTCGTACGAACAATCACGCAACTACTACCTGAATCGCGCAACACTGTTATTTTCTTGCCATTTATACTGCCATCACAAGTGGGCATATCTGATTCTACTGTGCAAGCCGTATAAAGCAACGGAATTTCATGACCACACTGCAGCTTTACCGTAGCTGAATCGGGACCAACATCTTGCGTTTGCGGTGTTGACGTATCCGGACATACGCCGACTACGCATGCGTTCACTGATTGCTTACGCGAATCCGAGCTTAACTTGCCTGACCCGTCTCTCGAATTACTGCCCTTTTTGTTTGGACACCTAGCCATAAAATGACCTGATTTACCGCAAGTATAGCAAGCTTTTGGATTAGGACTTTTGTCGCTCCAGTCCTTACTTTTACCATCTCTCAATTTGCGAGCACTTTCTTCACGGCGTGCGCGTCTACCGAAGTCAGTTGTAGCTGACACATGCGCACTCCTATATTGCTCAGCTAGCAAAATTAGCTCTGGAATGTTTTCAGGATTTCTCTCCCGCATAAATACAGACAATGAACGCTCCGATGTCTCGTAAATGTGTTCACGAACTACTACATCCAACAACGCATCAAATGTCTTTTCTTTGCCGCTCAAATCAATGCAGCGCGTGACGTAACGAATCAAACGGTTAGCATATTGGTAATAAGATTCTTCTCCGCCTTTCTTCGCTTCGCGAAAGCGTTTCCAATTTCCTTCACTCGTAAGAGCAAAGTATTGCAATAGCATATTCTTAAGGAGATCGTAATCGGTTGCCTCCTCTGCGCTTATTGAACAATATACATCTAGGGCGGGACCTGTCAACAAGTTGCCTAGAGCAGACGCCCAACAATCCTTTGGCCATTTACTCAAAGTTGCATGCCGTTCAAAACGGTCTATGTACGCATCTAGTTCATCCGTTTTTTCTCGGAACGCTGGCATACAGGGGATTTTACTAAGACCCTCAGACGATGTCCCAATAACTTTCCTACTTTCACTTATCTTCAAATCTAACTCTTTTTGTTTCGTTACCTCTTCTAACCTTCTTTGATCATCTTCCCTCCTAAGTCTTCGTTCATCTCTTTCTATCTGTTCGTTTCTACGCTTTTCTTCGAGAACCTTGTCACGTTCTTTACAAGCAAATTCTAATAATTCTTTACCCGCTAGTCCACACACTTTACCGAATTCAATAAACTTTTCCAAATCCATTCTTTAAATTCTATTTGTTATGAACAGTACTGCAATTAATTATTTTTTCTCATCCCAAGGACATGCCCCCATTTGTCACAGGCCCAGTGCGAAAGCAAAGGACAAAAATACTCTAGAGAAAAGATAATTGCCTATGTACTGTTTACACAACAAATCACGAAAAAGAAAATGGATTGGGATTACAAATCAAATGAAATATCTTTAATTATAATTAAATTCAACACGTTCACATCTGTGAGTAATATGGCATAGCCTCAAAGAATAAATTAATAATGAAAGTTCAATATTCGAATAACATAAAGTCCTTAGCTGTTATCATTTCGTTGGGCCCATCGAAGAAAACTGTGTATCGCGGTCAGTGGAGATTCCGAACGTCGATGACTCATCACTATGACGTCACACCGGAGGGCGATTCCCGAGACTTCTGTCCCGTCCGGAGTTCCCGTACGCACCCTCAGTACTCACTGTTGCTACGGCTCTGCCTTCAGAAACTCGATACTAAAAACCCTACGATAAATAGTAAACATGGAACCACACTTCTAATACATTGATCTAATCACGCAATTGATTCATTAATTAACTTTGCATAATTAGTTGTCAATAAGTGTCCACGTTTGATTGATGGAAATTCATTTCAAAATATCCATAAAGTAATCTTCCAAAATACGTTCAATCTTACAAATGCATTACAAATTAGTTATGCCAATCCCTTATAGAATAAACTTCATAATTGTCAAACATGCAAGCATGTACAGGTATAGTATGTAAACAACCCCATTAAACGGACGTAAAGTCGAAAATCCTTTAAATTGTTTTAATTTGCAAGATTCAACATTAAATAAGTTCCATATAATCTGCAATTAAGTTAACACCATATTTCGTGCAAATTTCCGTCTTAGTTTTAAAGATTATCAAATTATCCTTGTATGAAGTAATTTTGACGTATGAAGTAATTTTGACTTACCACGTATGTGGGTTAAGAAATACACCATAGAAATCATCTAAAACTCCTTCCTGACATAGCAGCATAAAATACGATTAGCTCGTCGATAAGACAAATCCATATTATGTGTCTGCTAAAATTATAGCAAAATGAATAAAAACGATGAAGTTGATATTGCCCCTAAGGCAAAACAAATCGAGATAAATCATGTCAGCTCCATTCAAACCAATAAAACGTAATGACCAAAATTAATAGGCCTACAGTACACGACGCCTTCAGATCGGGTTTTAGGGCGTAGTTCATTTGCCTAACAAAAGTTTTACTAGTATTTTGCATATACGTATGCGCTTCGCCTAGACGTGATGTCCAGTCTTTAAGAAAAGCTCTAAATTAGTAAGATTCATACACTTAACCTTGACACAGTCGTTCGTGGAAGCATTGTTGTTTTTTGTGGATGTAAATGAAAACGACAATCCAAAAGAATATATGAATAATCAAGACATCAAAGTTGGTGCTTATCTCATTAGATTTAAAGCACCATGTCACTTTAGTACAAATGACCTTCTTCTGATCATGCGCAGAAAGGAGCTACGAACTGGCTTATTAGTCGGAATTGGCGCTTCGGACGTCATGTGTACATTTGTAAATAATAAACTGTGTTTCAAAACCATTTGACATGGCGTGGTTTGTTTTCTAGGAGTTCATGAGTTTCTGAATGGAGATCAGGATCCTAGGATTGAGGTTTACGTGGTAGCTTGGAGGAACGAGCCATGTAACAACATGTAATGTTAGGACATTTTTCTAGATTAATGTAGAACAAGTGTTACGGTCTTAAACTGTAAACTCTTGCTATAGTGTAACTCGCTCCCTAGCTTATTGAAAATGTGTCCAGTGTGTGCGCGCACTGCCTCTGTGTTGTTTGGTACCATTTGTTTGTACACCAACGCACTGGATGCTCGCGTAGGATCCACTGCATGCACACGTACACGATCGCCTATGATTTGCTCTAAATGAAAAATATGCTGCAGTTTTTTACCAGGTTATTATATGTTTAAATCTCATTTATTTGTGATGAGAAAGATGTGTTTTTCTAGAACGGACTACAACTCCCCACCCCAAAAGAAAAACGTAAGTAGTTGGAAAAAAGAAACATACGGAGTGTTTGTGCGTGAATATTTTATTGAAGCGATATTCTCGCATAAACTCCCCATTCACTGTGCGCTCGTACATTATATTTGCAATACAACACTTTTACGCGAATTTACCAGGCGAGTTACACTATAAGCACGATTCGCTTACAAACGAGCGCATGTAACGACAGTGGGGGCTTGGTGAGATCGACCCCGAACTCTCGGCGTAAGTTATCGAAGTACCGATACAATGCTAGCGCCGGCAAAATCGCATGAACGTTTCAACGCATGTGCTATCGAGATCAACGTGGAGATTGTCATTGGACATTTGCATGGGTGTGTGTAGACATAGATCTAGTGCCAGTGTGTGGATAGCGCTGTCATTGTTGTGTATGACCATGGAGCTATTACAGCTGTTAATATAGCTCTATGGTATGACGCTGGGTGGTTGGCATACAAGGTTGTGCGTGGCAGCCGTTTGTTCCATGAGGCAATTATACGTACAGTGTTATGTATGACACTGTGCGGTGAGCGCACAAGGTTGTGTATGGCGGGCCGTTTGTTCCATGAGGCAATTTCATGTATTTTAGTGTGTCTCGCCGTGAGGTGTGTTTTGTTCACGTAGTGTTGAATGAAATTTGGGTTGATGATACCTCAACTGGTTAAAGGTAAATTCCAGTTGTGGGGACGATCTCAAAATGAATTTTTACAGAATCTAATATAGTGACCACCCAAGTGTCTGTATGAATAGAAAATATGTGCCAAAGGATTCTGGAAGAAATTGTGTAATTGCTTAGAAATAAGGAAAATAAGTGCGGATTTGGTCACTTCCATCGGGTCTTTATTCCAGCAATAATAATACACTGTCCCACGTGTGCCTATCTCTGTTGGCGATCTTCAGTATGATCGTATTTCAGCTTAGATTTTATGATTTCACAAAGTTCAGTTTATGTATCATAATAGTAGGTAAACTGAATTATAAAATACCAGTCGCGCCATTAAAACCAGTGCCAGCGTTCGTTTGCAAGAATAATCATAGATTGCGTAGGTCCGTCCGCTTCCGAGGACAAAAGCGGGAAATGAATTTCTGTTTACCATTATGTGCGCAAGTACTAGGTATGTCGAAGCGATTCCATTTAGACGCATTACTGCAAACAATGTGAGCAAGGTGCTGATCAAGTTTTTCACGATTGTACAATTACCGCATACCGCTCAGTCTGATCAAAGATCAAACTTTATGTCCAAAGTCTTTAAGCAAGTGCTAGGGCTGTTAGGGATTGAACATGTATTTTCTAGTGCATACCATCCTGAATCGCAAGGAGAACTTGAGAGATGTCATCAGAAACTCAAGAACATGCTCAAAAAACATATTGTTTGGAGACAGAGAAACAATGGGATGAGGGGATTCCTCTTGGTTTCAGCCCATTTCAGCTCGTATATGTACATGGGGTCCGTGGACCCCTCAGGTTGTTGAGTCAAAGGTTGTTGTCAGATGAGGAAGATGTGAATATGTTGGACTACGTATCGTCTTTCCATGAGAGATTGCATCGTGCTTGTGAAGTTGCTAGGAAGAATTTGTCTGATTCTCAGGAGAAAATGTAGTCTTGGTATGACAAGAAGTCAAAGGAAAGAAATTTCAAGGGAGGTGACGAAGTTTTGGTTTTGTTACCAGTAGTTGGTAATGCTTTGCAGGCTAGAAAGTAGGTGATGTTGACTATGTCATCAAAACTCCAGATAGAAGAAAGAAAAAGCGTGTATGTCATGTGAATATAATAAAATCTTATGTTCGAAGAGATGATGGAAAGAGAACACAACCAGTGTTAAGTGCTGTAGAATCTGAGCTGAATGGTAAAACTGAAGAAATGTGTAACATTGAGAGAGATGAACCATGTGTGAAATTTAAAAATTCAAAGGTTCTAACACACATCAATGACAAACTAACCCACCTGTCTGAGAAGGAGAGGAGGGATGTGAAAGAGCTGTTGAATGAATCGCCGCAGTTATTTACAGATATCCCACCTCGTACTGATGTTGTTGAACATGACGTTAATATGGGAGACACCGCCCCAATCAAGCAGGCACCTTATCGTGCTAACCCAGTTAAGATGAAGGTTCTTGAAAACGAAATAGAGTACATGCTGCAGAATGGCATCATCGAGCCAAGTAGCAGCGCATGGTCGTCACTATGCATCTTAGTTCCGAAACCGGATAAGTCGTATCGTTTCTGTACCGACTACAGAAAAGTCAATTCGAATACAAAGACCGATTCTTTCCCGATACCGCGCGTAGATGATTGTATTGACCGTATAGGCAAGGCGAAGTATGTGAGCAAATTCGATCTGCTTAAAGGCTATTGGCAGATTCCGTTGACTAAGAGAGTGCAAGAAATCTCTGCATTTGCTACACTCCAAGGCCTATTCCATTACACTGTGATGCCATTCGGTATGAAAAACGCGCCGGCTACATTCCAAAGACTTGTGAATAGTCTTGTCTCTGGTCTTAAAGGCTGTGAAGCTTACATAGATGACTTGATTGTGTATAGTGAAGATTGGGAAGTTCATGTACAAAAAATCAGAGATTTGTTCATTAGATTGTATGATACCAAATTGACAGTCAACTTGGCAAAGAGTGAGTTTGGAAATGCAACTGTTAGTTTCTTGGGTCGCGTTGTTGGTTCAGGTCATGTTCGACCACTCTCAGCGAAGGTAGAGCTATTCTGGAGTTCCCGACTCCAACCAACCGGAAGGAACTGGTGAGGTTTCATGGCAGGCTATTACAGACGGTTCTGCCATAACTTTTCCGATATCGTCGCCCCGCTGACCAATCTACTACGCAAGGAGGTGAAGTTCATCTGGTCCAGTGACTGTCAGAGTGCTTTTGACAAAGTGAAAGCACTCTTATCTACCAATCCTGTACTGGTGGCTCCAGATTTTAGTCAGCCATTCTCTGGTTGACGCTAGTGATGTGGTATACCAAAAGCTTCAGTCTCTGTATTTTGGTTGTTCCGCTGAACTGCGTTGGCTCACTCACCAATACATAGACTGAAAAGCTTGGAGGCCCGTACGTACAGACAACGTATTTTAGCAGTAACGTTAGATCGAACAGCGGGAACCCGAATTTCCGATCGTTTTTTTTGTACATAAAATGTCATATTATGAAAAAGAAATCACATCCATATTTACGAAAAAATGTTTAAAATTCAGAAATATCGTACCTTAGACCTCAGTTACCGCTAATTCTTTTGAAATGATGATCGAAACATCGTCATCTTCGATCCTTTCGTTGGTCAACGTAAGTTGCCATCTTGGATGACGTCATCATCATTACAGACGTATTTACCAGTCGCTACCTATCGCAATTTGTGCCGCTGCTTTGCGCTGCGCTTGGACATATTGATGTGCGTGCGTTCGGAACTTGTCGCTCGCATTGATTGGCCAAGATATCGAAAATTTAATCGGAAAGCCTTGATAAAAGCACAACTCGTTGACGGCTGCCATATTTTCCTCTCCGGCAGAAAGTCAAAAAATAAGGAATAACCCGGGGAATAACTCATCGGTAACGTATATTTTCAAAATATTATAAAATGTATATGGTATCAATAGAAAGATTAGAGTCTAACGAAAATAGTGGACCTTCGTCCAAGATAATATAATGTCATTTAGAATCTAAAAGAAGTAACAAATCTGGACAAAACCCGTCCGCCGAATTGTCGGACCAGATTACACATGAAGGCTCGTACTGACACATTGCCGTCGGTGAATGGGGATTGTAGTTAATGTCAGAAATTGTTGAATAAATCCCCAGAAACGACGGTTATTCCTGTCTAGTGATGTGGGTGCCGGAGCTGTTCTTACGCAGAAAGATGAACAGGGAACAGACATGCCCATATCGTTCTTCTCAAGGAAGTTTTCGAGCAGTCAGAGAAATTATTCCACTGTGGAGAAGGAAACTTTGGCGTTAATCTCTATGCGGCAACACTTCGAAGTCTATGTGAGTGGATCTCAACATGCAGTGGACATATGGACAGATCATAATCCGTTGACATTTCTAAGTAAGATGAAAAAACAAAAATCAAAGACATACGAGGTGGAGTCTACTGCTTCAAGAGTACAACCTGAACATTAGACATCTACCGGGAAAAGACAACATTATTACAGACACATTGACACGAGTGTAAACTAAATCCTAAACTTTGACCAAATTTGATAACATGGAATTAGTGTGAACTTTGAAGTTTGGACAATGGAAGTTTAACGTCATGTGTATCAATAGTAGGCGGCAAGTAGTAAGAATTCCAAAAATTTTCTGTAGAATCTGATTTTTTGTGCTATTTCTCCTATTTTTAGGGTGCTGAATACGAATCTGCTTGTTGCCAAATTTATAAATGCCGTCTTCGACCGTTGCCATGGCAACCGATTAATTTCTCAAAAATAACATGTATTCCCATGTAATTGGTAGATAAACATGATATTAATTAGCCAAGAGATTGAATTCAAGGTTCCGATTAAATACAAATAAAATTCAGAAATATTTAAGATCATCAAAATAGTTCCAATTAGCCTGTTGCCATGGTAACGGCTCATTTTTCCTCCAGAAAAGTAAAAAAAATTATTTAAAAGTTGTATAATCTGTTTTTGTTTCATTATTCCTGCGATTAGGGTGTTAAACATAGGGAGTGATTTTGCTAAATGTATAAATACACTTTCATTCTGTTGCCATGGTAACCAAATAATACCTAATTTGGTAAAAAAAGATAACAACATGGAAAAAAAAATAATGGCAGGAAAGACAATAAAAGCTACTTAATCTACATGTGTTGGGGTTTTCCCACTCATTTAGAACAAAAACTACATAAGTGTTATGCATGAGATTATTGGAATGATAGGAATTGATGTTGCCTTGACAATGCTTGAATTTAAAAATATATATCAATGTTGCAAATGGCCCGTTGCCATGGTAACATCTTATTTTTCTCAGAAAAGTACAAATTTTGATAAAATCATGTAGAGTCACTTTTTATCCTTTAATTTCCACTAAGTTTAGGTTGCTAAAAATTAATATGCTTGTTGGTAATTATGTAAGTACCATCTCAGACCATTGCCATGGCAACCAAATACCAACTTATTTGGTAAAAAATAACCTGTTGAAAAAGGTAATGGTGGATGTACAGTAAAAACGAACTAATCTACATGCGAAAGGCTTGACCCATTAATTTAATTTTTAAAGCAAAATTCCGGTAAGTATTCTGCATTAATTAATTAGAATGATAAAATGGATATTTCCTTAGCAACGCTTGATTTTATTAATAAATATCAATGATGCAAATGGCCTATTGTCATGGTAACGGCTCCATTTACACCAGAAAATAACAAATTTTAATAAAGATATGTCCGATTATTCTTTCATTTCCGCCATAGTATACATGTAGCCAGGTTGCTAGACATTGATATGCTTGTTGCTGTTGCTCTGATAGTGGTTAATCAATTTAATTTCATATAATTTAATTTCATATGATAAATATCAATGTTGCAAATTGCCTGATGTCGTGGTAAATATCACTGCTCGCAAAGTTCCCTCATACAGACTTTTCAACCTGAAGAAAGTAAACTGTGAGCAGTTTTCCATAGATCTGGATACATATCTTCAGAACCTCCCTGCACTCCCTACTCATTACGACACATTTTTAGAGCTGCTGAAGAAATCATCAAGGAAGAATATTCCACAGGGATGCCATACAAGCTATACTCAGGGCCAGCAGAAACACCAGATTCGGATCCTTGGGAATGACTCTACAAAGTCCCAATCTACATGTAGGTCCCAAGTTACCGCCGGCCAAGTGGCCAGCCAGCTTCTAGTGAACAGCCAAGGTAACCCGCGAAGTTCCATCCTCAAAGTTTGGGAATAGCCTGCCAAGAGTCATCTGAATTCAAAAGAACTTTCAGCATGAACAACTTGTGCAATGCTATCAAAGCAATGAAGATCAGCAAGGCAGCTGGATTGGACGATGTCCTCGATCTGTGAACAGATGAAACATCCTGGACCTGTTGCACTCCAACTGCGGTTTGACATGCTTAACTACTGTCTTGAGTGAAAGCACAATGCCAAACTTATGGAGGAAATCAAGGGTAGTTGCCTTACTCAAGCCAGGCAAAACACCAGCCAGCCCAAAGAGCTACAGGCCAATATCTCTGCTTTGTCATACAAGATCTTTGAAAGGCTCCTCCACCACATTGCTCCCTTGGTGGATGAGCTCCTTATTCCAGAACAAGCAGGATTTAGGCCTGGAAAGTCTTGTTCTAGTTAACTGCTGAATCTGACACAGTACATTGAAGATTGCTTCGAGGAAGGGTTGATAAAAAGAGCAGCCTTTGTTGACCTCATTGAAGCTTATGACACAATCATTGAATACTCACAAGGAAAGTCTTTGAGATGACCATGGACCTATCCATGGCCTGACAGACGATTCAGAACATGCTCTCAAATCAACGGTTTTGTGAATCTCAGTGGTTCCAGTAGCAGATGGATGACACACAAAAGGTCTCCCACAAGGAAGCATCATCGTCCTACTCTTTATCATCTACACAAATGACCAACCAATCCAAATAATGAGAGCTACCTGTCCGCTGATGACATTTGCATTACTTCACACAAACAGTCCTTTGAAGAGATGAAAAAGCACTCAGCGATGCTCTGGTAGGCCTGACTCCTTACTACGCTGCAAATCATCTCTGGGCAAATCCATAGAATCCATAGAATTTGGGAGAATTCAGCTAGAGACAATTTTGAGAATATTTTGGGCAATTTGGCCTAGAAGTCTGACAGAAATAATGATTTAGGGGTAAAGTTTTTAAGAACTTGACATGCGACAACTATTTGCTGAATTTAATTACCCCCGACTTCTAACTCCAAGGTGGCTGCCAATTTAAGGGTCACAAATGATTCCATTTTGATAGAGAGTTGTTCAAAATATTTGTTAGGGGGTTTTAGAGTCAAGAAATCATTGGGGCCCTTTTGTACAAAGAGTTTTTTCTATGAAAATTTGCACAATGTCCTTTGTAAACAAAGGAAATCACACAAAATTGTTAAGAAATTAATGACTTTACAGATATACATTCATATCTAGAAATCTTTTTGAACCATGCATTTCATATGCTGATTTTGCGGGCTTTTCATAGTTGCGATTGATCCGATCAATCGCAACTATGAAAAGCCAGCAAAATCAGCATATGAAATGCATGGTTCAAAAAGATTTCTAGATATGAATGTATATCTGTAAAGTCATTAATTTCTTAACAATTTTGTGTGATTTCCTTTGTTTACAAAGGACATTGTGCAAATTTTCATAGAAAAAATTTATGACACTGATGAATTTCCATAGAGTTACGATTGATCGGATCAATCGTAACTCTTTGTACAACAGGGCCCATTTACATTTGACACACTGACCTTGCCTTAAAACGAATGGCGGTCGGTAGTAATTAAAAATGGGTGATGGGTTTGAATATGGCGTTCCTCAGGGTTTTGTACTGGGACCTATAGTTTTTTCTCTGTATTTATTACCACTTGGGGACACTTTGAGGCAGAATAATGTTGAATTTGATTTCTTTAGTTCCCAAATCTCCAACTAGTTTTCACAATGCTATTGTATTCAGGAAATTAATGTATCAATGATAAGAAATAAAGTTAAGCCTACTCTTGAATGAACAAAAAGTCCTAGACATAGACACTATTTACCTGCCCATGTTCATTTGTTAATTAGTAATTCTGAATCTGCTGAATCTGTTAGAATTTTAGGTGTTGAACTTAATTCGTCATTAACGAGTAAGCAAGTAAATTCGCTTTGTAAAACCCAAAACTCCCATGATACCATGATACAATATAATGGCCGGAAAGATATTGAGGTATGATGCTTGCCATCATGCTGTTCAATCACTGGGGTTCAGGTGCCTAGATATAGTCAAAACAACACATTTAGAATCGAGCAGTCGGTATCATTACAACAGCCAGAAAGTATGATCATGTTTCCTTTGTTCAAAGAGCTTCACTTGCTACTGGTCAAAAACAGAATCATAGAAAAATTGCTTTGTTTACTTGTCGATTAATAACTTGACACCACAATACATTTCATGCTGGGTTTTTTCCATACCCTTTTCTATCCCCAACTTCGGTAAACAGTGCACAAGTTTCACTGGTCCCAGTATTCAAAATCAGTTCATGTCCTTCTGTACAATTATTTTTTTAATTTTATGTACAACACCCACTTAATATATTGTAAGCACTTGAAGAGTAGAATTATTCACTTTTATAATAATAAATGAAATAATATAGCCTAGGATTTGTATAGTGCTACTATATTACCCTGGCTAAGCTAGTCTACCGCATCCGGTGCTCACAACTTCCTTCAAGTATCCATTTACCTCACCTGGGTTGCAGTACAATATGGATAATTTTCTTGCTTTTAAAAGGAAAACACACCCCGGCTGGGAATCGAACCCATGTCCCTCAGATTGAAAGAAAGAGGCTTAACCACTAGACCACGACGCCCCCACAATGTTAAGCTATATTGGAAAGTGCTTTGAGCATGTTTACATGAAGAACTTGCTATAAATGTTAAAATGTATTTATTTTAAAGGACAAGTCCACCCCAACACAAAATTAAGTTTAATAAAAAGAGAAAAATCCAACAAACACAACACTGAAAATTTCATCAAAATCGGATGTAAAACATGAAAATTATATTTTATATTTTCGCTTAATTTCACAAACAAGTGGAATGCCTCTGGCCGTCTCACCTGCATCACGCGGTTCAATATAGCAGCAGTGCTCACTTTGAATACTACTCTAACTCGCACAAGATGTTCAGTGATACATGGTTACTCTTATTTCCCTTTTTTATGAACTAGACCAATAAACTTACAGAGATATGATGGTTATTCAACAAAAAACCCCAACATGGCCAAAGTTCATTGACCTTACATGACCTTTGACCTTGATCATGTGACCTGAAACTCGAACAGGATGTTCAGTGATACTTGATTACTCTTATGTACAAGTTTCATGAATCAGATCCATAAACTTTCAAAGTTATGATGGTAATTCAACAGATACACCCAATTCGGCCAAAGTTCATTGACCTTTGACCTTGGTCATGTGACCTGAAACGCGCACAGGATGTTCAGTGATACTTGATTACTCTAATGTCCAAGTTTAATGAACTAGACCAATAAACTTTCAAAGTTATGATGGTAATTCAACAGATACCCCCGATTCGGCCAAAGTTCATTGACCCGAAATGACCTTTGATCTTAATCATGAGACCTGAAACTTGCACAAAATTTTCAGTGATGCTTGATTACTATTATGTCCAAGTTTCATGAATCAGATCCATAAACTTTCAAAGTTATGATGGGAATTCAACAGATATCCCCAATTCGGCCAAAGTTCATTGACCCTAAATGACCTTTGACCTTGGTCATGTGACGTGAAACTCATGCAGGATGTTCAGTGATACTTGATTAACCTTATGTCAAAGTTTCATGAACTAGGTCCATATATTTCTAAGTTATGATGACATTTCAAAAACTTAACCTCAGGTTAAGATTTCGATGTTGATTCCTCCAACATGGTCTAAGTTCATTGACCCTAAATGACCTTTGACCTTGGTCATGTGACATGAAACTCTAATAGGATGTTCAGTAATACTTGATTAACCTTATGGCCAAGTTTTATTAACTAGGTCCATATACTTTCTAAGTTATGACATCATTTCAAAAACTTAACCTCAGGTTAAGATTTGATGTTGACGCCGCCGCCGCCGTCGCCGTCGGAAAAGCGGCGCCTATAGTCTCACTTTGCTTCGCAGGTGAGACAAAAACAGATACTGGCATTTTCTGGTCGGTATGCAAATGAGAAGACTGATGATGTCATCCACTCACTATGTCTTTTGCATTTTATTATGTGAAATATGAATTTTTCCTATTTTCTCCTCATTCTCATGTCTAATACAAAGTTTTATTCCTCCATGAACACATGTAATTAGCATTGTTTAATACTATATGGTTCAGTCAAGTTGGCCCTTATTGTCAAATCTGTATAAAATGAAATATTGTATAATTAAGAAAAAGAAATAGTGAGGGACATCATCGACTGTCTCATTTGCGTATTACTGAGTTGTGCATATCACTGTTATGTGAAAAATAAGCAAAATTTAAAATGCCACAACTTTCTTCTTTTACATGAAATTTTCAGCGTTATGCTAGTATGATTTTTCTTTATTTATTCAAATCAACATTTATCGGGGTTGGACTTGACCTTTAATAGAAAGCTGTTAAAGATAATAATTATAACTCTAAAGTTTATTTGGCAAATTGACATAATCCTGGCCTTCTATTAGATACAACTGACCTTTTGAGGATACAAGGTAAAATTCTTCCATGTTTTAATGTAGACTCAATTTGGGACTTTCATGAAAAACCCATTCATTTAATAATAGAATCCTGAGAATTTTTTTTTTACCTCAAAAGACCCTTAACCTTCACCTTGTGACATGATATATAATTAACTTGAAAATTAATAAACCTAATTTAAGTTTTTGTTGTTGATACCACAGTACAGTCAAAGTTCATTGACCAGAACTTAAACCTGAAACTCCTGCACAATGATCAGTGATAGTTGAATACTTATATGCACTCTCAAAGTTTTGCCTTATCAGAAACTTGATGAGATTCAATGATGATAATACAACATGGCTAAATCTTGGCGATCGTAAAAGACCTAAGACCTTGATCATATGACCTGAAACTTGAACTTTATGATTAATGATAATGATTATGTCGATTGGACTTTATTATAAATTGAAAATGGCCCGAGGGAGTATTTTTACATTAACAAGCATATGGATGTTGAGCACCCTAACATTAGGGGGAAATGAAACGAAAATCAGAAGTTTTTATCAACTTTGTATTTTTTTGAGAAAAATCAGCTGTTACCATGGCAATGGGGGGGGGGTGCATTCATATTTATATTAAATGCAAGTCTTACCAAGGCAACATTAATTATTTTCTTTCAAATGAACTCATGCAGGCCACTTACCGTATGTTTTGTTCAATATTAAACGAATCGTTCAAAATTTACGCAAGTAGATTGTGATTTTTATGGTATTTTCCATTTGTATCTCCCCCATATTATTCGGTTGCCATGGCAATGGCTTAAGATGGTATTTATACATTAAGCAACAAGCATATATAGATATAGCATCTTGTAATTAGAGGAAATGAAAGAAAATTCAGATTCTATAATATTTTCTATCAAATGGATACTTTTCTGAGAAAAATAAGCTGTTACCATGGCAACGGCCGATTTGCAATTTTCCTATTTATCTTTAAATTCAAACATTGTCAAGGCAACATCAATTCCTATCATTCCAATAAACTCCTGCAGAATACTTACTGTAGTTTTTGTTCTAAATGATTGGGAAAAAACCCAACGCATGTAGATTAGGTCGCTTTTATTGTATTTCTCGCCATTATCTTTTTTACCATGTTATTCCTTTTTTACCAAATAAGGTATTATTTGGTTGCCATGGCAATGTAATGAGAGTGTATTTATACATTTAGCAAAATCACTCCCTATGTTTAACACCCTAATAGCAGGGAAAATGAAAAAAAAAACAGATTCTACAACTATAAATCAAATTTT
The DNA here is from genome assembly GCF_018143015.1 of Lytechinus variegatus. Classification (NCBI taxonomy): domain Eukaryota; kingdom Metazoa; phylum Echinodermata; class Echinoidea; order Temnopleuroida; family Toxopneustidae; genus Lytechinus; species Lytechinus variegatus. Next base: position 7,204,367 of record NC_054747.1, on the reverse strand, counting down.
TTACTTTTCTGGAAGAAAAATGAGCCGTTACCATGGTAACGGGCCAGTTGGAACTATTTTGATGATCTTAAATATTTCTTAATTTCATTTGTATTTAATCGGAACCTTGATTTCAATCTATTTGCTAATTTATCATGTTTATCTACCATTTACAGGAGTACACATGCTATTTTTGAGAAATTAATCCGTTGCCATGGCAACGGTCAAAGACGGCATTTATAAATTTGGCAACAAGCAGATTCATGTTCAGCACCCTCAAAATAGGGGAAATAGCACAAAAAATCAGATTCTACAGAAAATTTTTGGTAACCTTTAATATTATGACGAGGAGCTGTGTACTCAGACCTCTAGGCTACAATGTGAAATTCGGGCAATGAAAGTTTGATATTATCAATGAGATAAACAGTGAACGTGTAACATTTGGTAAGTCATCGTGACATCTGAGCAGTGAACGTTTGACATCGTGTTAATTCATCGTGACTTTTGAACTGTGAACCTTTGATATTGTATAGAATCAAGGTGAAAATTGGAAACTGCACTTCCTGTGAACTGTTGAAACTTATATTATCATGTGAATTTATACCTAAATGCTTACTTATCAACTCACCTTAATGGATACTCCGGGTTGGACCATTTTTTATTTGAAAGTGAACTGAACTTATGCTTAATCTGGATTTCTGGATGCCAGCTTTGCTCATGTTTACACTATATCTTGAATCAAGTAATCTGATCCTACTGTGAATTACTGTAAGTACTGTAATTGGAAAAAGATATTAGAAATCAGAACTTTGAACTCACATACTGAATGATTTATTGACCGATTTGAACTCGGTGAAGCAGTGTTTTTTATATTACTTTTCTAATACCACTTGGAAGTAATATCGTTTATTCCTATATTGATTATTCATGTGAAATTTCTTATGACTATGTTTATTACGAACATACATGTATTTCAGAACATGCGTGTACCTTTTGATGAATAAGTTTTTACTACATGCATGCGCTATCAATACATGTCTGTTTTACTCATTTCATTTATACTATGTTTTATTATGCTTATCTTTTGCCAAAGTATGCAGAATTGATGCACAAAGAGCGTGGAATTAAAAAAGGGCATTTTGATATGTTTTAATGCATTAACTGTGTTTGGTTAAGCGCTATATCCATTGTGATAATGTTCATTTATATTAACAAGCAAAATTTGAGTTTCGAACATACTAATTGCAATTTCTTGGAAAAATTATAGGCATGTTTTTAAGGGATGGAGTGTGACGAGATAATAATACACGTATTAGTCTTGAGTACAGACTGAAAAGTTGTAATGGCCACTGGTGAACAACGGACCTGTTAGTCGGAATTGGAGTTCGAACGTCATGTGTACATTTGTTGATAATAAACTGTGTTTCAAAACCATTTGACACGGCGTGGTTTGTTTTCTAGGAGTTCATGAGTTTCTGAATGGAGATCAGGATCCTAGGATCGAGGTTTACGTGATAGCTTGAAGGAACGAGCCCATGTAACAACATGTAATGTTAGGACATTTTTCTAGATTAATGTAGATTATCGATTCCAAACATCAGTCTTAATGGCCATTTATCATGAATGAGCTAGTGGTCATTTTGGTTGCTTTTGGTACCGACAATGACCAATCACATTTGCATGTATCAAAAAGGATTCAAATGTTGTCGCTCTGTACTGTTAGTAAGATGTATTATTGATTTCAATATAATATTACTAACAGTACATAGTCAAAATGTTGTAACCATTTTGGCCATTTTGACCATTTATCCCGTGTATGACTTTTGTAAATAAACATGACTGAGGAGCAATTGTGGAAATGCGTTCAGTCACTTTCGATTGGAAATATTTCAAGCACACCTTGAGTAAAAAAATTTGACAAAATACCTTACCACCGTCTTATACGGCCCAATTGGTCATTGCATGGTCCTTGAATAGCGATAACATCGATCACTCCCTCCTTTTTAATTTAAATTATACAGAGAACTATGTTCCAGAGGAAGGCACTAATCCTCAATTCAAAGGTGCGTCATTACAAAGCAATTGGTGAAAGTGAATTTCACGAATAGATTTGACCATGCTGCATTTTTATTACTTTTGCCATTTTGTATAATGTTTCACAAACCTCATATTGGCATGATTGGTATTGTTGAAAGTGGAACACTTGCCCTAAATTGTTAAAGAGTGACCAAAAATCGGCACAGAAATAATTTCGTATAGAGAATGTGTCTTATTACCCAGTACTTCTTCAAAAGAATTAAGGGTAAATTTGCTCCTCGCCAATCATGTCAATGTGAGGTTTGCGAAACAGATGGTCAAAATGAATGATAGTCAAAACTCTTAGTGAACTTCACTGTGACCTATTTCGCTCTGTAAATTCTCAGTACTATTTGACTTTAAAGAAGGAAAATAATGCTGGCTATTTCGGACCATACAGTGACCAAAGGGGCCACAGTAGACAGTCACAAGATATTAGGCACAATTCTTACTCAAGGTGAGCCTTTTATATTTCACATCAAAAGGGATTGAACGCATTTCATCAAGTTCATAGACCTACAATTGCTGCTCAGTCATATTTCAAATTCACACATTGGATAAACGGTCAAAATAGCCAAAATTGTCACATTTTGATTACTTACTATTGGTAATATCATATTGAATTAAATATTTTGTCACTGATTATGATTGATACAGCAAATCTTACAGAAATACAGAGCAACAACATTGGAATACTTTCCATACATGCAATTTTCATTGCTAATTGTAGAGACCAAAAGTGACCAAAATGATCACTAAATATTCATTAAGACTGATATGTTTGAAAACACTGTATTAATCTAAATCGAAAAGTTTTTGCAATATGTCCTATCTAACATAAAATGATGCTTATAATATATCATTCCTGAATTTGTCTCCATGAATATTTAATGGTCAATGTGCCTAAAATCCTGAAAATAACCAGTTCATGGTCAAACAACTTTATGTATACTTGATGTGAAGGTTTTTATCATATTCATTAAACTCTTGATTATTGGTGTCGTAGCTCACGCTGATAATGATATTATTAATAAGCAACATTTAAGCCCTTGTTTAATCAAATAATGTGTGGTAACTAGTCATTATAGAGGAAAAAGTGATCAAATTGACCACAGGGTCCCATAGTTCGGCCAATAACACTGGTTAATATGGAACCATTGCATTGATTTTCACCCAAAAGCTTTCAACTTTTCCCTTTAAACAATAATTATGTTAATATTAACACAATCGTGAATTGTCTCCTCACCATGTTCGCTATAGGCTGATTTAGTATACACATTGGGCAGGGGACAATGTGGACAAAATGACCAAGGTGTTCAAAGTATTTTTGGGACGCTCAATTCAAATGATTAATACACCAGTGTTAGGTGTCACAGCACACCCTTGTAACGATTCTAGTAACATTCAAAGTATTTTGGGATAAATTGAAGTATTGAACAGACATGACAGACGGTATTGGTCATTTAGGGGGCCAAAATGACCATACTCTGTTAAACATTTAAATGGGGTCATTAAGACTAACATATTTGGAACCAGCATGAAATTCTACACAAGAAGGACCTATGCATCATTCCCATTTTATAAAGGATGAAGATAAAGGACACTGAGGAACTCAAATTCCTGCCGATTTGCACAGTTATCCATAGGTCAAAAGTAAAAACTAATGAAATAAATCACATGAAGTCAAAATACTTTTGAAATGTTCATTTTAAAGGATTTATACACCAATGTCAGATGTCACAGCACACCCTTGTAATGATTCCGGAAACATTCAAAGTATTTTTGGATAGATTGAACTGATGTCATTATTCATTTTGAGGGCCGTAAGTGGCCAAAATGACCATAAGCTTTTCCAAAAACTCAGTGTTTTGACCATACTCACGACATTTTAGCAAGTTTTACAAATTTTTGACCCAAAATGACCATTTTGACCACTCTTTGGAAATGGTCCCTTGACAGAATGCTTTTTTACCCACATTTAATAAAAAGGGTCAGTCCTAAGTAAAAATGCACCCACATTCCGAATAAAGTGGTTTCATTTTCCAAATCACACTAGAAGTGGTAATTTTGGCCATGTTTCGACCAAACTTGACCATTTTCATGATTTTTTTTGTCCAAAATTTGTTTCAAATATTGATCAGAACAAAGATTGGATGTCTTTAGAAATCCACATTATTCTCAAAATGTGCGCTAGATCATAACGATCATCCTCATATAATTTATTCTGTCAGTTTTGACCTATGACGGTCATTTTGGGTACTTAACCCGTTCGCGACGGCATAGTAGAATAGGTTCTAACACCCCAAACGAGATTAATCAGCCGGCCATGTCAAGTTCGAACAGCTCCATTGTTCCGTGCGTGCGAGCTGGATCGTTGATTACAAAAGCGTGTGTGCGATCCACGATGAGTGAATTGATCGATCGATAGTTTTCGCGCATGCGTAGTTCATTTCCTGTTTTGGCTGCACGGAGTTCAGAGCTCACCTGTCGCTCCAGTGCTATAATTATGTCCGTACAGAGTGACTTCTTTGAGAATGTATTGTTGGTGATGTGGGTTTTGAAGTTCTTCTTGGACTTCTTCTTTTTCGATATTACTATTATCATAATATTCTCATAATGTTACTATTATCATAATATTCTCCCTTCCTTTCTTCTTCCTTTTCTTCTTTTTCGATCTTCTTATTATTATCAAAATTATTATTCTCATTTCTTTTCTTCTCATATTCTTTTTTTTCGATATTCTTCATATCTTATCATCCTCATTTCCTTTCTTCTTTTGTTCGATCTCTGTCTCATCTTTTTGTTCTTATACTTCCTATTTATAGACCCCCCCCCCTTCTCCCTTGATATAGTCTTGCTTTGTTTCCTCTTGCAAATGAAATCCTCCTTGTTTTTTCTTCCTTTTTATAATGCTCCCTTTTCATTTTCTCCTTCTTCTTCACTGATAATTGTGTAATCCTACACCTCCATCTCCTAAGTTTTCTCTTTCTTTTTCCCTTCTATTTATTCTTGTTATGAATTTGCTTGTGCTTCTTTTTTTCGCCTTTTTTTCTTCGTCGTCTTATTTTCTCTTTATACCTATTCTCATTCTTTTACTCCCGTCGTCCTATTTTGCTTAATTTTGTTCTCTCTGTTTTTCTCTTCATGCAAAATGAAAAAAAAAATGAAGAATATGATATTTCCTTTTAAAAGTGTGCCCCCAAAACATGAATCTTCAAAATATCGTTATATGCATACAAGTAATACTTTCTGAACAAGAAATCATAATCTTCTCGATTAAAATTTGCAAGGTGGTATACGACAATTATTATGAAGATTATTTATCATTTATCATCCAATTATTTAAGTTAGCCCACCCCATCCCCCATGATCACCATTATCTTCTCCCTTCATCTTTTTTCTGTTTCGTCTGCTTTTTTATTTTATCTTTTTCTTTGTCTTATCATTATTATATTCATAATCTTAACCATTGTTGTTGTTATTATTATCAATATTATTATTATTTTTTTATTATCCGATTGTTATATTTTCTTTTATTATTTGTTATTATCATTGTTAGTGTTGATAGTAATGTTTATAATTGTTATCATTGATATTATGTAAACATTTGAATATTTTACATGTAAAGAATAAAAAAAATTAGTTTAATTCGATTGAAAAATATTATTGTTATTGTCATGAATGCCACCCCCTCTACTCTCTCTAATCCCCTTACCTCTAGTCAACCTCTACTTATATTCTCTCTCTCCTCTATTTTCCCTTTACTTTTTTCCCTTCTATTCAATCAGTAGCTTACGCAGGGGGGAGAGGGTTCAATTTCATACGAGGCGCTTTTAATCGAAAAAAAATGTACTACAACACTGCGCAGACAAGTGGGTTATGCTCTCTCTCTCTTCTTCATCTCCCGTTCCGTGCCCCCCGGCCCTCTCTCTATTTTTTCCCTTCTGAGTATATTCTCGTCATCACAGAAATATGTCCAAACCCGGCCCTCCAAGCCCAACCCATACTAAAAAATAGAACCTACATTAGGATAGGTGCCCGGCATATTCGGCCCATAATCAATTTCAAATGATTTCTAGATTTTATACGTCGTCGAGAAATGTTCAACAAAAACCTCCAAATTATTTCCTTAATTTAAAATCCAACGGAGACGTTGCCATGTATTTGTGTAAAAAAATGAATATTATGTATCAAATGATTCTAGTAATTAAAATTGTATTAAAAACAAGACATTCTGCCTTTCTTTCATTATCCAAGAATATACAATAAGTCCCTGCAAACCGTTTTATTTATTGTGAACTTACTCAATTCTCAGTTTATTTCACTAGTTTAGAACGTGTGTGGTTATTTTCTTGACATGTATGTGCAAAGGATTTAATGATCAACAAATGATTAGTAATTCATGGAAAATGCAAGAAAAAATAACTTAGGTATATGTTGGTCAATTTAAAATGGAAAAAAATGAGTGTGACCAGAAAGACATTTTCGGTTTTGCTGGTATTCTAGTTGTCAGAGATCGGCGGTGAACCAAGGAATTCTTGGTGGAGGGGACTATAAATGCGCTACTTTTTCTTTACTTTTTTCTGACAAGCAAAGGGGGGGGGGGAGAAATAGAGGTCAGCAATGAAATCGCAACCCAAGTTACACCATTACTATTTTATACCCTTTTTTTTTTATTCTAGTGCATATAAATTATATTCCATCATTTAACCCCCCCCCCCCATTTGTTTCGCCACACTCACTGTCAAATTTTCGGACAATATATGATTTGATTAACATTTTAGGAACTTTCCGTTCGGAAATTATTATTTCCTGCGTTCAGTTTGTTTTAATATCCAATTTCGTCAAGATGAAAAAGGACTCTGAAAATAATAACCTGCATTGCCAAAGTATAATTCTAAAATGTCGTAAGTGTATATAATTTCTCACCTGGTACATTCACCTTTACAGAATTTCGATGTATTAAAATAATTCTTATGTTTTATTTCTCCACTTCCTTTTTCCTTGTAGCCAACAATCCATAAGAGCTCCGATGAAAATACAAATATAACGAGTTAATTAGAGAACTGTAAGAGGAAGAGCGTGCTTCAAAAGAGATACATAGAAAGGCCATTCTCGCCTGCCTAAATATCATATTCCAGCTCATATTAAGTGATATATATTATCTCTAATTAATTAATTAATTGTCTTTATTAATCAATTCATGTACTGATTGCTTTATCTCATATTTATCTTTATCAAAGTTGAACGTCTGTTATATTCTATGGAGTACGGCCAAAAATGAAACAAATAACTGAATGGACGTATATGGAATCACAATATGCTTTATGCCGTTTTTCTCGCACCCTTCTAACAAGCAATTAAAAAAAATTAAACGAGCCGCATGATGATAATGATTAATAATTCATATAATATCCACTAAACATTGTGATCAAGGCGCTCTACTTATTCATTACCCGGCTTACATCATTTGTTCCGTGAAAAGCATTATAGGCCTGTTTGCAGACATAAACATAAATATTTTATTTTAATATATTCTGCTTTTCATTCCCTCTATCTTCTCGAATAATATATCCATGGAATGCATATTTACTCCATGCTCTGGATTCCTATCGCATCACATTTTTTTTATATGCAGGTCAAACCAAACCACGATAACATACTCAATCAGAATAAAATCAATTGGGGAAACCTTAGATTTTTTTCGAAAATTCATATGAGATTACTGATATGGATAAAACATGCTTCATATACTTTGTACATCGTAAATAACACATATTAGTCTTCATTAGCATGATTATGCCTATGTCACGGCGTTTATCACTCTTTGGTGTTAAACCAAACTGACAAAGTGTGAATTCATCCGTACATCCTTCCCTTTCAAGTCACTCTTTTACATTGTTAGTAAGTGGCAACTTTATTGACCTTCGCTGGATGCCCTTTTGTGATTTTCAAAGGAAAGGGGGCCATGCCTCCATCAATTACCACATCCGTATTGTTAGAACAAAATAGAGTGTACGTACGATCCGAGGTATTCTCAATAGCCAGCTGTATACACTTTTTGTTTAGGATTATAGAAATCGATATCAACTTAAAGTCGTGTACTCTCTTCTAGTTTGATCTAGCTTGATCAGTTCATGAAGTTGAATATTATGACAGCCATTTTCAAGAGGCAAAATAATGCACCTAAATGAAAGAAGAAAACAAAAATCGATGTGTTATAAACTGAAACCATGATTTTTCTTCTTCCTATATTTTATCAACGGCGCCATTTTTTTAAAAAGAAGTGCACACCTAGTTAGCAGTAATGCATATAGCATTTTCATTTATTTGAAAGCAGGATAAAAGAGCATTATAGATTAAATGCCTTGCTCACGGGCATAGGTGCCGCGGCCGGGATTGAACCCCGGACTTTTTGAAACCTCACAAGCAATCTTATAAAGTATCGATCGTTTTCGATCTATCGTTGATCATATCAGCGCACGCACGCAGCTCTGCGTGCGTTTTTGGTTGCATTTCGCTGCTCCCATTGTTTTCCCTCACTTTTATTGATTACGGTATATACGTGGTTCTGCGAAACTGAAAATCGTTGAAATCAAGCTTCCATCGCGGCAATGCCCACTGTACGCCAATATTGGACTCTCTTCGAAGCATAACTCGTTTTATAATGCTTTATAAACTATAGAAACAAAAGGTAAAAACGTATGACTTTCTGGAATGTGTAGTTTAATAAATGGACATTGTAATTATAACACAGAAAAGGCAGAAACATAGTATGAAATTGTATTTTTAAAGCCTGCAAATGGATGCGAGTAATAGCCTTTGGGGAACCGACTATATACGGCTCCCGTACATGAATAAGTTTTAGGGAACCGTATATATCCGGCTCCCGTTGGCAACGGGTTAAGACATAAACTGACCATTCGCGCAGTTATGCATTATAAACTGTTCATACAGGCAGGAGATTGAGGACTTAAGCATGTATTGTCTTTTTCCCTTATTAGATAGTAATGCATTCGAATGTCTTTCTTGTTTTATGCTGATTCCAAATATACACAACAAAAAAAGTAAGTCCCCCCTTAAACAAACATCAATAATTTCCAAACCAATTCGAGTTTTTAATATATTTTTACATGAGCGTGTAGGTAATTTTATAAGCTACCCTCTGAGTAAATGTTATGGACGTATTTTACGTCATGCTTCAGTGAGCACCGTCAGAAGGCAAAAATGTCACTTTTCAAAAGTCACAAGCAAAATATCATGACTTTGATTCCATTTTATTGGAACTAATTCCACATTCTCATCATGAAAAATAGTCAGAAGGCTTATAAAAGGTACTTTCTAAAAGACGATACAACTTTTTTTGGCTAAATTTCACGGTTGAATAAACACCAGTCCGAATTTGCTATAATTGGATATTTTACAGGTTTCTATCAATAAAATGATTGAATATGATGACAGTTATTTTGGGGAAGAGTTTCTTCAACAGTATTCATCGTTTCACGGTTCAATGAACATATATTGAAAACAAAAAATACGATTTTCAAATATCATAGGCAAGTATTGTTTCATTTTGGTAACTGAAAATGATCTTTTCTCAACTTTTTCGTTGTGTTCATGATCAATTAACATGCTTCAATGATTCAAAGGCGTTTAATTAAACATTCACGCTTGAATGAACATGTGGAATGTGATT